>NC_133335.1:98229107-98543482 GCF_042186555.1 Aquarana catesbeiana | reverse complement strand
ATTTTTTTTCTAGTGATCTCCAAAATAATATTTTTTTCTAGTGATCTCCAGAATAATATATTTATTTTCTAGTGATCTCCAGAATAATACATTTTTTCTAGTGATCTCCAGAATATTTTTTTGTAGTGATCTCCAGAATAATATTTTTTTCTAGTAATCTCCAGAATAATATTTTTTTTCTAGTGATCTCCAGAATATTTTTTTTCTAGTGATCTCCAGAATATTTTTTTTTCTAGTGTTCTCCAGAATAATATTTATTTCTAGTAATATCCAGAATAAAGATTTTTTTTTCTAGTGATCTCCAGAATAATATTTTTTTTTCTATTGATCTCCAGAATAATATTTTTCTAGCGATCTCCAGAATAATAAAAAAATTTCTAGTGATCTCCAGAATAATTTCTTTTTTTTCTAGTGATCTCCAGAATAATTTTTTTTCTAGTGATCTCCAGAATAATATTTTTTTTCTAGTGATCTCCAGAATAATTTTTTTCTAGTGATCTCCAGAATAATATTTTTTTCTAGTGATCTCCAGAATATTTTTTTTTTAGTGATCTCCAGAATAATAATTTTTTCTAGTGATTTCCAGAATATTTTTTTCTAGTGATCTCCAGAATAATATTTTTTTTCTAGTGATCTCCAGAATAATATTGTTTTTTCTAGTGATCTCCAGAATAATACATTTTTTTTCTAGTGATCTCCAGAATACTATTTTTTTCTAGTAATCTCCAGAATAATCTTTTATTTTACTAGTGATCTCCAGAATAATATTTTTTTTTCTAGTGATCTCCAGAATAATATTTTTTTCTAGTGATCTCCAGAATAATTTTTTTTTTCTAGTGATCTCTAGAATAATACATTTTTTCTAGTGATCTCCAGAATAATATTTTTTTTTCTAGTGATCTCCAGAATAATATTTTTTTTCTAGTGATCTCCAGAATAATATATTTTTTTTCTAGTAATCTCCAGAATAATACATTTTTTCTAGTGATCTCCAGAATAATATTTTTTTCTAGTGATCTCCAGAATAATACATTTTTTGTCAAGTGATCTCCAGAATATTTTTTTGTAGCGATCTCCATAATAATATGTTTTTTTCTAGTGATCTCTAGAATAATAATAATTTTTCTAGTGATCTCCAGAATAATAAAATAATTTCTAGTCTAGTTTTCCTAGTGATCTCCAGAATAATATTTTTTTTTCTAGTGATCTCCAGAATAATATTTTTTTTTCTAGTGATCTCCAGAATATTTTTGTTCTAGTGATCTCCAGAATATTTTTTTTCTAGTGATCTTCAGAATAATATTTTTTTCTGGTGATTTTCAGAATTTTTTTTGTAGTGATCTCCAGAAAAAATATTTTTTTCTAGTGATCTCCAGAATAATATTGTTTTTTCTAGTGATCTCCAGAATAATACATTTTTTTCTAGAGATCTCCAGAATACTATTTTTTTTTCTAGTGTTCTCCAGAATAATATTTTTTTTTACTAGTGATCTCCAGAATAATATTTTTCTAGCGATCTCCAGAATAATATTTTTCTAGCGATCTCCAGAATAATAAAAAAATTTCCAGTGATCTCCAGAATAATTTCTTTTTTTCTAGTGATCTCCAGAATATTTTTTTTTTCTAGTGATCTCCAGAATAATATTTTTTTCTAGTGATCTCCAGAATATTTTTTTTCTAGTGATCTCCAGAATAATATTTTTTCCTAGTGATTTCCAGAATATTTTTTTCTAGTGATCTCCAGAATAATATTTTTTCTAGTGATCTCCAGAATAATATTGTTTTTTCTAGTGATCTCCAGAATAATACATTTTTTTTCAAGTGATCTCCAGAATACTATTTTTTTCTAGTGATCTCCAGAATAATCTTTTATTTTACTAGTGATCTCCAGAATAATATTTTTTTTATAGTGATCTCCAGAATAATATTTTTTTCTAGTGATCTCCAGAATAATTTTTTTTCTAGTGATAAATAATACATTTTTTCTAGTGATCTCCAGAATAATATTTTTTTCTAGTGATCTCCAGAATAATATTTTTTTTCTAGTGATCTCCAGAATAATATATTTTTTTTCTAGTGATCTCCAGAATAATACATTTTTTCTAGTGATCTCCAGAATAATATTTTTTTCTAGTGATCTCCAGAATAATACTTTTTTTGTCAAGTGATCTCCAGAATATTTTTTTTGTAGTGATCTCCATAATAATGTGTTTTTTTCTAGTGATCTCTAGAATAATAATAATTTTTCTAGTGATCTCCAGAATAATAAAATAATTTCTAGTCTAGTTTTCCTAGTGATCTCCAGAATAATTTTTTTTTCTAGTGATCTCCAGAATAATATTTTTTTTCTAGTGATCTCCAGAATATTTTTGTTCTAGTGATCTCCAGAATATTTTTTTTCTAGTGATCTTCAGAATAATATTTTTTTCTAGTGATTTTCAGAATATTTTTTTGTAGTGATCTCCAGAAAAAATATTTTTTTCTAGTGATCTCCAGAATAATATTGTTTTTTCTAGTGATCTCCAGAATAATAAATTTTTTTCTAGAGATCTCCAGAATACTATTTTTTTTTCTAGTGTTCTCCAGAATAATATTTTTTTTACTAGTGATCTCCAGAATAATATTTTTTTTTTCTAGTGATCTCCAGAATAATATTTTTTTCTAGTGATCTCCAGAATATTTTTTTTGGTGTCAAGTTACCACAACACCATTATTATCTCATATTTTTTAACCTCCAAGGCACAACTATGTTGGTGTCCCTTGTTAATTTGACATTGTATTTTTGAAATGTACCTGCCTACTCACATACAAACTGTCCTTTTTTAATTCAACAGGGAGCACAAAGTCATATCAAAATCAAGAGGAAGGCAACGATGGAGAAACAGTTGAAATTGGTGAAGCGTTTGTACCCCAGGCCAACAAATGTGTGTTGTCGGACTTTCCGATCGTGTGTACACAAGTCCGTCGGACAAAAGTCCAAAGTACAAACACGCATGCTCAGAAGCAAGGACGAGCCGGAAGCGGCCGGTCTTGTAAAACTAGCGTTTATAAAGGAGATATCACATTTATGACACGGCAGATTATGAAATCTCTCAATGCAGTGCATTCTCTTCTTCTTTATAATGGTATAATAATGAAGCTGCTTTGCTTGTGATATTCACAGAGTTCTGACAAACATATTTTTTTTCTAGTGATCTCCAGAATAATAATTTTATTTTTATTTTTTTTCTAGTGATCTCCAGAATAATATTTTTTTTCTAGTGATATCCAGAATAATACATTTTTTCCTAGTGATCTCCAAAATATTTTTTTTCTAGTGATCTCCAGAATAATATTTTTTTTCTAGTGATCGCCAAAATGATAATTTTTTTCTAGTGATCTCCAGAATAATATTTTTTTTTCTAGTGATCTCCAGAATAATACATTTTTTCTAGTGATCTCCAGAATAATATTTTTTTCTAGTGATCTCCAGAATAATACATTTTTTTCCTAGTGATCTCCAGAATATTTTTTTTCTAGTGATCTCCAGAATAATATTTTTTTTCTAGTGATCTCCAGAATAATATTTTTTTTCTAGTGATCTCCAGAATAACAATTTTATTTTTATTTTTTTCTAATGATCTCCAGAATATTTTTTTTCTAGTGATCTCCAGAATAATAAATTTTTTTTCTAGTGATCTCTAGAATAATAATTTTTTTCTAGTGATATCCAGAATAATATTTTTTTTCTAGTGATCTCCAGAATAATACATTTTTTCTAGTGATCTCCAGAATAATAATTTTTTTTCTAGTGATCTCCAGAATAATAAAACATTTTTTCTAGTGATCTCCAAAATAATACATTTTTATTTTTTTTTTTCTAGTGATCTCCAGAATAATACATTTTTTTCTAGTGATCTCCAGAATAATAATATTTTTTTTTCTAGTGATCTCCAGAATAATATATTTTTTATCTAGTGATCTCTAGAATAATATTTTTTTCTAGTGATCTCCAGAATATTTTTTTTTCTAGTGATCTCCACAATAATATTTTTTTTCCTGGTGATCTCCAGAATAATATTGTTTTTTTTCTAGTGATCTCCAGAATAATATTTTTATTTTTATTTTTTTCTAGTGATCTCCATAATAATTATTTTTTTTCTAGTGATCTCCAGAATAATACACTTTTTTCTAGTGATCTCCAGAATAATATTTTTTTTTTAGTGATCTCCAGAATAATAATTTTATTTCTAGTGATCTCCAGAATAATATATTTTTTTCTAGTGATCTCTAGAATGATACTTTTTTAATAATGATCTCCAGAATAATATTTTTTTTTTCTAGTGGTCTCCAGAATAATACATTTATTTTATTTTTTTCTAGTGATCTCCAGAATAATATTGTTTTTTTTTTTTAATTTTGTGTCAAGTTACCACAACACCATTATTATCTCATATTTTTAACCTCAAATATACAACTATGTTGGTGTCCCTTGTTAATTTGATATTGTACTTTAGAAATGTACCTGCCTACTCACAAACAAACTGTCCTTTTTTAAGTAAAACACATAGCCAAGTATTTGGCAAAAACAAAATTTTTTATTCAATAAGGGAGCTCCAGAATAATATTGTTTTTTTTTGTGTCAAGTTACCACAACACAATTATTATCTTGTATATTTTTTAACCTCCAAGATACAACTATGTTGGTGTCCCTTGTTAATTTGACATTGTATTTTAAAAGTGTACCTGCCTACTCACAAACAAACAACAAACAAACACATAGCCAAGTGTTTGGCAAAAACAACATTTTTTTATTCAATAGGGAGCACAAGGTCATATCAAAATCAAGAGGAAGGCAACGATGGAGAAACAGTTGGAATTGGTGAAGCGTTTGTACCCCAGGGCAGACATCAATTATTTGACTGTTAAAATTGGTAACCTGAGGAGTCCATTTAATAGGGAGCACAATACGGTCCTGGACTCTGAGAGATCAGGAGCAGCAGCAGATGACATATATGTCCCAAGGCTGTGGTCTTCCAACAGCCTGCGTTCTTTGCCAGACCACACCGAACCCAGGCCATAGCTCTCAACACTTCCTTCAACACAAATGAAAGAAATTAAATAAAAAATGCATTCTCTGCACCCAAAAAAAAGATAAACTTAAATTAAACAAAAAGAAAATTATAAATGATATTGGGGATAATCCCCAGCCCAGCGGCCTTGTTTTTGGTGGAGGTGGTGGAGGAGGATGGTCAAACTCGCATATATGCATTTTTGGGGTGATTTGGCCCCTCTTCCCCTTGTTCAGGACCTGAAGTATGATTTCTTCGCACATAGTGCACTGGTCCTCCTCCATCTCGTTTAATGTATTGCCTGTCAGGCATCCAAAAGTCTCCTGGGCATCCGGGGCTGTGCTAATCACACTTGTAGCATGCCGGAGAAATGCAGCTGTGGCCTCATCCAGGTTCCTGGACTTCCTGGCTCTTTTTGTTGGAGGGCGGAGGGGAGGAACCTGGGATTCAGCCTGGCTGCTCAGCAAGGCCTCCTCTTGGCTTTGGCTGAGACTTTCCTGTGTATGCAAATGGTACATAGTTTTAGGTTTTTGGTCATCAATCACACACAATTTTGAGCTCATGACTGTTGCAAATTGAATGTTAACAAATAGAAAAGACTATCATTCTGACCCCAGCATTTTTCATTCTTGTCCCAATCATTTTTGGCCACTATTGTCTATTGATATGTAAACCACTTTGTTAAATCAGAGATCTGGTATCAATAACATCTAGTTAACATCATTCAATTTTTGACAACAAATATGTTCATCAATGCTGTACCTGGGTCAAGCTGGGCTCCTCCACATCTTCTTCCGGTGTGGAAGGCCCAGGGTGGACCTCAGGAGCCTCAGCTGATGTGGAGTGAAGGAAGTGTTGATAGTGATAGCCTGGGTTCTGTCTGGTCCGACAAAAAACACAGGCTGTTGTAGTACCACAGCCTGGGGGTATATATGTCATCTGCAGCTGCTCCGGATCTTTGGGAATCCTGGACCTTCTTGTGCTCCTTATTATATGTGCTCCTCAGGCTACCAATTTTGGCCTTCAAATAATTGATGTCTGCCGTGGGATACACAGGCTTCACCAATTCCAACAGTTTCTCCATCCCTGCCTTCCTCTTTATCTTGTTGGAATAATCCCTGCTTTTAACTTACCAGAGACATGGCAGCTCCCGGTATTGTTGTATAAAATCAGGGAAGAAATCAGGGCAGTAAATTTATCCACCATTTTATCTGCAAGACACAACACAAGACAAAACCTAATGTCAGGCTACACTCTCATAATCGTGTCCCAATATAGGCCTCAATCTATAAGCAGTATAGGCCACTAACCACTGATGCCCCAATTTTCAATTGTACCTTCGTTTGAACGTTTCTTTGTGTGATAACAATCTTCCGTCCTCCACTCACAGATCATACCTACGTCCGTTACATCGACCGTGTGTTATGGCTTTATATACACTGCGCATGCGTGAAACTCCGCCCCTGTCCTTCTTTCTAGTGTATTCCCCGTCTCTTCTCTTTCAGGCAGTGGGAGAGCAAATGGCGGCGAGACAGCAGTTGTGTACTGGGAGCAGCAATGAGGAAAGCCCGGAGCAAGAAAATTCCAGATCCAGGAGGAGATATAAGGCCTCAAATATGTCTTTTGAAGAAATGGTGGAGATGGTGGACATCTTAAAGAGGACAGACTCACACACATAGGTTGGACTTGATGGACTTGTGTCTTTTTTCAACCTCACCTGTAACTATGTAACTATGATGGGAATCATGGACCTTACAGAAACCCAAATGTCAGAAAGGCCAAGATCATGGCTAAAGTTGTGAGAAGTCTGCACAGGATTTTTGGGGTACCACGATCAAAGGATCAGTTGAGAAAACACTGGTCAGAACT
This sequence comes from Aquarana catesbeiana, assembly GCF_042186555.1. Classification (NCBI taxonomy): domain Eukaryota; kingdom Metazoa; phylum Chordata; class Amphibia; order Anura; family Ranidae; genus Aquarana; species Aquarana catesbeiana. The sequence goes on along the minus strand of NC_133335.1, from coordinate 98,536,562 downwards.
GAAATTGAGAGAGGAAGATCAGTATAGAAAGATAAGGAAAGTGCTGCGAAAAGGTATTTGTCATGTGTTCCTATTATTATTTCTTTCGTGCTGGTCTATGTGCTTTTCTTTACTGTTCTACAGTTTAAAATGCCAAATTTTATGTTCGTGGACACAGGAATCGTTTGCGCGTTCGTTCGACCACTAATACTTTGTTTTTGGGAGATGCATGTTAAATGCATTTGTTCAGTGTCAGGAGAGGACACTCAGCAGCTGGTTACACATCTGGACGCAAGAGCACTAGTGTGGGACACCATAACACCCTTGTTATGGTGTCCCACGCAGATGCTCCAGTGGATACTAGGGGTATCTCCATGTGTGAAACTTGCACAAAACAGGTAAGTATTCCAGCTTTTGAAAGGGAAAAAATCATGTATTCAGCTTGGAACTCCGCCAAAACAGACAATTGGAAGACACTTCCAAGCAACGTTTCATATTACCATTTCTAGCCTAACATTTTTATCTGCTAAGTATACCTTTTTTGTATCCATATAGGGGAGAATAGAAGAGGGACATCTGAGCGGTATGTGGGAACACCAGTAACCCAGCACCATCAGAAGATACTGAAGAAAGGCAACTCACCACACACCCTGAATATGTTGATGCTGATGTGCAGGAAGTACTGGGTGAAGTTGTAGAAATGATGTTGACCACAGGTCAGTGTCTGAGACCACAGCTTAAGGTAATAGATGGATGCCTGCTTATTTTTAATACATGGTGTTTTTTTTTATTTTTAGGTGATGTGGATGTTGTGGAAGAAGAAAATCACTTCAGCAGTGCAAGTGCACAAATCCTGATCAGCGAGATCATGGTTTGCAATTGTGATTTGGATCAAATGAAACAAAACATCCATGATGTACAAAACAGACTTAGCAACATCATAGATATTTTAGGGAAAATCTAAAAAAAAAAATGTTTTATAGTTGTCGTTATGTTGTATGTGTTTGTACATTTTTAAATGGATTACATTTGTGTGGCTTCATGCCCAGATGTCTATTGAAGTCACACCTGAACTTGAAAAAAGTATTGCAGAGACTACTTTTGCAAATTGTTGTTGCACTGCTAAGTCAGTGTCGCACCGATTGGAACATTGCCATTGCCTCAAATAGGCTGCGACTTGTCATGCGATTTTAGCTAGCAAATCACACGAAAAATCGCTCCAATGTGAACCTAGGCTTTATAGTGTCTGAGATCAGTGTTTAGCCACTCCACTTCTCTAAGTGCACCACCAGGTCCTGTTTTCTTTATTTTCCGCATTTGAAAAACGAATTTGTGAATTACTAACCTCGAAAATGACATCATCACCTGTGCCAAAACCCCAAAATATCAAAAACATGACCTAAAAATGCATCTGGAGTAGGAGATTTGTGAAACACTGCCCTACACTGTTTTAATTGTAATCTTTATGTGTTTTTATGAATCGCAAAGCCAAATTTTGAAGATGCACACAAATTGGGACTCAAAATTTTGAGTTCCCTCATGATCCCATGCCTAAAATGTTTGTTTTTCCCTACATCTATTTTGCTAAAGCCCTAAAACACACAGTGGGGTTGATTTACTAAAGGCCAATAGACTGTGCACCTTGGAAAGTGCAATTGCACTCTGCAAGTGCAGTTGCTCCAGAGCTTAGTAAATGAGGTAAAGCTTAACTTTTCAAAGAATACCCAATCAAATGCAAGGAAAAAAAAAAAAACAGCATTTTTGCTTGCACATGATTGGTTGATGAAAGTCAGCAGAGCTTCTGCTCATTTACTAAACTCCAGAGCAACTGCTCTTGCCATGTGCAACTGCACTTTCCAAAGTGCACAGTCTTTTTGCCTTTAGTAAATCAATCCCACTGTGTGTTTTGGGGCTTGAGTAAATAACCTGTTTGTACCTACACACATTTTCGGTAGGGGATCAGAAGGGACATTTAACAGTTATGCCTCTATTGCCCTGTACACACGGTCGGACTTTCCGATGGAATATGTGCGATCGGAGCTTGTTGTTTGAAATTCCGACCGTGTGTGGGCTCTATCGGACTTTTTTAATCGTAATTTCCCACACACAAAGTTTGAGAGCAGGCTATAAAATTTTCTGACAACAAAATCCGTTTGCCTAAATTCCGACCGCGTGTGGACAATTCCGACGCACAAAGTGCCACGCATGCTCAGAATAAATTCCGAGATGGAACTGCTCGGTCTGGTAAAATTAGCGTTCGTAATGGATATAGCACTTTTGTCAGGCTGCAATGTTTTAAATTGTTTAATGCAGCGCACTCTCTTCTTCTTTATAATGCTAGAAGAATGAAGTTGTTTTGCTGCTCATATTCACGTAGAGTTCTCACAAACTTCTTTCTTTATTATTTCTCGTGATTTCATGAATATAATATTTTTATTTGTCACATCTACCGAAAATGTATTTATTTTTAATTTTTTTTTTTTTTTTTTGGTATTATTTGTTGTATTTTTTTTAAATACAGGTCTCCTGTTTTTTTTTTTTTGTTTGTTTTTTTTTTTTGTTTTTTGGTGATCTCCAGAGTAGTTTTGGGTGTGTTTTGTGTGTCAAGTTACCACAACACCATTATTATCTTGTCTTTTTTAATCTCAAGGAGGTTGGTTGGTGTTGGTGTCCCTTGTTAATTTCCTATAGTATTTTGGAAATGTACCTGCCTCCTCACAAACTTTTTTTAAGGAAAACACACATAGGCAAGTATTACTTGTATTACATACAAGAGCCTGCATCTTTTGTCAGACCAGACTGAACCCAGGCCATCGCTTTCTTGTCTTCCTTCCACTCTTCCTTCCAGGCTGTGGCTGTGGTGTTGGAGGTGTGGCAGGAGGAGGAGGATGATGCAACTCACGCAGGTGGGTATTGGGTGTGATTTCGCCCCTCAACCCCTTATTTAATGTTTTATAAATGATTTCCTCACACATGAGGCGTTGGCCCTCCTGCATGTCCTGCAGTTTGGTGGCAGCCATGGAGGCAAAGGCCTCTTCACGAGTGGTGGTGGCTCTGAGAAGCCTCCTGAATCAGCCTGAGCGCTGACTCCTCCACGTTACTCCCCTTCCTGGGTCTTTTGTTTTGAAGGCGGAGGGGAGGAACCTGTGATTGTGTGAGGCTCCTACTGGGCCCAGGCCATCTCCTGGCTGCCACTTACCCCTGCCTCCTCCTGGCTGCCACTTACCCCTGCCTCCTCCTGGCTGCCACATTCCACAGCCTTCTCCTGTGTGCCACATTCCACAGCCTCCTCCTGCCTGAGGTCTTCCTGTGTATGAAAAAGGGACATGGTTTTAGTTTTTTCTTCATCAATCACACACAATTTTCATCTCATGACTGTTGCAAATTGAATGTTAATACATAGATAAGTATACAAAAACCAAAAAGGAGGGGGGGACTTTTGGACTTTATAGGCACAACTTCAAAACAGTTAGTTATAAAAAATCTAATTTTATTGATTTAGAAAAAATGCGTATCCAAAAAAGAAACAGTATTAAAAACACAACATATGTATATGTTCAAACAATTGCTATACAACACCATCTAGAGTATATCATTAATCGGACATCTGGATGGTCGCTCCAAATATAGATCAGTCCGAAGAGGTGGTTAGATAGCAAATCCGCAATCAGCTCATGTCATATGATTGTTCGATGCTCGACATGTTTCGCGTGTGGGCCACGCTTCCTCAAGAGCGATGACAATGTGTGTTGTAACTATCAGAGTATATAAAATTACAATTTCATGATTAGTATATACATATATACATCTATACAGAAAAAACAGGCGTCTATGGTGACGCCACATATACTATACAAAGAGAGAAAATGTGTACTGGTTCAGACAGGGCGGCAAAGGGCGTCAAAACCCAAACGGTGCTGAAAAGCTGCTATGGGGGCGTGCACAAAATAATTTTGAATGATACTTAAGGAGTGATACGGTGAAAAAGGTTTATGGACTAAATGAAATTGAAGTAACCTCGGGGTGTGAAAAAAGGATAGAGAGAAGAAACAATGGACAAGTGGTGAAAGGGAAAAATGGGGGAAGGAAAAGGGGGAACGTGAAGGACAATCCCAAGACAAAGATGGGGAGAAGAGAAAAGGGGGGGGGAGTGAGGGCGGGGGGGGGGGGAGGGGGGGGAGGGGGGGAAGGAAGGGGGGAAGGAAAAGGAAAAAGGGGGGGGGGAGGGGAGGGCTGGGGGGGGAAAGAAAGGGAAAGGGGGGGGAAGGGGGGGGGGAGGAAGGGGGGGGAGAGAGAAGGGGGTGGAAGACCAGAAAGAAGAAAAAAGGAAAAAAGAGAAAAAAAAGAGAAAACAGAGAAAACAGAAACACAGTGTAGGAAAGAGGATACTCACATTTAGAACGAGTATAAAATCATACAAGAGGTAATAGTCCGCAGGTAAGGAGGAATCAGATGACTGGCAATATGGTAAATATGCACGTCAGGGTAGATGTGTTACTGGTACTAGCTATTTTTATATAGACCTGTTCCTAAAGAGAGAAACAGCTGAATTTTAAAATGGAAAATTAGAAATGTAAAACGTGTGGGTTTTAGGTCCTTACTCTAATGTGGGACACTTACCAATATTCATCTTCTAAGTAGGAATCTATAGTCTGTATGCCCCTGGGTTCCGCGGTGGGGTGCAGGCAGTCATAGATTGTTACACAAGTACCAACAAATACTGCATTGTCCAAAATGGACTACAGGTAGTTTGTCCTAAAGTATAAACAAAATGGGCACAGAAAGTAAGCTGGTATTTGAACTAAAGAAGGAGACAGACATCCAGCGGTAGCAAAGTCCTAATAGCTGATGCTGTAATGAAAAGTACCTGAGTGTAGTGAAGAGACCTGTGGCGTGCGATATCCTCCCAGAGGTAGAGCGGAGTGCACACTATGTTAGGACGCTGTCCTATTTGTGTGCCCGTCCCGTCCGTCGTCATCCAATCGGCAGCGCCGACGTGACGTCATCCGGACCGGCCGAATGCTCACAGTGCGCATGCGCCCAAGCCAGCCGGGAGAGCCGTCAACAAGAACGACGGCGCTTCCAGTGGGGAAAGCAGCACATGCCCACTGTGAGCTACAACAGCTGGTAATCAGCCAGCTGATGTGCGCCCCGCATCAAGAGACCCAATGCAGCGCTGGGCGGCCGCATAGCAGCCAAGAATGCACCGCCAGGTGGCGCTCCCAAAAAGCCGCACCATAAGAACTCAGCACACAAGGGGAAAATATTAAACATTAAAAGAATCAAAAACAAACTATATATAATAAGGCATTACAGAAAGTTCTGTTATTGCAAGTTATTACCTCAATATCTATATTATTAGTATGTTTACTGTGCACGTAAACACCAATGGACCTCAGATCAAGTCTGTATATATAGGTAAATCTATTTGGGGGTCAGGGAAGAGGAATAGACCCATATGTATCTTGACTCTTGCTAATTTTTCCCAAGGCCATAGATATACATAGGCTGTGATCGGAGCCTGTACAGCTCAATGATAATCACAGGAAGGGTTTATAGGACTGCGCCTCATTGATGCCAGGGGCCCGAGTCGCATTCAACCGTTCTATCCAGAGATAGATCCCGTTCTATCCGGGATCTTGGTGGTGGGTCTTTTACTCCGTATTTTAAAAAACGTCCTCCCTCTGATAACACTCCTTTTCACAACAAATCTTCACAAGACACCTCTCTTAATGCTGACACGAATGGACATCCACCTGGTAAATACCTGGGAGCCACGGCTCTACAGGCGATTAAGCTTCTCAACTCACAATCACAGTCACATACTTTGTCGATGACTGCGACTCCATCCTCCACAATCAGTGACATGGGCAGACCCCTGCTACAGGGAGCTACTGCCGCTGAGAATACACAGCCTACACTTCCAAACTCTCCTGGTAACAACACCCATGGTACACACCTTAGGCAGAGTACATTAGATTTACACGTTTCTCAAACCAGAAATTTGTCACAAAATTTTCAAGTGTCAGAGCACAAACTACCACTCACGTAAATGCGAATCTGGACATTCTCAATCTAACCCCTTACTCCCTTAATGTTCACCAAGCAGAGGTTCTCCAGCTTGGCTTGAGTTTCTGCCCATCCACTGTAATTGATAAGTACGAGACTATTAAGGACTTGTATTTATTTTCCCAGAATCTCACATACAAATTTTTGTTCGATAAGGATCGGGCACGATCCATACAGGACAAGCAGATCTCCGAACAAGTCAAACACTTCACTATGGAGGACTTTCGAGCCCTTCGAGATCTAATGTTACTACTTGACGAGAGTGACCAAACCAACCATGCAGAGATCCCCACGGCCTCCAATTCTAATCCTGCAGTTGCTACCCCTACCAATCCATTTAAAGCTAAATCTCAACGCTTTCCTGACTTGATGACTAATCCCAGTATTTGGGCCTTCCTGATGGGCACGATCAACGATGTCAAGAACATGAGTGTAACACCTAAACATAAGAATTTAACTCAAGCCCAGATATCAGCAATTACGCAATTACAGAATCACCCAGATTTGGTGATAAAACCCGCCGACAAAGGCGGAAACATTGTCCTCATGACCAAAGCTGATTACAAACAGATGGTCATGAATATCTTATGCAACAAGGCATGGTACAAACGTATTGATTCGATAGAGATCGACCAATATAAAGCTCAATTCTTGACTATCGTTGGTTCTGCCCATCAGGAGGGCCTCATCGATCAAGACCTGTATAACTTTTTGAATGTGCACCATCCTAGGATGGCCACATTTTATGCACTCCCCAAAGTGCATAAAAATCAGACCAAACCCCCGGGAAGACCGATAGTGTCATGTATAGGGTCTTTAACAGAAAATGCCAGCCGATTAGTGGACTCAATACTCCTACCACACGTGCTTTCCTTACCCTCATACATCAGAGACACAATGGATCTTTTAAAACAGATCGAGGGGATGGTTGTGCCTCCTGATGCCCTGCTCGTGACCTTGGATGTCAAGGCCCTATACTCGAGCATCCCTCACGAGCAGGGCATCATGACAGCACGTACTTTCCTTCGTGAACAAACGCACCATCGTTGGGAGTACTGCGAATTTATTTTGAAACTGCTCCACTTTATCCTCACACATAAGTGTTTTACATTTGATGGGTCCCACTTCCTCCAGGTACAGGGTGTGGCTATGGGCACCTGCTGTGCGCCCACCTATGCTAACCTGTACCTGGGGGGGTGGGAGCGTACAGTCTTTTCGGACGACAGTTTATAATTTTTTACTAGCCAGGTGATGTGTTGGATGCGCTTTATTGATGACATTTTCATTGTATGGTCAGGCTCTATGGAAAGCTTAAACACCTTTGTTAAAAGACTTAACTGCAATTCATCTAACTTGAAATTTACAGTATGTAGCAATCATTCAACCATTACTTTCCTTGACCTCACAATTCGCGAAGATGGAGACGGCAGACTGGCCACCTCTCTGTTCCGCAAAGAAACAGCAGGTAACACCGTGCTGCATGCGGAAAGTGCCCACCCATACACCCTCATACGCAGCATACCATACGCTCAGTACCTCAGACTCCGTAGAAACTGTACCTTCACAGAGGAATTTAAACTACAAGCCAATACACTTCGCGAGCGTCTAAGGGCAAGGGGATATAGTAAATCACTTCTTCGTCGCGCTTACAATAAAGCATTGCGTCAACCACGGAATTCTCTTTTATACCAAAACAAAATCCCCAAACCTAACTTGACGGTAAGATACATCACAAAATACTCCCAACACCATTCAGAATTACGTGATATCCTAACTACACATTGGTCGCTATTACGTGAGGACCTGATCCTGGCTAAATATGTAACCCCCACCCCAACCATCACTTTTCGGAGAAGCAGATCCCTTAGGGATAAACTTACATCTAGTCATTTCTGTAATGACCCTATAGTACAACTCTATCCAAAAGGAATCTCCAGATGCGGAAGATGCTCCTTCTGCCCCTGGATCCGTACAGGGATCCGCTTCAAACTTCCCAACGGGGAAATATTTACCCCCCACTTCCATGCCAATTGTGAAACTCAGGGCTTAGTCTACCTTATGACATGCGACTGTCAAGCCTTCTATGTCGGAAAAACCATCCGACAATTCCGTTTGCGTATTAAGGATCACATATACTACTCTGGAGGAGGAAAAATGACCACATCTGTGAGCAGACATTTGGACCTCTATCACAGATTCGACACCTCGGTGGTCTCCTTCATTGCCCTTGCGGTTATTCCAAGGAGCCCCCGAGGTGGCGACTGGGATAAACAGATTTTGAGACAAGAAACTCTCTGGATAGAACGGTTGAATGCGAGTCGGGCCCCTGGCATCAATGAGGCGCAGTCCTATAAACCCTTCCTGTGATTATCATTGAGCTGTACAGGCTCCGATCACAGCCTATGTATATCTATGGCCTTGGGAAAAATTAGCAAGGGTCAAGATACATATGGGTCTATTCCTCTTCCCTGACCCCCAAATAGATTTACCTATATATACAGACTTGATCTGAGGTCCATTGGTGTTTACGTGCACAGTAAACATACTAATAATATAGATATTGAGGTAATAACTTGCAATAACAGAACTTTCTGTAATGCCTTATTATATATAGTTTGTTTTTGATTCTTTTAATGTTTAATATTTTCCCCTTGTGTGCTGAGTTCTTATGGTGCGGCTTTTTGGGAGCGCCACCTGGCGGTGCATTCTTGGCTGCTATGCGGCCGCCCAGCGCTGCATTGGGTCTCTTGATGCGGCGCGCACATCAGCTGGCTGATTACCAGCTGTTGTAGCTCACAGTGGGCATGTGCTGCTTTCCCCACTGGAAGCGCCGTCGTTCTTGTTGACGGCTCTCCCGGCTGGCTTGGGCGCATGCGCACTGTGAGCATTCGGCCGGTCCGGATGACGTCACGTCGGCGCTGCCGATTGGATGACGACGGATGGGACGGGCACACAAATAGGACAGCGTCCTAACATAGTGTGCACTCCGCTCTACCTCTGGGAGGATATCGCACGCCACAGGTCTCTTCACTACACTCAGGTACTTTTCATTACAGCATCAGCTATTAGGACTTTGCTACCGCTGGATGTCTGTCTCCTTCTTTAGTTCAAATACCAGCTTACTTTCTGTGCCCATTTTGTTTATACTTTAGGACAAACTACCTGTAGTCCATTTTGGACAATGCAGTATTTGTTGGTACTTGTGTAACAATCTATGACTGCCTGCACCCCACCACGGAACCCAGGGGCATACAGACTATAGATTCCTACTTAGAAGATGAATATTGGTAAGTGTCCCACATTAGAGTAAGGACCTAAAACCCACACGTTTTACATTTCTAATTTTCCATTTTAAAATTCAGCTGTTTCTCTCTTTAGGAACAGGTCTATATAAAAATAGCTAGTACCAGTAACACATCTACCCTGGCGTGCATATTTACCATATTGCCAGTCATCTGATTCCTCCTTACCTGCGGACTATTACCTCTTGTATGATTTTATACTCGTTCTAAATGTGAGTATCCTCTTTCCTACACTGTGTTTCTGTTTTCTCTGTTTTCTCTTTTTTCTCTTTTTTTCTCTTTTTTCCTTTTTTCTTCTTTCTGGTCTTCCCCCCCCCTTCCTCCCCCCCCTTTTCCTTTCTTTCCCCCCCTTTTCCTTTCTTTCCCCCCCCCAGCCCTCCCCCCCCTTTTTCCTTTTCCTTCCCCCCTTCCTCCCCCCCCTTTCCCCCCCCGCCCTCACTCCCCCCCCCCTTTTCTCTTCTCCCCATCTTTGTCTTGGGGTTGTCCTTCCCGTTCCCCCTTTTCCATCCCCCATTTTTCCCTTTCGCCACTTGTCCATTGTTTCTTCTCTCTATCCTTTTTTCACACCCCGAGGTTACTTCAATTTCATTTAGTCCATAAACCTTTTTCACCGTATCACTCCTTAAGTATCATTCAAAATTATGTTGTGCACGCCCCCATAGCAGCTTTTCAGCACCGTTTGGGTTTTGACGCCCTTTGCCGCCCTGTCTGAACCAGTACACATTTTCTCTCTTTGTATAGTATATGTGGCGTCACCATAGACGCCTGTTTTTTCTGTATAGATGTATATATGTATATACTAATCATGAAATTGTAATGTTATATACTCTGATAGTTACAACACACATTGTCATCGCTCTTGAGGAAGCGTGGCCCACACGCGAAACATGTCGAGCATCGAACAATCATATGACATTAGCTGATTGCGGATTTGCTATCTAACCACCTCTTCGGACTGATCTATATTTGGAGCGACCATCCAGATGTCCTATTAATGATATACTCTAGATGCAATTGTTTGAACATATACATATGTTGTGTTTTTAATACTGTTTCTTTTTTTGATACACATCACGATCCCAGAGGAGATTTAAGGCCTCAAATATGGCCTTTGTTGAGGTGGTGGAGAGGGTGGACATATTAAAAAGGGCCGACTATGATGGGAAGTATGGACCTTACCCCTTACACATTTTAAAATGGCAACTTTCATGTTCATGGGCACATTAATCGTTCGTAGGAAACATTGTTCGTTCGGCCACTAAAATACAATGTTTTGGCCAGATGCAGTTCAATACGTTTTTTCGGGCCTACTTCTATTAATAAAATTTGTTGTCTAGATGGGTTTGTAACTAGAATGAAATGCTAACTAGATTCTGTGTAAGGAGAGGACACTCAGCATCTGTTTACACATCTGGACGCTGGAGCACTAGTGTGGGACAAAAGCACAACCTTTTTATTAGGGGGCCCACACAGGTGCTCCAGTGTATACTATAGGGGTGTCTCCATCTGTGAAGCTTGCACAAAACAGGTAAGTATTCAAGCTTTACAAATTACAAAAAAATTTCTTCAGCTTGGAACTCTGACAAAACAGACAATTGTACCCCACTTCCAAGCAATGTTTCATATTCCTATTTCTGCCATCAAATATCTGTGAGCTAAGTATACCTATTTTTGTTCACATAGCGGATAAAAGACTCGGAGGACACCCCTCATCCTAGGAGACCAGAGACCCCCCACCTCAGGAAGAAGGGGAAATCCCCCAAACCCAACCAGAGGAGGAGGAGGGAGACGTTGTAGAAATTGTCACCACAACAGGTGAGTGTCTGCGACCACAGCCATAGGTAAGAGAATGATGCCTGCAAATTTATAATACATGGTGTGTTTTTTTGTTTTTTTTGTAGGTGATCGGGATGTTGTGGAAGAGGAATGTCATTTCACCAGTGAAAGTGCTCAGATCCTCATCGGGGAGATAATGGGGTGCAATAGAGATTTAGAAAACCTAAAGCAAAGCATCAACGATGTTCAAAACAAAATGAAGAACATCATTGATGTTTTAGGGAGAATCTAAAACACCCAGAAATCCCTAAATTTCTTCTCTTTTTTATGATCAAAATTTTTACGTATGTTAAAAGCCAAATTTTGAAGATGCACACAGTGTGTCAACATGTGCTATCTGCCATCACAGGAGATCAATGTATGCATTTTGTGGGTGCAACCCCTTCCTCAATAATAAAGTAGCTGAGAGGAAGGTGTTGCACCCACAAAACACGGCCATTGATCCCCATGATAGCAGCTAGCACATGTTGACATTAGTTAATTTGTGTGCATCTCCTAAATTTGGCTTTTACAGGGGTGACATCACCCCATCTGTTGAACGCAATATCAAACACAGTTTGTACATACTCATGTCTGATATTGCCTTCACTTTATAAGAGTTGAACTTTGTAAGTTCCAGAGTTGTGTATTTTTTTATGGTTTTAAACATGCCTGTTTTACCTTAAATGGCAATTTCTACTTAATGTGACCTAAAAAAATGTTATACAACAAACACGTTAGTTTGTTCAAAAACCCTTTTAGAAATGCACATGTGATTGTGCTTTGATTAAAAAGATTGATAATCAACAATGTGTGGCTTCTTCTTTCAATGCTCAAAAGCATTTTTTATAGAAAAGTTGTTGTTTTCAGTGACAATGGGGGTTATTTACTAAAGGCAAATCCACTTTGCACTACAAGTGCAATTTCAGTGCAGTCTCAAGTGCACTGGTAGTGCAAAGTGTATTTTCCTTTAGTAAATAACACCCAACAGTGCTTTCTAATTTTACACAATCACGCCATTTTCATGACTCCCCAAATTTCGGTCATGGTGTTGAAAATTATTAATATTTTTGTCAGTAATGCATTACATACATTAACAAAAAAACCAAGGTGTGTGTGTAGCAGACCCACAACATAATAATAATAATAGTTAGCCGAAGAAGAGATTGTCACCTCATGTGTCAACGAAATTTCATTTGCACTGTTGAAGAAAAAGGCCAAAAAATTAGAACATTAATAAAAGATAACCGAGGAGACAGCTAAAAGAAAGCCAAGCAGTAAATCAAAGCAAATATTTGTTCAGTTTGAAATATATTTTTACTTTAAAAATGTCTCAGACATTGTCTGGCATATCGATGGCCCCCCTACCCGCAAAGTATTTTATGTATCTTATACGGACCTCGCGGGCACTCTGGGGGGGCAAGCCAGGACGGCCAGTTTCAAGTGCCGTCAGGGCTGGTTCATTAATATGAATTCCAGCCTCAGGCCCAACTGAGGCAGCATAGTTTAAAGAATTTCTCCTTAAAAAGTTGTGGAGAACACAGCAACACAGGATGATGTGATTGAGTTTATATTCCGCCATGTGTATGGGTGTAAGAAATTGGTGGAACCGGCTGGCCATTATTTCAAATGTATTCTCCACCACTCTTCTGGCTCTGGCCAGCCGGTAATTAAAAACCCTCTGGTCCGGGGTGAGGGTCCTCATAGGGAATGGCCACATAAGATGGTCCCCCAGCGCAAACACTTCATCCGCAACGAAGACGAATGGGAGTCCTTCCGCATTGTCTTCTGGAGGCGGCAAGCCCAAGCTTCCATTCTGGAGACGCCTGTAGAACTCGGTCTGGGCGATGACTCCACCATCCGACATCCAGCCATTCTTACCCACATCCACATACAGGAACTCGTAAGTAGCCGACACCACCGCCAACATCACAATACTATTGAACCCCTTGTAATTATAATAATATGACCCCGAGTTGGGGGGTGGGACTATGTGGACGTGTTTCCCATCAATTGCCCCTACGCAGTGGGGAAAGTCCCACCGCTGGGCAAAGTGGGAGGCCACAGTCTGCCATTCCTGTGGGTTGGAAGGAAACTGTGGAGTCAAACCAGAAAAAAAAATTAGTCATTTTGCACATAAACATTGAAAGCAGATTAGACACAAACATTCTTGGCCAACATCAGTATAACATTTATTTTAGGGAGTATTTAAAAACAAAAGTATAAGGCCCACCTATCAGATTCCTCACCCCTTCTGATGGCCCATTGTTAAAATTTTAGCAGTGGGGAGATGTTTCAGACATTTAACCCTCTCCACTTTATTGAGAGAATGCATACATAGTGTGTGTGTTACTTTGGCCAGCCCCTCCTTACTTACACTATTGGCAGCCCACTGGACAGGTAAGAAGTGTCATAATACAAAAATATAAATACACACTGTTCAAATTGGAGCACAATTTTAACATTCTGCAATTGCTTATCAAGATAATAATAGGATAGAAAAACTTTAAACAGTACCATTTGAAAGTATTCAGGCAGGCCCTTGCACTACATGCTTTGGGGAATTCATACAGAAATCAACCACAAAAGAGGTATGTATAGTGTGTATGGGCTTGGCAGCAGATAGAGGATTGTTATGGGTTGACCCCTAGGACACAAATAACATTTGTACACATTTTAGGGGGTGTTTAGGGTAAAGCACTACTATGGAGCTGACAAAATACATTGTTAAGTGACTAGGTGAGGTGGATACAGGCCCAGGAGAGCATGCTGGGGAGGAAAGGGAAGGCAAATATGCATGAAGGACAAAAAAAACGTTTAAAAATTCCAGCATGCATGAGGACAAAGGGGACATTCACAGCATATTACAATCATGGTAATTAGGGAATGATGAAAGAAATACAATATATTTACAACCATTAAATACATAGAATGTGATGTTAAAGGATAAAAATCTTACCTTAATATAGTCCTTCTGCAGGACCTGGATGATGGCAGAACAGGTCTCCGGGATAATGATCCCCAGAGCCTGGGGGGAGATGCCTGTCGAGAACTTGAGGTCCTGCCGGCTTCTCCCCGTCGGCAAGTACCACAATGTTGCGACTAGCCTCTGCTCCGGAGTGATGGCTTTCCGCATGCAGGTATCCTGCCTGCTGATATAAGGGGTCAGCAAAGCCAACAAATGGTGAAAAATGGGGTCCGTCATCCTGAGAAAGTTCCTGAAATCATCAGGATTATTCTAACGGATCTCATGGAGCAAAGCCATGTGACAGAATTGGTCACGCTGGAGCAACCAATTCTTGATCCATGAACTCCTCCCCACCCTGTTCATGGACTGGACTTTTGTCAAAGTAAGAACCCCAACACCAAGCCCCCGCACATCACAAACTCTACGATGAGTACGTACACGCAACATGGCTTCAAAATGGTCGGCTGGTCAGAACGAAGTAACAGAACGCACTGAAGAACAGCAAGGCCTGTGAAGAGCGACCTGAAAATCAGCAACGAGCGGACAAGAACACATAGATAAATCAATGCAAACTCACTACACGCACTGAAGACCAGATACAAACCCACAAGCACAAACTGAACAGCAGAAAAACGCTCTGAAAACCACGAGCCTGAAAAGCGGAAATTGTCTCTCACCAAACTTTTACTAACACGAGATTAGCTAAAGGAGCCCAAAGGGTGGCACGTTTGGTATTGAACTGCCCTTTTATAGACCCGTTGTACGTGTTGTACGTCAGCGCATTCTTGACGTTCGGAAATTCCGAAAACTTTTTGCGACGTGTGTATGCAAGACAAGTTTGAGCCAACATCCGTCAGAAAAAATCCGAAAATGTCCGATCGTGTGTACAGGGCATATGGGTAACTACAGATGTAGTACAGCGGGATGCAACTGCTGCAGTCACATCCAGGGTGGTAACACTTTCAGCTCCACTGTTAACCACAAAATATACAACATTGGGTCCTTCTTCAACTGCAATACTAGCAATATAGTTTATTTAATCACATGTGCGATTTGTAACATGCAATATGTGGGAAGGACTACAAGACGGCTGAGAGATGGGTTCCAGGAGCACATTAAGGCCCCTTTCACACTGGGGCGGTTTGCAGGCGTTATTGCGCTAAAAATACCGCCTGCAAACCGCCCCTAAACAGCCTCCGCTGTTTGTTCAGTGTGAAAGCCCAAGGGCTTTCACACTGAAGCGGTGCGCTGGCAGGACGGTAAAAAAAGTCCTGTGAGCCGCATCTTTGGAGCGGTGAAGGAGCGGTGTGTTCACCGCTCCTAAACCGCTCCTTCCCATTGAAATCAATGGGACAGCGCGGCTATACCGTGGTAATACCGCGGCTATAGCCGCGCTGTACGAGCGGGTTTAACCCTTTTTCGGCCGCCAGGGGGGGTTAAAACCGCACCGCTAGCGGCCGAATACAGCCGCAAAAACGACGGTAAAACAGCGCTAAAAATAGTGCTGTTTTACCGCCGACGCCCCCACCGCCCCAGTGTGAAAGGGGCCTTATAGTGTGGACAAGGATTTGTCCACTGATGTGGCAAAACATTTTAACAGGTGTAACTATGGGGACAAAACAACTATGCAGGTCCAGGTTATAGAAAAGGTCAGAGTATCAAGACAAAGGGGTGATGCATTCCGGTCCCTTTTTCGGAGGGAAGTTTTCTGGATTTTTCACCTCCAGATTCGCATCCCACTGGGGCTCAACTTTGAGTGGGATGTTAGTCATTTTTATGAGTGATTTGCTTATACTTCTCTCCATACATAGAGACTGACAGCCTGCTTTGTTTATTTATTTGTTGATTTTTTATATTTTTTTCAATACATGTCCCCACATTCCATTACTTGCCCTGTCAGCTTTTTATTGTGCCTAGCACCTCCTATCTTTATGACCCCCATGTGAGATATACATTGACCCCCTCATACACAACACAGCGTGTTTATTTTTTTTAATATTTTTTTTTTCTTTTTTCATTTTACCCATATATATTATCATTATTTTTCTATGTGCATATTAGAGTAGTCCTCATCATTTGATTGCAAGTGTTTTTATGTAGATGCATTGTATATGGATTTATCTTGGTAAATGCATGTCACATATGTATGGATCCAATAGTCGGGTGTCACACTATGTCTGTATTTATCCTGGGACATGGTGCTTTTTTTTGGATCCTATAATGGTGGCAGCTTCCTTTGATGTATATATGCATGCCTATATATGTGGACACACATGCATTTTGTTTGTCCATTATGGATCAGCAAATTATTTTATATGCACTTCCCTTGTGTGCATGTGTGGGGGCACATGCACACGCATACACGTCTACATGGGACGTTTGGTTTATTGTCATATATGTGCATATGTGTATATCATTATTTTTCATAAAGTTGATCGTTTTTCACATTTTATGTATGTATATTTAGTTTTTGTTTTTCTCTTTTTCAAATATTTTTATTGGTTTATTGGTTTATTGGTTTACGGTATTATTTATAGATGTTTATATGCGACTGTTGGTCCATGTTCCTATGTGTATGCAGGACCTTTTGGTATGCATGGGAACCTTCAGTTCGAGCTTTTATTCAAGTTTCCAGCCACATGCTCTTTGGGGCTGAGGTTTGGTGATTGATCGAGCTGTGTTCTCATCACTGATTATCACCGCCCCCAGAACACCTGTAGCTATTGGGGCGGTCTATTTAAGATCTATCAGTTGTCTCAGTCATTGTAATGATTAAGCACAAGATGTATGTGTGAAACGCATCTACGTGACCATAGTTTGGTGTCTTTGGTGTTATCTTTGTGAAACAAAATAAAAGGCAATCGGAAGTTCTGGATGTGCAGCCATTTCTTTCTTCTTTCCAAGTTTCCCACAGAGGCGGGCTGGGGCTAGCACTCTGCAAGATACTCCAATCAGCCTTATCTCTATACACCTGAAAAAATAAAAACCGCAAAGATGATCAAATACCACCAAAAGAAAGCTCTATTTGTGGGAAAAAAAGCGCGCAATTGTCAGTTAAAGCGACGCAGTGCCGTATCGCAAAAAATGGCCTGGTCATTCAGCAGCCAAGTCTTCCAGGGCTGTTAAGGACAGGAAAAAAAATGCCCTTTCTTTACAAACTAAAATTAATGAATGACTGGCAACCCTGCACTAAAGCACTCAACCAAAAACCCTATTATCATATTGAATGTGCTTACTGTTTAAATAAGCTTGACTGTAAATCTTACATACCACGACTGAGGCATATATTGAGGCTAAAGCAAATGGCTGAAGTAGCTCAGTTCTTCTAAGCACAAGTATCCAGTGAGTTAACAATGGAAATAAAATGCTGAAAATTCCACCTAGAAAGTTTGCAAAGAAAAAGAATCCCGGATAATGCATTGAAGTTTGTTATTGTTCCATTGTTATCCTTCCCAGGAATGTGTGTGAACATACAGGCGGAATGCTGGTGTGCGGCACAGTGAGATGTAAGCAGAGTTATGAGTTATGATGTGTTAATGGGAAGCTGAGAATTGTGTAGAAGGCAGAAAATAAAGTCTCAATGAAACATACCAGAGCCTTCAACACATACTTAACTGGGGGAAGGGAGGCGGACAGTGATATCCACTACTGCACCCCGCTGACTTTGCTACAAACGTTTCATATCCAGGCTTTATT
This sequence comes from Aquarana catesbeiana, assembly GCF_042186555.1. Lineage (NCBI taxonomy): Eukaryota > Metazoa > Chordata > Amphibia > Anura > Ranidae > Aquarana > Aquarana catesbeiana. Next base: position 98,518,733 of record NC_133335.1, on the reverse strand, counting down.
TTCTTTTATCATTTCAGGGTGTTTATCCATTTTTATTCCATTACCTGGAAACATCCACCCAGTCTATTTCCTTACCAGTGACAATAAAACATGACTAGATTGGTCAGCATCCTTCTGTTTTATAACAAGTGATGGAACAATTATTATGTTTTATAATCCTTGTTTGTAATTTATAACTTTAAACCTTAAAGCAGTATTTAACATTCATTATATTGCAGTTTACCAATTCTTAGATGTGATGGCTGCATTTGTTTATTTTTTTAGGTCTTTCTTTCTTTCTTTCTTTCTTTACTACTGACAGGGGTGCTTAGAATGTTCAGTTTTTATTTTGTTTATGTGTACAATCTTGATCCCAAAAGGAAAAACTCTGCTGCTGTAACTGAATATAAAGTGGTAGCTGGAGTTTGTTTAATGTATCTAAATTTGTTAATGGGGTTGTAAAGTCTCAAGGTTTTTCACCTTAATGCATTCTATGTGTAGCGGATGCCCCACTTTGTCACCCGCGACCCCGTCAAGCTGGCCGTCACGAGGCTTTTCAGAGGGAGGGTTGCCTGTCATGTCTGCATGGGATTTTTACCCCCTCTCCTTCTCCCTGTTCACTGACTGAGTCTGTTGTAATGAGCTGACACATACAGAGCTGTGCATTCAGTAGCCTCTCTTGTGCCCCTATTGGCAGGAAGAAGAAAGCAAATTAAAGGCACAGTTACAGCAGCCAATCAGAGAGACTGTACTGAACTGCAGGAAGAGCTGCAATGGATGATGAAATATGCGGTTCCCTCACAAAACTACCCCATAAACTGGTATACAGGGAGAAACTACAAATCCCAGAGGGGTTTGCAAAACAGGAGGCTGGCTAAGGATTCCATTTTGTGTTTTGAGGAGATTCTCAGTTCTCCATGAGGGAGTGAGAGAGATCAGACCTGGAGGAGTGATGCTGTCTCTCAGATGATCTTCCTGCGCGATTCAGGCCTCCACCGCCAGTTGGGACATCCAGCCTGAGAAAGGGGGATCTCAGGTGCAAATCGAGGCGCACCTGCACCAACGGTGAATCGTTCCAGTGTGCGGTGAGCAGTCGGGTTGCCAAGGGAACCTGTATGTTTCAGGACAGTCGTTTGGGCCTTCATCACAGGATTTGGTGAGGGGGCATTTTTGCCCATCTGCAGCGACTTTGTCTTATAATAAAGTGCAGTGAATAATGCATTAGGCATTTGCGCCCTTTTGTTTGTACATTTAAAGATTCCCCGATCTGAAGAGGGCGGCACCTCCATAAATAACCAGACCGTGTTGCACAATGATCATTGCATTTGCACACTCTAATGCCCTGTACACACGATCGGATATTGATCGGACATTCCGACAACAAAATCCATGGATTTTTCCGATGGATGTTGGCTCAAACTTGTCTTGCATATACACGGTCACACAAAGTTGTTGGAATTTCCAAACGTCAAGAACGTGGTGACGTACAACGACACTAGAAAGAGGAAGTTCTATACCAAATGCACCACCCTTTGGGCACCTTGCGCTAATCTCGTGTTAGTAGAAGTTTGGTGACAGACGATTCACGCTTTTCAGCCTCCTGCTTTTACGATTGTTACTGCTCTTCAGTTTGTGCTTGTGGGTTCGTATTTCTATTACGTATTTGATTTGCAGTGCATTCTTGTCCGCTCGTTTATGATTTTCAGCTCCGGCCTTTCTGTTTTTCAGTGCTTTCTGTTAGTTCTTTCTGACCAGCCGACCGTTTTGAAGCCATGACATGAGGACCCTCACCACGGACCAGAGGGTTTATAACTACCCTCTGTCCAGAGCCAGAAGAGTGGTGGAGAACATTTTCGGGATAATGGCCAGCCGGTTCCGCCTGTTCCTTACGCCAATCAACATGGCTGAATATAAACTTAACCAGATAATCCTTGCATGCTGCATTCTACACAACTATTTAAGGAGAAATTCAATGAACTATGTGGCCTCAGTTGGGCCTGTGACCGGACTTCAACAAGAAACCCTGATGGTGCTTGAAGCTGGCCATCCTGGCTTGCCCCCCCAAAGCGCCCACGAAGTAAGATAGAAGTATGTCGGTTACTTTGCGGGTAGGGGGGCCATTGATAGGCCAGAAACTGTTTAAGAAACATTTTATCCTAAATTTTTGAACTTAAACTGAAATAAGATTTCCTTTGATTTACTGACTGGGTTTCTTTTAGCTGTCTCCTAGGTTCTCCAATGGGCTTTTCTTTTTGGACATTTTCTTCAATAGTGCAACTGTAATTTATTTGATACATGAGGTGACAATATCTTCTTAAGAAAACTATTATGTTGTGGGTCTGCTACACACACCTTGTTTTTGTTGTTAATGTATGTAATGCATTACTGACAAAAATATTCATCATTTTCAGCACCATGAATGAATTTTGTGGAGTCATGAAAATGGCCTGATTGAGGCAAATTAGAAAGCACTGTGGGAGTTATTTACTAAAGGAAAATCCACTTTGCACTCCAAGTGCACTTAAAACTGCACTGAAACTGCACTTGTAGTGCAAAGTGGATTTGCCTTTAGTAAAAAACCCCCATTGTCACTGTAAACACCAACTTTTACTCCAAAAACTGCTTTTGATCATTGAAATAAGAAGCCACACATTGTTGAGTAGAAAACTTTTTACTCAAAGCACATTCACATGTGCGTTTACAAAAGTGTTTTTGAATAAACCAACATCTTTGGTGTATAACATTATTTTTTGTCACATTAATTAGAAATAGCCTATTTTGGTTAAACAGGAATGTTTCAAAACATAACATACAGAACTCAGGAACTTACAAAGTTCTACTTTGACAAAGTGAAGGCAATATCAGACATTAGTATGTCCACTCTTCTAGCATTATAAAGAAGAAGAGAATGCACTGCATTAAAAGATTTCAAATTTTGCAGCGTGGCGAATGTGCTATGTCCACTACGAACGCTAGTTTTACCAGACCGATCGCTTCCGTCTTGTAATTTATTCTGAGCATGCGTGGCACTTTGTGCATCGGAATTGTGTACACACGATCGGAATATACGCAAACGGATTTTGTTGTTGGAAAATTTGAGAACCAGAGAACTGAGAATTTCCGACAACAAGCTCCGATTGCACACTTTATGTCGGAAACTCCGACCGTGTGTAAGCGGCATTAGGCCAACCTCTCTGTGGATTCTTAGCGCTGAGGTGTCAAGTTTATACAGTTCTATGCTATGTACAGAAAATGTACCCTAGTTTGTAGACGCTATAACTTTTGCACACATCAATAAATATACGCTTATTGAATTTTTTTTTTTTTTACCCGAGACATGTGGCTAAATGCATTTTGGCCTAAATGTATGACTAAAATGTAATTTATTGTATTTTTTTTATAACAAAAAGTAGAAAATATCATTTTTTTTTCAAAATTTTCTGACTTTTTTTGTTTATATCGCAAAAAATAGGTGATCAAATACCACCAAAAGAAAGCTCTATTTGTGGGAAAAAAAAGGACTAAATTTAGTTTGGGTACAGCATTGCATGACTGCGCAATTGTCAGTTAAAGTGACGCAGTGCCAAATTGTAAAACGTGCCCTGGTCAGGAAGGGGGTAAAATATTCCAGGGCTGAAGTGGTTAATGGCATCCCAGTCTTAGTCAGTAGGGTTCAATATTGAGTTGGCCCACCCTTTGCAGCTATAACAGCTTTAACTCTTCTGGGAAGGCTGTCCACTAGGTTTAGGAGTGTGTCTATGGGAATGTTTGACCATTCTTCCAGAAGAGCATTTGTGAGGTCAGGCACTGATGTTGGACGAGAAGGCCTGGCTTGCAGTCTCTGCTCTAATTCATCCCAAAGGTGTTCTTTTGGGTTGGGTCAGGACTCTGTGCAGGCCAGTTAAGTTCCTCCACCCCAAACTCGCTCATCCATGTCTTTAAGGACCTTGCTTTGTACACTGATGCGCAGTCATGTTGGAATAGGAAGGGAACCATTTTCTCCTTAATTTTCACAATGACAGGGTCTCATTCTGTCAGATACCTCCCCTCTTTGGTTTCAGAGATCTACAGTAAATGGGGTCCTACCTGCTCTTCTACTAACCTATCTAACTTCTGGTCTTTTGGTCCTTGGGAAACTTTCACGGTCACTGGAAGCATTCTCAGAGGGAACTGTGAGACCACTTTGCATACAAATAACCAGCACTGTAGTAACCAGTTTCAACTTTGACCAACATTGCGTAATGCCGCCGGTACTATGTGGCTCTACTGATTGGTACTCCACAGTATCAGCTTGTCCTAGACGGCTGGGCCATCTTTAATATTGATTGGACCCTAGGCAAAACATTTTTTGGGCCCCCCCCCCCATGCAATTTCACTCTCCACCTGCTCTGAGACATATAATAAATAGCAGCTAGACTTAGCATCAGTTTACTGTATCAGATCAGGCAGCAATTGCGATATGTTGCCAGCGGTTACAGCATATCATTACTGCTTATTGACTGGTTTCTAGAGCTTACAGCACACATTACGGCTCACTGATTAGTTGCTAGAGGTTACAGCAAATTATTTCTGCTTGTTAATTGGTTGCTAAAGATTACTGTACAGTATTACTGCTCACTGATTGGTTGCTAGAGGTTACAGCACATCATCTCCTTGCTGCAGGGGGGCATGATATACACATGAATGCCGCCTTTATTTACATATCAATGCCGCCGGCCGCAGCTATTTACTTATGAATGCCGCCTATTTACATATGAATGCCGGTTATTTACATGTAAACACAGGGCCTGCAGGTGACCCATCTGTACACAACAATATGGCAGAGCTGGGCAGCATTAGTACCAGCACTTCACACTGAGATATTGGGACACAGCACAGGACTTAAACTTCAAAGTACAAGGGGATTTAAACTGGGATAGTTGGCAAGTATGAGGCAGCTGCTTTGGGCCCCACAGCAATGACAGGGCCCAGGGCAGCTGCCCCTTTTGCCCTGCCTTAAAGACGGCCCTGGCAGTGGAGACACCCAGGTGTCCAGCGAATGTGTTTTCATCAAATCTAACATCTCCTGTAATGTACCCTTGATCCCTATATATCCTAGGCCTAATCACAATACTTTTTGTAAGGACTCTTTCCTTACTAGCAACATTTTGGGGTACTCATTTGCTTACGCTCGAGTGGTAGAGACATCTAAAGAGACCTCCTCCTCACTGGAGGCAACTGACATCACAGTTTGGTGCTCCCCCAGAGCACTGTCAGATGCATGTCTCATACTCATCCCCTCTCCTTCAGCAACAGTGAGCCATCCCAAGTCATTCAGTTACACTGTCATTCTGACTAGGGATGAGCTTGATGTTCGGGTGTTCGCCCATTCACCGAAGAGCGAACATTATGGGGTGATCGTGGCAAACTCGAGCGTCCCGGAACGCCCCATAATACACTGCGAAATCGCAGTGCATTGCTGTATGATGATTGGCCAAAGCATGCACCTGACCTGCATGCTTTGGCCAATCCCAGCGGCCTCTGCTAAGAGAGCCATAATTGGCCAAATTTAGGGTGCCTTTGGCCAATCATGGCTCAGGGGGGCTAAGTTCACGCCCCACACTATATAAGGCTGCCTACACGTTGGCCCTGTGTAGTGTTGTTGGCGTTGATGGAGAGATAGCTTGATTTAGATTAAGAAGGCAGGTTATTCAGTTAGTGGGGCAGTGTATTTGATGTATGTATATATATATATATATATATATATATATATATATATATATATAGTCAGTCTAATATATATATATATATATATATATATATATATATATATATATATATATATATATATATATACTCTGCATTTAGCATAGACTATAAATTCAATGTTTACTCTATATTCAGTCAGTGCAGGCAGTGTATTAATATATACAGTATCTCACAAAAGTGAGTACACCCCTCACATTTTTGTAGATTTTTTATTATATCTTTTCATGTGATACTTTGCTACAATGTAAAGTAGTGAGTGTACAGCTTGTATAACAGTGTAAATTTGCTGTCCCTTCAAAATAACTCAACACACAGCTATTAGTGTCTAAACCGCTGGCAACAAAAGTGAGTACACCCCTAAGTAAAAATGTCCAAATTGGGCCCAAAGGGTCAATATTTTGTGTGGACACCATTATTTTCCAGCACTGCCTTAACCCTCTTGGGCATGGAGTTCACCAGAACTCCACAGGTTGCCACTGAAGTCTTCCTCCACTCCTTCATGACGACATCATGGAGCTGGTGGATGTTAAAGACCTTGCGCTCCTCCACCTTCCATTTGAGGATGCCCCACAGATGTTCAATAGGGTTTAGGTCTGGAGACATGCTTGGCCAGTCCATCACCTTTACCCTCAGCTGCATTAGCAAGGCAGTAGTGGTCTTGGAGGTGTGTTTGGGGTCGTTATCATGTTGGAATACTGTTCTGTGGCCCAGTCTCCAAAGGGAGACTGGGCCACAGGGCAGTATTCCAACATGATAACGACCCCAAACACACCTTGCTCTGGCCATGCTCTGACCATGCTCTGCTTCAGTATGTCACAGTACATGTTAGCATTCATGGTTCCCTCAATGAACTGTAGTTCTCCAGTGCTAACAGCACTCATGTAGCCCCAGACCATGACACTCCCACCACCATGCTTAACTGTAGGCAAGACACACTTGTTTTTGTACTCCTCACCTGGTTGCCACTACACGTGCTTGACACCATCTGAACTAATTATGTTTATCTTGGTCTCATCAGACCACAGGACATGGTTCCAGTAATCCATGTCCTTAGTCTGCTTGTCTTCAGCAAACTGTTTGCGGGCTTTCTTGTGTGACAACCATGCAGACCAAATTGATGCCGTGTGCGGCGTATGGTCTGAGCACTGACAGGCTGACCCCCCACCCCTTCAACCTCTGCAGCAATGCTGGCAGCACTCATACGTCTATTTTCCAAAGATAACATCTGGATATGATGCTGAGCACGTGCACTCAACTTCTTTGGTCGACCATGGCAAGGCCTGTTCTGAGTGGAACCTGCCCTGTTCAACCGCTGTATGGTCTTCACCACCGTACTGCAGCTCAATTTCAGGGTCAGAGAGTTCTTTGCCATGAGGTGCCATATTGAACTTCCAATGACCAGTATGAGAGAGTGAGAGCGATAACACCAAATTTAGCACACCTGCTCCCCATTCACACCTGAGACCTTGTAACACTAATGAGTCACATGACACTGGGGAGGAAAAATGGCTAATTGGGCCCAATTTGGACATTTGCACTTAGGGATGTAATCACTTTTGTTTCCAGCGGTTTAGACATTAATGGCTGTGTGTTGAGTTATTTTGAGGGGACAGCAAATTTAGACCGTTATACAAGCTGTACACTCCTTACTTTGCATTGTAGCAAAGTGTAATTTCTTCAGTGTTGTCACATAAAAAGATATAATAAAATATTTACAAAAATGTGAGGGGTGTACTCACTTTTATGAGATACTGTATAAACAGTCTTGTATATACAGTGGAGAAATATACAAAATAATTCTGCGCTGCCCTGAAGAAAAAACAGCAGCTAACACGGCCAACAAGATATATGCCAAGCAAAAGAAAACCAAAATAAGTGTAGAGCTAAAAGGTATTGAAATGTCCAATGTCCACAATAAAAAGGTGAACCAACGGTTTCCAATTATGAAATGTGGAGGGGAAACCATCCATATATGTATGAATCCAAATGATAAGAAGTCCTCAGGAGCTGTATGACTTCAAACCAAGGGGCATTAACAGGTATATGACATCTCAAGTGAAGACAGACACACCACCACCAACAATGAGGAGGTTTACCAGATTGAGTGGACCCAAGGGGGCATACGCTGAGTTGGGTCAAACAAGGCTTAGGTGGTCAGTGGCTGTAGATGGTCCGGAGGGGTGATGTTTATGGGATGAACCATAGGTTGCTGCACAGAGTCCTGACCTCAACCCAATAGAACACCGGAGATTTTAGTCCCTGGGTTCCCTTTTAGAAGTGGCTCCTCTCACTCCTCAGTGTGACGTTGCAGTGCTGCACTCTCAGCTCTGACTCTCCCCTCCTCACTGGCTGTTGCAGTGACTGAGTCGGTTCAACATATATTACAATAAATTACTTAAGTGGTTCAGTAACTCTGTGTGTGGTTCACATTAATAGCATCTCATTACAATATGGAACCCGGGGTGTCAAAGGTAAGAGAGGATCTACAGAGTCGGGGTAGCCGGTGTATAGAGTCAACCAGCAGCCCCTATGGGGGTACCGCTACATTTGGAGGTCCCACCGAGATATCCCACCTGGAGTGCCCGATCAGATCAGTAGAGGAGTCCAGAATAGAAGAGGTCATGGACTCGGCAACGGCTACCCAATGGAGCCAAGAGTATGGGAGCCAGTTGGAGAAAACCACAGTTTTGAGGTTACCAGGAGACTAATGGTTTGATAGAGAGGTATGGCAGTTGATGAAGAAGGTGGTGCCAGAACAGGGGTCCTACCTCATGGACCTGAAACATGACGTGCATGAAGATTTCACTTATGCCCTTCTAGAATGGAAAGAGCACGTTCCGGCAGAGTTCAAAGAGGGAGTGGTGAGCCTAGCAGAAGGCCTAGATGGCCAGGTGATCCCAGTACAGTTGTCAGAGGAGAAGGGAGAGAAATCCCTGGGGACACCACCAGAGAGCCCTATTGCAAGAAATTCAACAGGGGGAAATCAAAATACTAACAGTACCAATGGGGGTAGCCCTGGAACTGGGATGCCACCCGCATCATTCTATCTAGACATGAGCCTCCTGGTGGACAGTCTGATATAGAGTCACCAGACATCCACCAATGAGAGATATCGGAAGCTGCCGGCCTTCTCAGGCCGTATTCCTAGACCCGTTGGGGAGGAAGAATTTGAGAGTTGGATGGATCAGGCTATGCAAGCCCTAGAAGACTGGAATGTGCCGGGACCAGTGGGAAGACGGCGAATTAGCAAGAGCCTGTTGAGCCCAGCAGCAGATGTCATCAGAAGCTCAAGGAGGGGAAAGCCGGATTGTGAAGCCAGGGATTACATCGAAGCTCTCTATGCCTTTTATGGAAGAGTGGAGAAGTTATCTGATCTGATGTACCAGTTCGAGCATACCCACCAGATGAAAGGTGAAAAGTTGTCGTCATACATTGTCCACATAGACCAGATTCTACACCAGATCATTTTAAAGAAGGGTGTCGACCCCAGAGAGGCGGACAAAGTCCGGTTAGATCAGACTCTACAAAGAGCTAGGCCAAACCATCCGATTACTCTTGAAAGGCACCAAAGAGGCCCCTTCTTACACAGAGTTGATGGGGTTGGTGAGAGAAGAAGAGGCTATCCTAGATGAGAAGGATCAAGAGGCTGAACTCGCCGCAAGGACCTTTCAGAAGAATGAGAAGATTGTTGCACAATCAGTACATGTAGAAGGCAGCGTGGAAGAGAGTGACGAGGAATTTGAGTGGAGAGAGCACCCTAAGGGCCCTATTGTGCAGTCCACCCCAAGGGTTACTCCGGTCAAGTCACCAGAGAATGGAGCCCAAGTTCAGGAGCAGATGCAGCAAGTTTTGTTACAAGTGATGGAGGCACAAGCCAAGCGCCAGACTGAACGGACGGGTATTCGGAAGAGCTATGAGTGCGCTGATCCCGGACACTTCAAGGTACAGTGCTCTCGGAAGCAAGTGAATGTTGTCATGGTTATGCAATAGAGTTTTGTCTGTCAGCTTACCAGTCTCCATGTATTCATCTCTAAAGACCAGCTGACTCTCACCTGACTGGTTTTATAACCTATCCTCTAAGCATGGCCCCACCCCAGGCCCTATCAGGGAACCCTATATTAACCTGTGCACTACAAGCCAGCAGTGCTGATCAACCATTGTGTGTTAGCTTTCGTGTGTACTTGCTGTGTTTCCTGCGTCTGATTCCAGTTATCGACTTTGGACTATTCTCGACCATTCCTGTCTGCTCATGACCCTGACCTTTGGCGTGTCCCCGACTATCCCTGTTTGCCTGTGACCCTGAACCTTGGCGTGAACTCTGTTGTCCTTGTCTGCTTGTGGCCTCGACCTTGGCTTATTCCCTTACTATCCCTATCCTCCTGTTTCCTACTGTGGGTGTGAGCTGGGGGATCCTGGGGGTCGCAAACTGGAGCCAGTTGCAGCCCAGTCCATCCTCACCACTAGAGGCTCTGGTGAACACCTGCTGGCTCTTAGACTCCACGCCCCAGGGAATCTTATGCTCTAACCCCAGTGGGATCCGTGCTGGTGTTGCAGCAGCCCTGCTTTTCTTACCACCCTGACTCCCATCCGCAGCAGTCAGCCATAGGGTCCACTACCTTGCGGTGCACTCCTGATCCCTATGGTGTACATCTGTCACCTAGCCTCAAGGTGACCTGCAAATGTTTATCTACTGGAGGAGTTGGTGGAGATGCTGAAGACATTATTGAAAGATCAACTGGCGGAAAACTCCCGGGGTCTCAGGGAAGGAGAGAAGGAGCCAACTGAGAACCCCGCTGGAAAGCAGAGCTCCAGGGAACAAGAAAAGAAGGGGGCCAGAATGAGGCCAAAGAAAGCGAGAGCGGTCCAAACACTTAGGCCATACAAACGTTCAAGTAACCCAGGGAACCAGGCACAGAGGGTCAATGCTTTACCGTCCCCTAGGACCACAGTTAGGTCCTATCAGAACACTCCTGAGAAAGTTTGTCAGACGGGCCCAATTCAGAGAGGTCTGGCAACACTGCCTAGGGTTACTGTTAGAGTTTCACAGAATACTAAGAAAAAGAAGAGTGGTGACTCTAATCGCACTCGGCGTGCTTCTGCCTACTTCCCGGAAAAGCTAGTGCGACCATCCCCGATTGTACCAGTACAAATTGAGGGAGTCTATATCAAAGCTTTGCTGGACACAGGGGCGCAGGTCATGCTTTTATACCGGGACTTTTAGGACAAACACCTGAGTCACATCCCCATCCGCAAACTGGAAATACTTGAAATCTGGGGGATTGGAACCACCAGATGCCCATACGATGGTTACATTCCTATCCAGATATCCTTTGGGCCAGCAGCTGTCGGGAAGGAAGAAGCTTTCAACACTTTGGCTGTCGTGTGCCCCAGACCCCCTGGGGCTGGGCGGAATTCCATAGTGGTGGGGACTAACACCGATCTAGTGAGAAGGCTGTTGTTCTCTGTGCTGAATGAAGATGGGTCCACCACCAATAAGATTCACCCGCAGTTACGGCAAGCTTGTCAGTGAGCAGCAAGAGAAAAGAAGGCCCCGAAAAGAGGAGTGGGGCGGCTGTGGAAGTTGGAGACTCAGGAGAGGGTACTACAGCCGGGGAAGGTCGCTCATGTCCAGGCCACCATCAAGCTGACTTGAGATCAACCAGGCCCATTTGTGGTGTTGGAGACGGATGAGCAAGCCAGAGCAGCTGGATTGGAGATGGTTCCTGAGCTGGTTCCTACCCGAGACTTGTACAGAATGGGAAGGAAAGTGCCCATCCAGTTGAAGAATGTGACTTATCAGCCCATTAAGTTGGGAGCCCGTATGTTGGTGGGGCAAGTGAGCGCCGCTACCCCTGTTATCCCGGAAGAAGCTAAGGACTTGAAAAATGGCCGACAACTACATATGGAGTTCCAGCGATGCGCAGAAGTTTTGCCCCCTTTCTGGCAAAAAAGGGCGAAGACCCAGCTGATGAGATGGGAGAAGTTGTTTGCTAAAGACGATTTTGACGTGGGATGTGCAAGGAGTGCCAAACACAGAATCTGCCTTCAGGAAGACAAACCTTTCTGAGAACAGGCCAGGAGGGTGCCCCTCAGGGACCTGGAAGCCCTTATGCATCTCCCATCGTGGTGGTAAGGAAAAAGAATGGGTCCTTGCGCATGTGTATCGATTATCGAACCCTGAATTGGCGCACCATCCCAGACCAGTACACCACACCTCGCATTAAAGATGCTTTGCAATGTCCCACTGGAGCTAAATGGTTAGTGTGTTAGACTTGAAGAGTGGGTACTATCAGATTCCCATGCACCCAGAAGACCAGGAGAAGACAGCTTTCATATGTCCATTGGGCTTGTACGAGTTCAGCCGGATGCCTCAGGGTCTATCGGGGGCTCCTGCCACATTTCAACAAGGAAGTTTTGGTTCCAATTAATGGTGAAACACCCTATTGGATAGGCACCACATCCCTGAAAGTAATTGTAAATGGCACGGAAGATGAAGGGATTTTAACGGTGCAGACAAACTAGACAAAGAAAATTATAAAAAACAAATTTTTAATATAACAATTGAAGTTAAAAACATATAGTTTGTACATTGTTCACAAATGTTGCAATATTGATATAATTACAGTGGTCAAACAAGATATGAGTGTATATTTATTCAAAAGATGATATGGTTGCATACTAGTCCGACATGCTTCGCTGTGTCGCTTTTTCAAGGGATATGCAAGCTGAAAGGTAATATCATCCAACACTCATAATTTCTAAAAAGATAGAAAATTACAAAATAAATAACATACATTGTAATCAAGAAAATGAAAAAGAAAAAATATAATTTACAACATAAACAAGCGCAGTGTCCTCTCTGAAATAATACAAACAAAGTGCTTACCCCTGTGTGACCCTCGGCTCGGCCAGTCCCCGCATGGACCATCCACTAACACTGCAAAACTGACTTGGCCATTTAGTGCATTCACAGGGGACAGAAAGGTAAAACTATAGATGGAGCAAAAAATACAATGTATCAAAGACAGGCTATTTTATAACGTAGGGGTAGATATATATCTGAATTTTTATAGACAAAGCCAAATAATTGAATTATAGAAACATGCAAAGGGCAGATAGTTAGCTCACAAAAGGCTATTAGGTACTTACTCTATATTATTTAGACAAAGCCTGTGGAGGGGTGACGGTCTTCAAACACACCTGCAGATGGTGGTTGCAGGGGATTGTTCAAAAATGCTATTAAATAAATAAAACAAAATTTGTATATATATGTGTAAGGGTAGAGATATAAAAAAAAAAAGGGGGCAATTGGGCAAAAAATTTAAACTGTATTAAAAATAACAGCATTTAAGAAAATAAAGGGCATGATAGGATATAACCTAGGAGAAATAAGATAGTTGGATTTAAAGTATATCTCATCCAATAGAGATATCTGGATGGCAACGGAAACTTTATTCGTGCTGTTTCAGAGAGGACACTGCGCTTGTTTATGTTGTAAATTATATTTTTTCTTTTTCATTTTCTTGATTACAATGTATGTTATTTATTTTGTAATTTTCTATCTTTTTAGAAATTATAAGAGTGTTGGATGATATTACCTTTCAGCTTGCATATCCCTTGAAAAAGCGACACAGCAAAACATGTCGGGCTAGTATGCAACCATATCATCTATTGAATAAATATACACTCATATCTTGTTTGACCACTGTAATTATATCAATATTGCAACATTTGTGAACTATGTACAAACTATATGTTTTTAACTTCAATTGGTAAATAAAAAATTATTTTTTTATAATTTTCTTTGTCTAGTTTGTCTGCACCGTTAAAATCCCTTCATCTTCCATGCAATTTACAGCCACATTTTAACGTTTAATGGAAAGAACGGTTGGAGACATGAATCTTGTAGTATTCCTAGTGTACCTGGATGACATCATTGTGTTCGGGAAGACCCTAGAAGAGCATGAGGCCCAATTGTAAAAGGTATTCTCTCGCCTTCATGAGGAAGGACTGAAGTTGTTACTAGAGAAATGCCAATTTTACAGAACTTCCGTTACCTACTTGGGTCATGTGGTTTCTGCAGGAGGAGTTTCCACAGACCCTCAGAAGCTGGAGGCTGTCACTACCTGGCCTAGACTGAGAACAGTAACTGAGGTGAGATCGTTTTTGGGTTTCTGTTCTTACTACCAAAGATTTGTGGAAAACTTTGCCAAGATCGCCAAGAGACTCCAGTTTTGGCCTACGCTGATCCCAGCCTGCCTTATGAGTTACATGTGGATGCTAGTAGAGAAGGCCTTGGAGGAGTGTTGTATCAGGAACAGAACGGGGGATTGTGACCCGTGGCCTATGTGAGTAGAAGCCTCACTCCATCAGAAAAGAACTACCCTGTGCACAAACTGGAATTTTTGGCCCTCAAGTGAACTGTGGTGGATAAGTTAAGAGACTATTTGTATGGAGACAGACAACAACCCCTTAACTTACATTTTGACCACAGCAAAACTGGATGCCACAGGGCACAGGTGGCTAGCAGTGTTGGCAGGATTTTGGTTCAGTCTGAAGTACCGGCCTGGAGTTGGGAACCGAGATGCAGATGCATTATCCCGGAGGCCTCATAGGCAAGAAGAAGATGGCCCTGAGGGGCATCCTGCCTTAGTGATTCCCTGTCGCTGACAAGGGAGTCCAATTCATCTGGTAAGAGTTTTCTATACACTACTTTTATCAAGATTTATACAGCCGATGGATGTGTTCCTCCTGGGGGATTTAAAGATTTGCCTGTGTTTGAACACCAGTCGTTGTATATATTCACTCACCTTCACCAGTGGGACATTTTTCAACTATACGTTGTTCACTTATTTGGACTCCATCCTTTTACGTTGAGAGACTCACGAGTTATTTATGTTATTAATGGTGTTATTATATATTAATACTCCCCTCTTTTTGTGGGTTTTCACAGCACACGCGCTACATTTTTTCACAGTACTTTCATGGTTTTTGTCACTCCGTATGTAGCTGCTCCATTTTTCTTTTTTTCTTTTTTTAGTATTGTCTTTTTTAGCGCAGTGTATATTCACCATAATTGCAAGAAGAAGAATCAGAAGAATGGGCTTGTGTGACAGAAGAAGGAGTACGAGCCTTGTGTCGGGGATTGGATCAGAAGATGAAAGGAGGGTTGGCTGCCGAATATCTGGGGGTTCATCCATCTGGTATACCAAGGCGTTACTGTGGGCTGACCCAAGTAAGAGGAGAGGGCTTACCCCAGTTGTCCAAGAGGGATTTGAAGAAGGATCAGGAGCAGGATCCATTGGGTCAGTTAGCATTACAGGCCTTGAACAAGCAGGATCTTGGACTATTGTTGAAGAGTCACATAAAGGGAGCAAAGATCATGCATCGAGAATGGGATCGGTTGCAAACCAGAGATGGAGTGTTGTACAGGCGTTGTCCAACTGAAAAAAAGGTGGCAGCTGTTTCTTCCGGAAAAACACCGTCCTACCGTCCTAGGGTCATTACATGATGAGCATGGCCACCTGGGAACAGATAGAACTTTTTGATTGATCAGAGAAAGGTTCTATTGGCCCAATTTAAGAAGAGAAGTAGAGAGTTACTGTCGCTCTTGTCTCACTTGTATCCAGCGGAAAACCCTGGCAGTGAGGGCAGCCCCAATGAGCCATTTGCAAAGTCAGGATCCCTTAGATTTGGTTTGCATTGACTTTCTGTGCCTGGAACCTGATATAGGTGGAAGAAACAGTATCCTGGTCGTGACTGATCATTTCACTCGCTATGCAAAGGCCTACCCTACTAAGGATCAGAAAGCTAGTACAGTAGCTAAGGTGCTCGTGGAGAAGTTTTTCCTGCACTATGGACTTCCTGTACGAATTCATTCGGATCAAGGGTGAGACTTTGAGAGTCGCCTAGTACATCAGTTATGTGCTTTGCTGGGTATCAATAAATCACGTACCACGCCCTATCACCCGCAAGGTGACCTTCAACCAGAACGCTTTAATCAAACTCTATTGAACATGATGGGGACTCCAGACACGAAGCAGCATTGAGGAAATCACATGGCAGCCCTAGTCCATGCTTATAAATGCACAGAGATTGATGCCACCGGTTACTCTCCTTACCGTCTTATGTTCGGAAGAGAAGCTAGACTCCCTGCTGACTTGGCTTTTGGCACTTCCTTGGATGACACTCCATTAATGTCGCATAAAGGATATGTGAATAGACTGCGAAAGCATTTGTGACAGGCATATGAGAAAGCGGTGGAACAGGCTGCTACTAAGGAATCCCGAAATAAGAGAAACTTTGATGCAAGAGTAAAAATTCAGGATTTACAACCAGGTGATCGGGTGCTATTGAAGAATCTGAGAGTTCCTGGAAAGCACAAACTGGCAGATCAGTGGAGGCCGCAGCCTTATATTGTGTGTAAACAAATTCCTGGTTTACCGGTGTATCAGATTAGACCTGAAGGGGAGATGGGACCAAGAAAGATGTGGCACCAGAATCACTTGCTACCATTGTCAGATGCAGTGAGGGTACCTCAAGCACCTCAATTACCTCCTCAAAAGCCAACTCCACCTCGTACACACTCACAGAGGAAAATAACCACTGAAGTTGAAGTGATGGATCAAGAGGATGACAAGTTTGGAGAAGATTATGGGTACTCCCAAACCTTCAGTCCAGTACCTTTGCCAGAGGAAAAGGAGGTGGATGAAGAAGATGATGAGTTTGGGGAAGAGTATGTGTGTTCTCAAGTTCCTAGTTTGGTGCCTTCATCATCATTGGGAAGAAGAAGGATCGAGGAAGATGATATGGTGACGGTGCCTACCTGGTTTTGGCCTGAGGAAGAAGGTTCAATATCCAGCCCTTTGAAATGAATAAGGGAGAGAATCAGAGAGAGGGAAACTTGTAGAGCTTTGCCACCACAGCCAAAAGAACCAGTCAGAGTGGAGCCTCAACGGTCAAAGGCTATCTGCAATGTGGTACTTCCACGTCCACTGGAGGCGGAAAAGACAGTCGGTAGGTCCCTTGGGCCAGAGTTTCAGAAAATATTACCAAGGGAGGATGTGGAAGGAACCAAGGCTATAACAGTTGTTCCTGAGCAAAAGACTGGAGATTTGATGGACTACTCCAGTGAAGTATTGCCAGTTCCTGAAACTAAGGGGTCTTTGCAAGTCCCTGTAACTGAAATATCAGACTCTTCTATTGACTTGAGTGTCCAGGATGAAGTCAAAGTCAAAGACTCAGTACAGGTAACAGTCAAAGAATCAGTACAGCCTACTAGAATCTTTTCACCCATGCGGTTAAGGCGGGATGTACAACCTCCCAAGAGACTTACGTATGATACGCTGGGGGAGAGTTCTGAAGAGCAGATTCATACCATTCATAGGCCAGCTTCTGAAGCTACACCTCCCACCATTAATTGGGTAGGTGGTGACTCTGCTCTAACCTCTGGCACCAATGGGTGGGACACGGCAATTGCCCTGGCCTGTTCAAAGATTGGTCATGAACTCACTGATGGTATGTACCAGTGGTTTCAAGAAAATCCAGAAGTGTGTAAATATTTGTCAAGTACAGAGTGGAATTAGGAATTGATAACTTATTCTTTCCCTTTTAGCAAGATAAAGTTTATTTTCATGTCTTTGGGGACCAAAGAGTTTAAGCAGGGGGAGTGTATAGCCATGCTTTGCTAATATAGGCATTACAGTTGTGATGATTACAAATGAGTTTGGCTCCCTCTAGTGTCCTTCTAATGTTATTAAGACTTTTGTTTAGTTTCTGTGAAGCAGAGGTACAAAGCATTGTGGGGATGTAGTTTAATGAGGAAATGACTCATGTGTTAACTTTGTTTTGGGGACTACTAAACCAACAATGACAAGTTACTGGCCCACAAGGCCAAGTTACTGAGCTGCATGCTGAGAGCAGGAATACATTTCTCCATTTTTCCGGTCTCTTTGGACGCCATTCAATGCCTGCCTGCAGTGAGGTCTGTGCGTGTGACTGGGAGACTGCGGCCTGTGAGGCGCGGAGCGGAATCGATTGGCCTCTTAGGTATTTCAGAGCACAGCCAGCTGGACCAGCGTGCGAATGGACCGGAGGACCCAAGATTTCTGAAGGTTTCCTGCATTACAGTCATCGGCCATCGTAAGGAGCGGTGTGGTGTGACGGCGCCGCCTTTGGATTAGACTGAGAAATCAGGAAAGGAGTGTGGAAGGAGCCCTTGTCCACAAGCTGCATACAGTGGAACTTTTAGGATTTGTTTCTGCTACAAAGGAAGTATTATAAGAGCCTTATATTTGCAAGTACACAATTATCAGCGCATCATTTATCCTACAGTATGTTTCTACTTGTTTCCTTGTTTGGATTTACAAATACTGCAGTCTAATACCATAAGGTAGCTGAAGATTCTGAAGACCAGGAACTTTTATCATCTTCTATAAAGCATCACAATTCACTTTGCATTTGGAACATTGCATTACAACCTAGGGGGTGCCCTTGAGTACAGAATATATATATATATATATATATATATATATATATAGTATTGTACTGTTGCATGTTCATAACATTATACTGCGGATTTGGTGTGTGTGCTTTGAGGTTTCAGTGGGAAGGTGCTTAATATAAGTTTTGGAGTGCTTTGAGCGTTTATCCCACTGTGCACCTGTCTGCATACCTCCCTTATGGTAACTATTTGATCTACAGTTTTCAAGTTTATATTGAGTGTTATACATTGTCAAGAATTGTTTGTGCTGAATTGCATTTTATTTTTATGTTCAACATATATTACAGTAAATTACTTAAGTGGTTCAGTAACTCTGTGTGTGGTTCTCATTGATAGCATCTCATTACAATATGGAACCCGGGGTGTCAGAGGTAAGAGAGGTTCTGCAGAGTCGGGGTAGCCAGTGGGGTATAGAGTCAATCAGCAGCCCCTATGGGGGTACCGCTACATATATACTCTGCATCCAGTGTAGCCTATATCTACAGTGCATTCCGTCGTGTACTGTTTCTAATACACTTCAGGCAGTGTACACAGTATCTAATACAGTGTGTACAGTGTCTACTACACTTCTGGTGGTGTACACAGTATAAAATACAGTGCAGCCGTAGTACAGTTGCTAATACAGTGCAGGCGGTGTACACAGTATCTAATACAATGTCTACAGTTTCTACTACACTTCTGGCGGTGTACACAGTACACAATACAGTGGAGCCGTAGTACAGTTTCCACTACTTTTCTGGTGGTGTACACAGTATCTAATACAGTGTGTACAGTTTCTACTACACTTCTGGTGGTGTACACAGTACACAATACAGTGCAGCTGTAGTACAGTTGCTAATACAGTGCAGGCGGTGTACACAGAATCAAATACAGTGTGTACAGTGTCTACTACACTTCTGGTGGTGTACACTGTATAAAATACAGTGCACCCGTAGTACAGTTACTAATGCAGTGCAGGCGGTGTACACAGTATCTAATACAGTGTGTACAGTTTCTACTACACTTCTAGTGGTGTACACAGTATAAAATACAGTGCAGCCATAGTACAGTTGCTAATACAGTGCAGGCGGTGTACACAGTAGCTAATACAGTGTGTACAGTTTCTACTACACTTCTGGTGGTGTACACAGTATAAAATACAGTGCAGCCGTAGTACAGTTGCTAATACAGTGCATGCGGTGTACACAGTATCTAATACAGTATGTACAGTGTCTACTACACTTCTGGTGGTGTACACAGTATAAAATACAGTGCAGCTGTAGTACAGTTGCTAATGCAGTGCAGGTGGTGTACACAGTATCTAATACAGTGTGTAGAGTTTCTACTACACTTATGGTGGTGTACACAGTATCTAATACAGAGTAGTGTGGTGTTGCAAAACAAAATATACATAATGTCTGGAAGGCACCAAGGAAAGGCAGATGCTCACAGGCAACTAAAAGAGGATAAGCATCCTCTGTGTCTACAGTCAACAGTGATGGTTGTGGACATGGTGCATCCTCTGCAGGTGGCCGTGGGGCACGCTTGTCCTTTTTTTCTATTGCTGGCCGTGTTATTGAGCCGGAACATGCAGAAGAGTTGGTGGAGTGGATAACAAAGCTGTCCTCATCTTCCCTATCCTCTTTCACCCAGGCTCAGAGTAGTTTTCCTTCCAATGCAGCTGCCAAAGCAGCCTATTCCACTGGCTCCTTGTCCACAGTCACTCCTTCCATAGCCCCACCATCATGCACGGAGAAGTCCCCAGAACTATTTGACCACAGTGTCGGGCACATGCTGCTGGAGGTTGCCCAGTGATTTGAAGGCTCCGATGTTGGTTCCCAGGTTGAGGAAGGGAGTAACGTGAGCCTAGAAAGAGGGGGTGCCCAAGAAGGACAAGAAACTGGCAGTCATGTTCCCCCAGCTGCAGCATACTGCAAAGTTTGCTCCAGTGACGAGGAGGGAGGGCATGATGAGGTCACTGACTCTACTTTGTTGCCTGATAGAAGAGAGGAGGAGGCACAACTCCAACAAGGCAAGATATCCTCTAGGGAGCAGCTTATCCACTTCAGCACCGGGCCTATTGTCAAATGACGTCCACAGATGGTATCTCCCATCCTGGGTGGACATCATATGACGGTCTCGGGTTCCCGGCCACCTAGGGGGCGCGCGCCCGCCGCGTTGCTCGGGACCCGGTACGTGTGCCGGTGGCCGCAATGTCCGCTGGGCACCTGCGATTGCCCGTTAACTGGGCCGGACTGTGGATCTGTGTGTGTAAACACACAGATCCACGTCCTGTCAGCTCAGAGGAGACCGATCTGTGTTCCCAGAACGGAGGAGCACTGATCGGTCTCCTCCCCTTGTGCGTCCCCTCCCCCTACAGTTAGAAGCATTCCCTAGGAAACACATTTAACCCCTCCACGCCCCCTAGTGGTTAACCCCTTCACTGCCTGTCACATTTACACAGTAATCAATGCAATTTTATACCATTGATCGCTGTATAAATGTGAATGGTCCCAAAAATGTGTCAAAAGTGTCCGATGTGTCCGCCATAATGTCGCAGTCATGGAAAAAAATCGCGATCGCCGCTATTACTAGTAAAAAAAAAAAAATAATTAAAAAAAAAAAATGCCATAAATCTATCCCGTATTTTATAGACGCTATAACTTTTGCGCAAAACAATCAATATACGCTTATTGCGATTTTTTTAACCAAAAATATGTAGAAGAATACGTATTGGCTGAAACTGAGGAAAAAATTTGTTTTTTTTTTTTTAAAAATTGGGATATTTATTATAGCAAAAAGTAAAAAATATTTAGTTTTTTTGAAAATTGTCGCTCTTCTTTTGTTTATAACGCAAAAAATAAAAACCGCAGAGGTGATCAAATACCACCAAAAGAAAGCTCTATTTGTGGGGAAAAAAGGACGTCAATTTTGTTTGGGTACAACGTCGCACGACTGCGCAATTGTCGTTTAAAGTGCGACAGCGCTGAAAACCAAAAATTGGTCTGGGAAGGAAGGGGGTGAAAATGCCCAGTATTGAACCGGTTAAGGGCAGCCACCCTACAGCATCACACCGCAGAGCTCAGCAGGTGCAGGGTGCTGCTGAGTCCCTGCTGACTTTTAAAAGTTCCTTGGTGTGGGTCTTTTTTGACACGTGTGCAGCAGATAGCACCGTTGCTGTTTGCAACCTATGTCTGAAGTGGATCAAGCATGGCCAGAACAGCAGCCGCTTGGGCACCACATGCTTGACCAGATATATGACGACCTTCCATGCAGTCCATTGGCAACAGCACTTAAAAGACCCACATCAAAGAAAAAATCGGACTTCTCCTTGCTTCTCATCTGGGATCTCCAACCCCACTATACCTCCAGTCCTCTCAAAAACCTGCACTGGGAGGAATGAAGGTATAGCAATAGGTGTCCCAAGTACTTGCAGCCAATCTGCTAGCAGTACACCACCATCTGATTTTAGCAGGCAAATTTCCCTACCCCAGTTGCTGAACTGTAAAAAGAAATTTGGTCCCAGCCATCCACATGCTCAGCGTCTGAATGCTAGCTTGGCCAAATTGCTAGCACTGCAACTGCTGCCCTTTCAGCTGGTAGAATCTGCCCCCTTTCGTGAATTTGTAGGATGTGCTGTACCTCAGTGGCAGGTTCCAAAACGCCATTTCTTTTCACGGAAGGCCATTCCAGCTTGTGGAAGACAATGTTTTGGCCTTGTTGGACAGGGCGGTCAGCAGTAAGGTGCACATTACCTCTGCCTCAAGGGCATTACCTTTCCTTCACGGCACACTATGCTGGCAGCTGGGAAGGATGCAGGACAGGGTTCAGTATTGTTGGAGCTTGTTCCGCCACCATGCCTCTAAAATGCTAGTGGTGATTCTGCCACAGCTTCCTCCTCCACCTACTCCTCTTCTTCTTCCTCTATGGCCTCTTCTGCAGGTTTGTCCTCTGAACCAGCGGTTCTCCGTAAGAGTTCAAGGGGCTATGCAAGCAGTCAGGTAAAAAGATGCCATGTGGTGCTTGATTTGGTCTGCTTAGGGAACAGGAGCCACACTGGGGCAGAGATTCTGTCAGCTCTGCAGGGGCAGGCTCAGAGGTGGTTGACGCCATGCCAGCTTCAGCAGGAATGGTTGTATGCGACAATGGCACCAACCTTCTCTCCGCCCTCGGACAGGAACACTTGACCCATGTTCCATGTTTGGCACACGTCTTGAATTTGGTGCTGCAGCGGTTCTTGAGCAGGTACCCAGGCTTACAGGATCTCCCGGCAAGCCAGAAAAGTCTATGTTCATTTCCGCCGGTCATACAAAGCCAGTGCTCGGCTTGCAACCTGCCCACCAACCGCCTCATTTGTGACATGCCCACCAGGTGGAACTCAATGTTGGCAATTCTGCAGCAGCTGCACACACAGCAGAGGGCCATCAATGAGTACCTGTGCAAGTATGGCACCAGGATAGGGTCAAGGGAGCTTGGCTTCTTTTTGCCACGCCAGTGGCTACTGATCAAGGATGCATGCACTGTCCTGTCAACATTTGAGGAGGCCACAAGGATGGTGAGCAGCGACAATGCATGCATCAGTGACACTGTCCCTCTAGTCTTCCTGTTGGAGCACACGCTTTGTCTAATAATGGACAGGGCACTTGAGGCAGAACAGCGGGAGGAAGAGGAGGACTTCCTTACCTCTCAAGGCCCCTTTATCCAGATAGCATTCCTGTGGGCCCGCAAAACACACAGGATGAAGAGGAGGAGGAGGATTGTGTCAGCATGGACGTGGAGGATAACACTCAGCAGCAGTCTTCAAGGGATGATTTTCAGCCCCCAGAAACCCAAGGAGTTGTACATGGCTGGGAGGAGGTAGTTACAGATCATGTGATCCTTAGTGACCCAGAGGACTCAGAATCAAATGCCTCTGCAAACTTACGCTGCATGCCCTTTCTGATTCTCCAAAGCCTGCGAAAGGACCCTAGGATTTGTGGCATTAAGGAGAGGGATCATTACTGGCTGGCAACCCTTCTTGATCCATGTTACAAGGATGAGGTTGCAGAACTCATCCTGCCTTTGCAGAGGCAGCAGAGGATGAAAAATCTTCAGGAGGCCATGAAGAAAGTTTTGTGCAATGCATTTCCAGACTCTGGGATGTTACAATTTCCTGGTGCTGGACAATGTGTTGCTGAGGCTTCGTTCAGTCAGAGGAAGAGCGGTGGAGAAGGCGGCTGGATGACCGATGCCTTTAAACAATTTTTCAGTCCTCAGCACCAAGGTCTGATCGGTTCAAGCAACCATCGCCAGCGTCTGCATTACATGGTGCAGGAATATCTAGGGGCAAGAGCAGACTTGGAGACCTTTCCAACAGACCATCCACTGGGTTACTGGGTCTTGAGGATGGACCACTGGCCAGAACTTGTTCCATATGCAATTGAGCTACTGGCCTGTCCTGCATCCAGCATTCTTTCTGAACAGACATTCAGTGCTGCTGGAGGGTTTGTAACGGATCATAGAGTGCGCCTGTCCACAGACTCCATTGATAGGCTCACATTCATAAAAATGTATCAGTCTTGGATCAGCAGCTATTGAGCACCTGATGCTGATGTAACTGATTGAATTTTCTATGGATGTGGGATCCCTTGAAGACTGCCTATGCTGACTATCTTGTTCCTCTTCAATCATGATGATGCTAGCTTCCAACAATATTTTTGGTTTAGGGCACCATCACCACCACCCAAGGCCCAATTTTTCTGCCCCTGTTTAACAGGGGCATGTAATTAAAATTTTTGATATAACATTTCACAGCAGGGCCCATTCCTGTGCCCAACAAGAGTATCTGTGAGGAGTTACAGTGTTGTGGCACCACCACCACCCAAGGCCCAATTTTTCTGCCCCATGTTTAACAGGGGCATGTAATTACAATTTTTGATATAATATTTCACAGCAGGGCCCGTTCCTGCGCCCAACAAGAGTATCTGTGAGGGGTTACAGTGTTGTGGCACCACCACCACCCAAGGCCCAAATTTTCTGCCCCTGTTTAACAGGGGCATGTAATTACAATTTTTGATATAGTATTTCACAGCAGGGCCTGATCCTGCGCTCACCAAGAGTAACTGTGAGGCCCAATTTTCTGCAGAGTATATAGGGCAGGCCGTATAGCATATATACTGCTGTTCAGAGTATATAGTGTCTGGGGGCCTGGGGAACCCCCACGCAATTTTTTTTATTTGTAAGTACTATATTTTAGATATGCATGTATTATGTTCTTGTATGCCTATTCCATCATTTGCGTGTGTTATGTTCTGTATATGCCATGTGCATTCTTAATGCTTTCACCCAGCATGCAGAATTAATATTTTAAATGGGAATTTACATTGCAGTAAGTTGCTTGACTTTACATATATATATATGCAAATGTATAAATGGTATTGCAATGCTTTACCTGCACCTAAAAGTCATTCATATATTTATTGCATTTAATAGGAAGCAAGATGCATGCAGAGGTTGAAATAGAACATCAGGATTTAAAACAGACAAGCGCTCAGTCTGACATGGCAACAGACACGACGGTAATCATACTGATGCCTGTTGAAGGGAGTGATGAGAGCAGCCATGTGTCCACTTCAGGTAAATTAACTATATTTTTCAAATCGGCTTTTTTTTTTTGGTAATAGTGTTTTTTTTATTTTTAATAATTTGGCTTTTCTTATAGGTGTGGATCATCTGCTTCATGCAGCTCAAGGTTTGAGAGTGCATCAGTGAACCGAATTATTGCAGATTTAAAGTTATTAAATGTTGACATTGAGACAGTTTGCACTACCCTGAATTCTGTTCCACGCAGAATTTCATAGATCGTAGATCAATTATCGGAATTGTGAATTGTTTAGATGTTTATATTGTTTTTCATGCATACCCTGGTTAGTTTTTGCACATTAACCTGCAACTTTTGTTATACATACCTCCAGTGTTCTTGTCCATCTGTACCGTCTAGTGAAAAGCAGACATTTTTGTCCCCTTGTCCAAATTCACTTGTAATTTTACGCCTTGAATCATGTTGTCCATCTGTACAGTCTAGCACACAGCTGTACTGATTGTACAAATGGACACTTTTTGATAACGGACTTGAACACCTACAGTGTTCTTGTCCATCTGTACAACCTAGCTCAATGGATCCCTATGGTACAAATGTACACTTTTCAACATTGCACAGCAGTTGTAGGCAATGTTTTGACTATATGTACAGTTTAGCACGATGAATACCTATTGTGCATATGGACACTTGTTAAATTTTATTAGTGTTTGTAAACCTATGGTGTTTTGGTATACATGTACAGAGTAGCACACAGCATTTTTATTGTAATTATGTCTTTACAATAATTCCTTACATTTGAATGCATTTGTACACCTGCTATGTTTTGGTCCATATGTACAGTCTTGTATATTGCATACCTATTGTACACATGGACACTTTATATGCTTGTATTATTGTTGTCCACCTCCAGTATTGTGTCCACCTCCAGTATTGTTGTCTACCTCCAGTATTGTTGTCCACCTGTAGACACTAGCACACTGCACCCCTACTGTGATAATGTCCACTTTTAAAGAATTGCACTACTACTGTACAAAATGCATAGTCATTTTATATAAAGAGGTTATATTTTTGCATTCAGAAGTTTATGTTTTAATAAAGAAAATAATTATACCTGTTCATACATACGGTACAAGCATAAAACCATTCCTGTTTTGGGTTCGGCACAATAAATCTGTGCTTGTTCAAATTTGGTGTGGAGTGTCTTTATTTTAATCATTATGTGCATGATGTGATATGTATTCACCACACTTGATGTTGTACATGATTTGTAAGGTTCATTACACATGTACAGACACTTGTGTTTATTCCACTTTGCTCGCAGACATGTCGGCACCTCCTGGCTAAAGCAGACTTGCTGGACTCTTTTTCTTTTTTTTTATAGTGAATGTGGTGTAAAACACTGCAGTAGGTCATTCTTGCCTGCTTTCTTTATATTTTTTCCTGCCATGTCATAGAAGGTGTGAAAGTCCATTATACATGCACAGGCATTTGTGTTTATTTCACTTTTCTTGCAGACTTGTTGGCACCTCATCAGACTTTGCTGTGGCCTATAGTTTTTCCTGTATTAACTGCTTCATATCCGCGCTATAGCCGAATGATGACTACAGTGCAAATCTGCTTTGTCGGAAGGCTGTCAATAGACGTCCTCCCCTTTGCAGGCTCGCCACACCCCCCTGAAGGGCACGCGTGGCGGGCGCTGTGATCACCCGCGTCAATGAGACTCGGGTGATCACAGACCAGAGTAAGAGGCCAATCCCGACCCCTTACCATGTGATCAGCTGTCAGCCAATGACAGCTGATCACATGATGTAAATAAAAGATCGGTAATCGTTTTTGTTTTTTTGAAAAAAAGTCGATCACCAGCCTTTGTTTGAAGGGACATCAGTCCCGAAGAGGAAGAGGCGAAGCTGCCTCATATGTGCCTACAAGTACCGCCTTCCAGTGCCACAAATCAGTGCCCTCAGTAGTAAGTGCCAGCAATCAGTGCCACCTATCAGTGCCCACAAGTGCCACCTATCAATGCCCACCAGTGGTGCCTCTTCAGTGACACCTAGCAGTGCTGCCTATCAGTGTCACCTACCAGTGCCAATCAGTGCCCATTATTGCCACCCATCAGTGCCCATCACTGCCACCCATCAGTGCCCATCAGTGCCAGCTATCAGTGCCATCTATTAGTGCCCTTCAGTGCCACCTATCAATGCCACCCATCAGTGTTACGCATCAGTGCCCACCAATGCCAACTATCAGTGCCCACGAGTGCCACCTCATCAGTGCCCATCAGTGCCGCCTTATAAGTTCCCATCAATGCAGCCCATCAGTGCCCATCAGTGCAGTCTATCAGTGCCCATCAGTGTAGCCTCAACAGTATACATCAATGAAGGAGAAAAATTACCTGTTTGCAAAATTTATTACAGTGTTGTATGACTGCGCAATTGTCATTCAAAGAGTGACAGCGCTAAAAGCTGAAAATTGGTCTGGGTAGGAGGTGGGTTTAGGTGTCCAGTAGGCAAGTGGTTAATATCATTATATAGCTGTATTCAAACATTCGTTCGTGTGTTTCTGTATGTTTTCCTTCCGGTTCGAACTTTCCGGGATCATGCGCAGTTCTGTTTCTTAGGTCAAATCGTCCAAGTCCTCTATTAAAGCCTATCACGTCTCCAACTAATCTCCTACCACTTCCACCTGCTCATTCCCCACAGTTACAACCTTTTGTACCACCTGCCCCACCCTATTAGATTGTAAGCTCTTCTGAGCAGGGCCCTCTTTACCCTCTTGTATTTTATTGTATTTTAACTGTATTGTCTCCCATTTATATTGTAAAGCGCTGCATAAACTGTTGGCGCTATATAAATCCTGTATAATAATAATAATATTAATAAGAATATTAATGATACGAAATTTAGATGGTTTTCGTAGAAAAACCCAACATGTTGGATCAGCCAATTTCAGCTGTCGTGCGAAAATCACGTGTCGTACATACCACACTAGCGATACGAAAAACAAACGATTTTACAGTTGATTTGTATTTTCATTCGAAATTTGCATCGTTTATGGCTGGCATTATTCTGACACTCGACATTACTCACCTGTTGGGATGTGGAAAAAACCTCTGCTAAGCATGTGCCCTTATCTGGTCCTTCTGACTGGAGGGAGTCAACTTCTGCAGCAGCCAACGTGCCCTCGACTACTGGCTGCTCAGCAGACCTTCCCCTCCATTTGTCTCAAGAGCTGTCATGTCCACATCACTGTGACACATCAATGATTCTTTTAATAATGCTACTAACGTTTTGGCTGAACTATCCCAGTCTATCCTGTCTGTGCTCCAGTCTTCGGTACTCCGAAGCAGTTCAAAACGGCTTTTGAAACACCACCTCACAAATGTTCGACCAGCCACAGTGGGACCTCTTGGCTGAATTCCTATCAGCGGAGCTCCATCTGTTCTCTTCCGCTAGTCCCATGACATCACATCCGGTCAGACAACTGCGTCTCTTCCGGTCCGGGCATATCTCCACTGCGGGACTCCAGCAGCTGCTGGAACACCTTGAGATTACATTTTGTGCTGGGGACTCACTCCTATGGTGCTACCCCATTGTCTAGGACCGGGATTTCGAGTACAGCAGTGAAAACCACTGGCTGGACAGCCTTTCTGAGTCCTCAATAATGATCAGTGATTATGGTGTTGCACTATAAAGTTTTACATGTATGAACTATTCTTTTCTTGAATAAAAATGGTGGATTTTAACGGTCCTTCTGCATTGCCTGACTATGTGTTCACTCCCTAATGGGCTTATAAAGTCCAAACTAAACTATGCTGCACACCAGTGTAAGTGAGGCAGCTGGATTAGTAATGCAAAAATTCCAAGAAAGTCAATGTTCAAGAGACGGCACCTGGCTTTATTGCACAGCACCTGGCTGCTCTAGATCCAAATTAGAGATATTGGGGTGCTCCTGCCTGTCTTGCACTGCACTCAAGCTGTCTGCATTGGCCTCCCTGCTGGGCAGGCTGTTCCTGGTTTGGCTTGGAGTCTGCAGCTAAGCTTAGCTGAGACAATGGCTGAGTGATGTCCTGGAGCTTTCCTTCTCTCCCTCTCTCTCTCTCTCTCTTTCTCTCATTGCTCCTGCACAGAGGTCTCCTCCAGATGGCTGGACCCTGGACTCTGCTCCCAAACTGCCAGGCTTCTCAGTATTTTTGGGTTGTCCCTTCACCTCCTGGGCCCTGCCTCTCCAGGGATTGGTGGAAACTCCATAAATATTCAGGCTGCAGCCTCTGTCCATCCACCCATAGTTGAGGGACATGGTTTTGAAAACATCCAGAGAGTTCCAGAAGATAGAGGGAGGTAACAGAGCAACGGCCTTTGAAGCACTGCACAGCCTCCCAAACTAATTAATTCTTGCTCCTCCTGTCTACAGGAGAGCCAAACTAAATTTACCCACACTAGCAACCGTGAAGGTACTACACTAAGAAAAATTTGTGATGTCAGGTCAATGTAGTGCAGAACAGTGTGGTAATTGTGACCAACTGCATACACATATCAAGCGGTTATAATTTATTGTATCTCTCTTATTAGCAAACTATAAAATGTTAAATAGTCAGGCTAAACTGAGATCATCTGCATAATAGAGGTAAGTATATCTAAGGTCTAAACTGATAAACAGGAAAACAATAGTCACCCCCCCCCACCGCAAGGCAAGGCTCCTCCTATAAAGAGGGAGGTCCCTAGAAGAGTCATATTCAGGTTTTGCCTTAAGGTGGTTGTAAACCCTAGTCATAAAATTTGAACTAAGCACATACTATATATCTGTAGTGTTTACTTGTCTCTCTCCAAAGCTCTAAGTGTAGTTTCTCTCTGGCGCTTCGTTCCTCTGTTATCAGCATGGGTCACTTCTGAGAAGGTTTGCTGAGACATGAGATACATTTGTGACGGGGGAGGGAGATAAGCACACAGCTTGTCTATTCAAAATACAGCTCTACATGTTCCTTTTTTCCTCTGCCTATGTGGAGGGGTGTGTGTCCCTTTACTCCAATCAGCTCTCACACAGTGTATAAAGTGTAACTGCAGCTCTCCATCCCCTCCTCTCTGCTCCTCACAGATGAAGAAGGATTGTGCTCTTTTGAAGGGTTTTAGAGAAGAGAAAACTGGAGATAAACAAGTAAGATGTATGTAGGAGGGTTTGTTTCATGTCTGCGTATCATCTGAGGCTTTTCTCTTCACTGGGTACTGCATATGAGATGATTTACAACCACTTTAAAGTTTCTCAATTATACAATAAGTAATAATACCTGTTAGTGCTTCTTGATTGGTTGATCATTTTCTCTCGGTGCCTTGTGCAGAGAACAACACAATCTGATAAGTTAGATCAATGACAGAAGATGTCCAAAAAGAAGATACAGTATAAAGACTTTTGCTTTGCCACGAGAAAATCAAGAAAAGAGCAATGTTTCTGTTGCAGCAAGTTAGGAGGGCACCTGAAGCTTTATAATACTGAACATTCATCTCAGGGTCTTAAAAGTAGTTGGTGCTGATGTTCAGCCAAGGACTTATTAAGCAAAACATTGGGCATACAGTAATGTTGTTCGGTAAAGGTCTCTCTGAGTAGCAACAAAAAGTGTCTCTCTTTGACACTTATAATAATGCGTAATAATGTGTGTCCACAGCTGAGATGTGAAACTGAGTAAACTCTAATTATAACTGGTTGTGAACATGAGGAAATGGGTGAGTAGAATAAAAAAAAAAGGCTGACTATTATGGCAGCCATTTGGTAGCTACATGCACTTGCTGTACCCGGTCAGTCTTACATATTACATGGAATCCATTGAGAAGAGGGTATATCCTGAGGAGATCCAAGTTTCACCCAGGGAGTGAGGAGGTATGGAGGTTGAAGCCATTTAAAGATTGTCCTGAACATGCTCTTTTGCTCATGGACGTTCTTTTACAAAGGGTTTTATTTGAAAAATAATTTGATCAGATAGATCAGGTAAACAATGAGATGATTACATTATGGCAAAGCTAGAAAAAATCCCAAAAAGGGATAAAACAAGAAAATTGTATAGCTTCCAAGTTCAATTAACCGTAGTAACTTAACCACTTCAGCCCCAGAAGGATTTACCCCCTTAATGACCAGGCCATTTTTTGCAATGCGGCATTGCGTCATTTTAACTGACAATTGCGTGGTCGTGCAATATTTTATTCAAACAAGTTTTATGTCCTTTTTTTCCCACAAATAGAGCTTTTTTTTAGTGGTATTTGATCACCTCTGCGGTTTTTATTTTTTGCACTATAAGCAAAAAAAGAGTGACAATTTTGAAAAAAAAAACCCAAATATTTTCTACTTTCTGCTATAATACATATCCAAAAATAAATGAATAAATAAACAAATGTATTCATCAGTTTAGGCCAATATGTATTCTGCTACATATTTTTGGTAAAAAAAAATTGCAATAAGCGTATATTGATTACTTCGCGCAAAAGTTATAACGTCTACAAAATAGATTTAGGGACTTTTTATTTTTTTAATTGTTTTTACTAGTAATGGCGGGAATCAGTGATTTTTATCGGGACTGCGACATTGCGGCAGACAAATCTGACCCTAAATGACATTTTTGGTGACCAGTGACACCGATACAGTGATCTGTGCTATAGAAATACACTGATCACTGTATAAATGGCACTGGCAGGGAAGGGGTAAACAGTAGGTGTGATCAAAGGTTAAGTGTTCCCTAGGGAGGCACTTTCTAACTGTCAGGGGGACGAACTGACTGAGAGTAGAGAGAGATCACTGTTCCTGATCTCTCTCTCCTTCCCTGTCAGAATGGGGATCCAACCTTGTCTACATAGGCAGATCCCCGTTCTGCCTCTCTAAGAAGATTATTGTGTGTATCCGAGGCTAATGAGGTCAACTTCTCATTTACCATGATATCGTTCATACGATTCTTAACTGCTTCAAAGCTGAGTTGAGGAGTTTTGCAAGCCTTTGCTATGGTCAGCATAGTTGCAGTAAAAAGATGCAAGGCCAATTGGCATTCCGGACAGAGCTTTTCTGAAATCGATTTTAAAAGAAGGGCCTCGTAAGGGGGTCTCTTTTGATGTTGGAGTGAAGTATGTTACAGAGAAGGGTATATACTCTAACACATAGTCTGCATACTGTTGTAGAATCTCATATTAGCCAATGTATTTCATATTATTCATATTGATTTGCATAGATTTTATTGATAATTATCATTATTATTATTATTCATATTATTATATAGTAGTGGTTTTATCAATATTATTATTCAATAAGTAAAGCAACAATTTTTAATCTTTAATAATGTATACTGTGTTTTCCATATATTTAGAAAGTCTTTATTTTTAAGTGTTGAACTTTAAATGACCTCTACTTTATGACAAGTACTTGTACACAGGTGTTCTCGAAAATGTATTAAGATAGTCTACTTGTCTCAAGTCTGAAATGCATATCAGACAGATAAAGATAAGAAAACAGGTGGTTTAGAAATAATTAAAGTTATGTACAGCACATTAAATTAAGTTTGACAGGGTCAAACAAAGGTCTGCTTGTGCCCTCATTAAAACTGTTAAAATACATGCATATAGTGAAACATGATGAATGAAAGTTCATTTTCCCAAAAGTCATAAATCTGTACTTCTTGAACTTAGTTAATCTTATCAAGATGAAGAGAGTTTGATAACATAGCTGGGTGCCAGACTGTCTCTACACAGGTGTTTTTAATTGGACAAAACCAGTTAGAAATCATATTAATGAACATATAGGAATTTTGGGAATAATTAAGTTTATCTGGTTGTAGAACAGGTGTCAGATTTATGGTTAGTTACATTGATGTAGATCTTAGCGACCAATCATATGTAAGAGAGATGGTTAAAATAAAACTTGTAAAAGGGTATATAAATGCAAGCTCTACAACTGTTAGACAGACAAGTCAGATAGGAGCTCATAAGGCTGAACTCTGTGTATGCTGCCCTATTGCAAGGGTCATAGAGGTCAGAACCAATGGGCAAGTATCTGTCCGTAACTTGTCTCCTCATACGAGTCAGAGAAGACTTCTTAACTTGTTCCAGAATGTGGTCTTAGGTGAATTTCCCCCACGAACTTGTTGAGTTGGAGCCCAGAACTCTGTGAGGGGACCAGACCACCGGCCTATTGACTGGTCCCTATCAGGTGACGGGTTCCCAAGAATTGGCAGAAAAGACCCATTCTGGTTCAAGGTGAGAACAATTCACAATTGTTTCAATTTGGTTAGAGGATAAGAATACCTATATCTAATATGCTTGCATTGTAAGAAACTGTATAAATTAGACCTGTATCTTGTAATACATTGAACATAAACCTGTATATTATCAGCTGTTAATAAACCTGCATTGCTGAAGTTCTGCCTGGTTCGACACTTTACTATTCTACTTCATTTGGTGGCCTGTACGGGGACAGCATAACCTCAACTCCGATCTTGCCTAACTCCATGCTGGTGAGGCACTGAGCTCAACACAATTTTGCGCAATTTATATCAGGTTAGCAGACACCTATTATTAGTTCTGCATTGTGTTGTGCTGTGTTTTGCTAGCACTAGGATGGGCAGGTGGTTGTTGTTGGCATATCGCTGTCCACCAGGCAGATCTTTGTGATGGCAGGTTGGGGGAACCTCTTGTTCTTTTTTTGTTGGCCTGTTATAGTCCTTCATACCTGGGGTGAGCCGATTGCCCAGGTAGGGCAAAGAGGGAAGCCATTGGAATGGGAAAGCAGTTCTCAGAGCATCCAATTCAGATGGTGAGAGATTAAAGCGGAGTTCCGCCGAAAAAAAAAAAATGAAAGTCAGCAGCTACAAATACTGCAGCTGCTGACTTTTAATATATGGACACTTACCTACCCAGGGCGCCCTCGATGTCCTCACCCGAAGCCGATCTGTCCCTTGGCTCCCAGGTGGAGGCGCCGGCATCTTCGGTAAGGGAATCAGGAAGTGAAGCCTTGCGGCTTCGTAGCCTGGTTTCCTACTGCGCATGCGCGAGTCGCCCTACGCGAACTCACTGGTCCCTGCTGTCCTCTGGGACCTGTGTGTCTTCCAGAAGACAGCGGGGGACGGAGGAGGGGCCGGACATTGCGTAGATAGCCACAGATACTGTGGCAAACTATCCCCGGAAGTGGGAACAAATACCTTGATTATACAGGTATCTGCTCCCCCTCCCCCCTGAAACGTGCCAACTCTGACACCGGAAGTAGGGAGGAATCTGAAAATCGAAAGTTCCATTTTTGAGCGGAGCTCCGCTTTAACTGACATTGCCTTAGACTTTGTTGGGTTGATATGTAATCCTGAAAGGGACACAAAAGTGTCTAGCAGAGATAGTAGGTTTGGCAAAGAGACTCTAGGGCAGTGATGGCGAACCTTGGCACCCCAGATGTTTTGGAACTACATTTCCCATGATGCTAATGCACTCTGCAGTGTAGTTGAGCATCATGCGAAATGTAGTTCCAAAACATCTGGGGTGCCAAGGTTCGCCATCACTGCTCTAGGGGATGTAAAAAGGGATTGGAGACAGTTGCTAAGGCTGTTCTCCACTAGGAGAGAAAAGAAAATGGACTATCTCGGTACCGATAAGCACAATACACTTTGGAATAAAAGATTTAGACTCTAGGGGATGTTAACTACTTCCTGCCCGGCCTATAACAGAATGACGGCCGGGTGGCGGTTTCGTTATCCTGACTGGGTGTCATATGATGTCCAGCGGGATAACCCTCTAGCACGCGCCTGCGGGGCGTGCAGCGCGGCGGTCATGTGAGGAGAGAGAAGGAGAGATCTGAGATCAGTGAGTGAAAGATTACTGTTGTTCTGTCTGCAAAACACGCCCCCCCAATAAAGAGAACCTGTCACACAGCCCATCTGGGTCTGTAACAGCCCATCTGGATCTGTCACAGCCCATCTGAATCTGTCACAGCCCATCTGTCACACAGCCCATCTGTCACACAGGTCGCCACCAGTACCACCATCGGTATCGCCATTGGTACCATCTAGATCTGTCACAGCCCATCTGTCACAGCCCATCTGTCAAACAGACCCGCCATTGGTATTGCCATCGCTACCTCCATCAGTACCGCCATCAGTACCACCATCACTACTGCCACACATGCCCCTCATCAGTACTGCCATCAGTACCGCCACACAGCCCCACCAAAAAGTACTGTCACACAGGCCCGCCATTCATACCGCCATTGGTACCTCCATCAGTACCGCCATTACTACCACCAGTGGTACCGCAATCAGTACCGCCACACAGGCCCATCATCTGT
The DNA here is from genome assembly GCF_042186555.1 of Aquarana catesbeiana. Taxonomy (NCBI): domain Eukaryota; kingdom Metazoa; phylum Chordata; class Amphibia; order Anura; family Ranidae; genus Aquarana; species Aquarana catesbeiana. Next base: position 98,483,652 of record NC_133335.1, on the reverse strand, counting down.
ACACAGTCCCGCCATCAGTAACCTGTCAGTACTGGAATCAGTACCATCACACAGGCCCACCAATAAGTACCGCCATCATGATCTTAAAGAGCACCTGAGGAGGCATATGCCATCTTTACCATGTCGGATGATGAGAGCAGCAGGGAGCTCCCATCATTCATTTCTGGTTCGGGAATATGAGCCAGTAGTGGGTTGTGAATTGGAGTCCTCTTAAAAGAATAAGGAGATCAGGACCAAGATCTGAAGACCTGCCTACCACCACCGGCACCAGACCCCAGGATAAGGAGCCCAGTAGCAGTACTGGAAGTACACGCCCAATCCGAAGAATTCCAGGCCCAGTCCTATCTTCCTGATGCCCTGGCAAACCTCTTATGGTTGCCTGCCAACTTAAGATCCAATATAATCCCCCTTTTCACCGCACAGCCAGGTGTGCAGCCAAAACACTACAAATTTTTCACAATTGGAGTATTTTTATTTATTTTTCCCACAAGATTTGCTGCAGAATATGGTGGACCAAACCAATCTGTATGCAGAGCAATTTATTGCTGCCAACCCCAATTCATCCTATGCCTGCATGTTCCAGTGGCGACGTCTCACACTGGACGTGTTTAAATTGTTTTTGGGCCTTATGTTCAACATGGGGCTTACAAAGAAGAACAAACTCCATGCCTACTGGTCCACCAACACCATCCACCACACAAAGAAAGCATAGTGGGTGGATGTGGCTATTCAAAGCTCTCTCAAGATCCCTTTGAACCTTGATATTAAAAAGCTATCTCCAAGGTATGTTGACAGGCACTCTTCTTTTTCACAAACTTGTAGTTCAGGTTGAGTGTAACAAGATGTCTGCTGCTGCTTTTATGAGGCCGAGTGCAGGGTGTACCAAGATGGGCACAGGCAGCATACCAAAATAAATCCTTTAGTTTCCAAACTTTCCTCTCATGTCATAACATTTATTGCTGGCTGTATTTCAGTGCCTGCCCATCGATGCCCCTAAGTACCACCTTTTCAGTGCCCACAAGTGCCACCTGTCAGTGCCACCTATCAGTGCCATCACTGTCAGCCATCTATCAGTGCCCAATCAGACTCAGTGCCATCTATCAGTGCCAGGCTGCCAGCCATCAGTCAGTGCTAGCCACCAATGCCAGCCATCAGTGCCAGCCATCAGTCAGTGCCATCTATCAGTGACCATCAGTCATTGCCATCTATCAGTGCCAGCCATCTATCAGTGCCCATCAGTCAGTGCCATCTATCAGTGACCATCAGTCAGTGCCATATATCAGTGCCCATCAGTCATTGGCAGTGCTCATCAGTCAGTGCCATCTATCAGTGCCAGGCTGCCAGCCATCAGTCTGTGCCACCTATCAGTGTCCATCAGTGCCAGCCATCAGTCAGTGCCACCTATCAGTGCCAGCCTTCAGTGCCAGCCATCAGTCAGTGCCATCTATCAGTTCCAGCCATCAGTGCCAGCCATCAGTGCGTGCCACCTATCAGTGCTCATCAGTGCTGCATATGAGTGCCACCTATCAGTGCTGCATATCAGTGCCACCTGTCAGTGAAGTGCTCATCAGTGCTGCATCAGTGCCACCTATCAGTGCTCATCAGTGCTGCATATCAGTGCCACCTAATCCTATCAATGCAGCATAATCAGTTCCACGGTCCACCTATCAGTGCTAATTAGTGCTGCATATTCAGTGCCATGCTGCCACCTATCAGTGCCCCATCAGTGCAGCCACATTAGCGCACATCAGTGAAGGAGAAAAAGTACTTATTCACAAAATTTTCTGACAGAAACTAAGAGACTTTTTTTTTTTTGCAAAAAATAAAACCCAGCTGTGATTAAATAAAACAAAGTGTTACTAGATCTACTGATTACCAACAATACAGACCTGATCACGGATGTGGAAATATGGGGCAATTTAGGAAACAGCGATCACAAGTCAATTAGCTTCAGTATAAATCACACAAATAGGAAACATAAGGGGAATACAAAGACACTGAATTTCAAAAGAGGCAACTTCCCTAAACTACGAACCTTGCTAGAAGATATAAATTGGGATCGAATATTAGGAACAAAGAAGACGGAGGAGAGATGGGTTTGCTTTAAGAGCACATTAAACAAGGGCATGAGCCAGTGCATCCCATTGGGAAATAAATGTAAAAGAGCGAACAAAAATCCTGACTTAACTCCAATGTAAAAATGTATATAAAAGCAAAGGAGAAGGCCTTCAAAAAATACAAGGCTGAGGAATCATCATCAGCATTCGGACTTTACAAAGAATGCAACAAGAAATGTAAGATAGAACACGAAAGACACATAGTGGAGGAGAGCAAAAAAAATCCCAAGAAATTCTTTAAATGTATAAACAGTAAAAAAGGGAGGACAGACCATATTGGCCCCATGAAGAATGAGGAAGGAAATCTGGTTACAAAGAATGGGGAGATGGCTAAGGTATTGAATTTATTCTTCTCCTCAGTCTTTACGAAGGAATCAGGGGGCTTCAGTAACCAAAACTGCAGTATTTATCCTCATGATACATCACAGGAAGCACCCTCATGGTTAACAGAGGACAGAATTAGAGATAGACTTGGAAAACCTAACATTAATAAGTCACTGGGACCAGATGGCTTGCACCCGAGGGTCCTTAGCAGGGATGAGCCGAACACCCCCCTGTTCGGTTCGCACCAGAACATGCGAACAGGAAAAAAGTTCGCTCGAACACGCGAACACCGTTAAAGTCTATGGGACACGAACATGAATAATCAAAAGTGCTAATTTTAAAGGCTTATATGCAAGTTATTGTCATAAAAAGTGTTTGGGGACCCGGGTCCTGCCCCAGGGGACATGGATCAATGCAAAAAAAAGTTTTAAAAACGGCCGTTTTTTCAGGAGCAGTGATTTTAATAATGCTTAAAGTCAAACAATAAAAGTGTAATATCCCTTTAAATTTCGTACCTGGGGGGTGTCTATAGTATGCCTGTAAAGGGGCGCATGTTTCCCGTGTTTAGAACAGTCTGACAGCAAAATGACATTTCAAAGGAAAAATTCCATTTAAAACTACCCGCGGCTATTGCATTGCCGACAATACACATAGAAGTTCATTGATAAAAACGGCATGGGAGTTCAACACAGGGAAACCCCGAACCAAAATTAAAAAAAAAAAAAAAGACATGGGAGTCCCCCTAAATTCCATACCAGGCCCTTCAGGTCTGGTATGGATATTAAGGGGAACCCCGGCCAAAATGTAAAAAAAAATGACGTGGGGTTCCCCCTAAATTCCATACCAGGCCCTTCAGGTCTGGTATGGATTTTAAGGGGAACCCCGCGCCAAAAAAAAAAAAAAAAAACGGCGTGGGGTCCCCCCCAAAAATCCATACCAGACCCTTATCCGTGCACGCAACCTGGCAGGCCGCAGGAAAAGAGGGGGGGACGAGAGTGCGCCCCCCCCCCTCCTGAACCGTACCAGGCCACATGCCCTCAACATTGGGAGGGTGCTTTGAGGTAGCCCCCCAAAACACCTTGTCCCCATGTTGATGAGGACAAGGGCCTCATCCCCACAACCCTGGCCGGTGGTTGTGGGGGTCTGCGGGCGGGGGGCTTATCGGAATCTGGAAGCCCCCTTTAACAAGGGGACCCCCAGATCCTGCCCCCCCCCTGTGTGAAATGGTAAGGGGGTACTTACCCCTACCATTTCACTAAAAAACTGTCAAAAATGTTAAAAATGACAAGAGACAGTTTTTGACAATTCCTTTATTTAAATGCTTCTTCTTTCTTCTATCTTCCTTCATCTTCTTCTGGTTCTTCTGGCTCTTCTGGTTCTTCCTCTGGCGTTCTCGTCCAGCATCTCCTCCGCGGCGTCTTCTATTTTCTGCTCCTCGGGCCGCTCCGCACCCAACCAATGACGTGGGAACCCCACGCCATTTTTTTAAAAATTTTGGCCGGGGTTCCCCTTAATATCCATACCAGACCTGAAGGGCCTGGTATGGAATTTAGGGGGACTCCCATGTCTTTTTTTTTTTTTTAATTTTGGTTCGGGGTTTCCCTGTGTTGTGAATTCCCATGCCGTTTTTATCAATGAACTTCTATGTGTATTGTCGGCAAAGCAATAGCCGCGGGTAGTTTTAAATGGAATTTTTCCTTCGAAATGTCATTTTGCTGTCAGAATGTTCTAAACACGGGAAAAATGCGCCCCATTACAGGCATACTATAGACACCCCCCAGGTACGAAATTTAAAGGGATATTACACTTTTATTGTTTGACTTTAAGCATTATTAAAATCACTGCTCCTGAAAAAACGGCTGTTTTTAAAACTTTTTTTTGCATTGATCCATGTCCCCTGGGGCAGGACCCGGGTCCCCAAACACTTTTTATGACAATAACTTGCATATAAGCCTTTAAAATTAGCACTTTTGATTTCTCCCATAGACTTTTAAAGGGTGTTCTGCGGCATTGGAATTTGCCGCGAACACCCCAAATTGTTCGCTGTTCGGCGAACGTGCGAACAGCCAATGTTCGAGTCGAACATGAGTTCGACTCGAACTCGAAGCTCATCCCTAGTCCTTAGGGAACTCAGTCAAGTAATTGCCAGACCATTGTTCCTAATTTTTACTGACAGTCTACTAATGGGAATGGTACCAGCTGATTGGAGAAAAGCCAATGTAGCATCAATATTTAAAAAAGGGCCAAAATACATTCCAGGGTATTACAGACCCGTTAGTCAAACATCAATGGTATGCAAGCTCCTAGAAGGGATGATAAGGGACTTTATACAGGATTTTAGTAAAGAAAACAATATCATTAACAGTAATCAGCATGGATTCATGAAGAATCGTTCTTGCCAAACCAATCTACTAACCTTCTATGAGGAGGTGAGCTGCCATCTAGATAAAGGAAGGCCCGTAGACGAGGTGTATCTGGATTTTTCAGAAGCATTTGACACATTTCTCCATAAATGTTTACTGTACAAAGTACGGTCCATTGGCATGGACCATAGGGTGAGTACATGGATTGAAAACTGGCTACAAGGGCGAGTTCAGAGGGTGGTGATAAATGGGGAGTACTTGGAATGGTCAGGGGTGGAAAATGGGGTCCCCCAGAGTTCTGTGCTGGGACCAATCCTTTTTAATTTGTTCATAAATGACCTGGAGGATGGGATAAACAGTTCAATCTCTGTATTTGTGGACGATACTAAGCTAAGCAGGGCAATAACTTCTCTGCAGGATGTGGAAACCCTGCACGAAGATCTGAACAAATTAATGGGGTGCACAACTACATGGCAAATGAGGTTTAATGTGGAAAAATGAAAAATAATGCATTTGGGTGAGAAAAATATGAATGCAATCTACTCACTAGGGGGGAAACCTCTGGGGGAAACTAGGATGGAAAAGGACCTGGGGGTCCTAGTAGATGACAGTGTCAGATTCTCACGTACCTGACTGATGAGCCCAACAGTGCAGAGGAAGGTCCCCCTTATGTATCTGACTCACGGCCCCTGGTAGAGCAGACAGGAGGCACGGGAGTGCAGAGTGGTATGAGAGCCTGGCAGGTTAGTTGCTGGAAGGGTGGCTCTGGGGTTCCAGATGCTGTAGAGGTGATCACCAACCGGACAGCAGACAGGCTGGAAGCAGGAGCACCCGATAGCCACACCCAGAAGTTTGATTAAACAGTCTGTACACAGTTCAGAGGTTAGTGGATTCCAGAGGAAGCAGGCAAGCTGGTAGGTGCACAGACAGGTGATGCTGGAGCAGGAGTAGGGCAAACAGGTCAGGTCACAGGCCAGGTCAACAACAGGCGGGCAGCGAGGTATCAGAGGAGCATGCAGGTTTAAAGTCAGAGGCAGGCAGAGGTGAGGTGCAGGCGGAGAGTAAGGAAAGTCCAAAGGTCAAGCCGGGTCGTTCAGGAGATCAAACACACAAAGGCAGGTAAACAGGAGCAGGAGTCACAGGGAGCTGCAGATCAGACAGCACCGATCCAGTGTGCATCTCCAGCTTAAGTAGGCCCTTTGGCCCCAAATGCTGAACGCACACCAGTGCGCACTGGCACACACAGGCGCGCGTCAGAGTGGCCATTACTGCGTCTTCTACCGAGACTTTCCTGACAGATAGGCTCAGCAATGGCATGCAATGCCAAGCTGCTGCTAACAAAGAAAACAGAATATTGGCATGCATTAAAAAGGGGATTAACTCCAGAGATAAAGTGATAATTCTCCTGCTCTAGAAGACTCTGGTCCGGCCGCACCTGGAGTATGCTGTCCAGTTCTGGGCACCAGTCCTCAGGAAGGATGTACTGGAAATGGAGCGAGTACAGAGAAGGGCAACAATGCTAATAAAGGGACTGGAGGATATTAGTTATGAAGAAAGGTTGCGAGCACTGAACTTCACTCTGGAGAAGATATGCTTGAGAGGGGATATGATTTCAATATACAAATACCATACTGGTGACTAGGGATGAGCCGAACACCCCCCGGATCCGAACGGACCGAAAGTTCGCACGAACGTTAGAACCCCATTGACGTCTATGGGACTCGAACGTTCGAAATCAAAAGTGCTCATTTTAAAGGCTAATTTGCATGGTATTGTCCTAAAAAGGGTTTGGGGACCCGGGTCCTACCCCAGGGGACATGTATCAATGCAAAAAAAACTTTTAAAAACGGCCGTTTTTTCGGGAGCAGTGATTTTAATGATGCTTAAAGTAAAAAAAAAAAAGTGAAATATACCTTTAAATATCGTACCTGGGGGGTGTCTATAGTATGCCTGTAAAGTGACGCGTGTTTCCCATGTTTAGAACAGTCCCTGCACCAAATGTCATTTTTAAAGGAAAAAATCTCATTTAAAACTGCTTGCGGGTTTAATGTCATGTCGGGTCATGGCAATATGGATGAAAATCAGTGAGACAAACGGCATGGGTACCCCCCAGTCCATTACCAGGCCCTTTGGGTCTTGTATGGATATTAAGGGGAACCCCGCACCCAAATTAAAATAAGGAAAGGTGTGGGGCCACCAGGCCCTATATACTCTGAACAGCAGTATACAGGCGGTGCAAACAAGACAGGGACTGTAGGTTTGTTGTTAAGTAGAATCTGTTTGCAATTTTGAACATTTTTAACGTGTTTAGCTCCAGCCAAAAAATCTTTTCTAAGCTTTTTGGAAAACATAGGGAAGGGTTATCACCCCTGTGACATTTGTTTTGCTGTCTTTCCTCCTCTTCAGAAGATTTCACCTCACTTTTTTGTCCCAATGAAAAATGTTTTTTGAAAATTTGGGTTTTTTTGTGGAACAAGGATTGGAAAGCATCAGTGGAAAGGAGAAATTGTTTTCCCATATTAACTCTTATGCCGCGTACACACGGTCGGACTTTTCGTCTACAAAAGTCCAACGGACGCTGACGGACTAAAGCTGGCTGGTAATCCGATCGTGTGTGGGCTTCTCCGGACTTTCAACGGACTTTTTTAGCCTCAAATCCGACGGACTTTAGATTTGAAACATGCTTCAAATCTTTACGTCGTAAGTACGACGGACCCCGAAATCCGCTCGTCTGTGTGCTAGTCCGACGGACAAAAACCCATGCTAGGGCAGCTATTGGCTACTGGCTATGAACTTCCTTATTTTAGTCCGGTGTACGTCATCACGTACGAATCCGTCGGACTTTTGTGTGGTCGTGTGTAGGCAAGTCCGTTCGTAAGAAAGTCTGCCGCAAGTCCGCCGAAGGTACGTCGGAAGTATGTCGGACAGGCTGTCGGACTTTTGTAGACGAAAAGTCCGACCGTGTGTACGCGGCATTACAGGAGAGAATTTCCCTTCCTAGGGGTAGATTTCATCTCACTTCCTGTTGTCTCCTTCCGTTTGCAATTAGGAGTCGTTTGTAAGTTAGATGTTTGAAAGTAGGGTCCTGCCCTATATACTCAGCAGAAATTTGGGCCTTAGGTGTTGCTGTGGCCACAACACTGTAAGCCCTCACAGGGCCCTGCTGTGAAATATTAGATCAAGAATTGTAATTACATGCCCCTGTTGAACAGGAGCTGAAAAATTAGGCCTTAGGCACTGGTGCTGGTGCCACAACACTGCAACCCCTCACAGACACTCTAGTTGGAACGCAGGAACGAGCCCTGCTGCAAAGTATTGCTTCAAAAATTGTAATTACACGCCCCTGTTAGACAGGGGCAAAAAAATTGGGCCTTAGGCACTGGTGCTGGTGCCACAACACTGCAACCCCTCACAGACACTCTAGTTGGAACGCAGGAACGAGCCCTGCTGCAAAGTATTGCATCAAAAATTGTAATTACACGCCCCTGTTAGACAGGGGCAGAAAAATTGTGCCTTAGGCACTGGTGCTGGTGCCACAACACTGCAACCCCTCACAGACACTCTAGTTGGAACGCAGGAACGAGCCCTGCTGCAAAGTATTGCATCAAAAATTGTAATTACACGCCCCTGTTAGACAGGGGCAGAAAAATTGGGCCTTAGGCACTGGTGCTGGTGCCACAACACTGCAACCCCTCACAGACACTCTAGTTGGAATGCAGGAACGAGCCCTGCTGCAAAGTATTACATCAAAAATTGTAATTACACTCCCCTGTTAAACAGGGGCTGAAAAATTGTGCCTTAGGCACTGGTGGTGGCGCCCAGAACCAAAAATGTTCTTACAAGCTATCAGCGTGATGATTGAGGAGGAAGAGGATAATTACTCAGGGATAGTCACTCAGCATCAGCATAGGCAGTCTTTGAAGGGATCTGAGATTTCAAAAAAAATTATTCGGTTACATCAGCATCAGGTGCTTGGTAGCTGGTGGTGATCCAAGACTCATTCATTTTTATGAAGGTCAGCCGATCGACCGAGTCGGTGGACAGACGCACCCTGTGATCGGTTACCACGCCTCCAGCAGCACTGAATGTGCGTTCCGAAAGAACGCTGGATGCAGGACAGGCCAGTAGCTCAATTGCATACTGTGCAAGCTCTGGCCAGTGATCCATCCTCAAGACCCAGTAACCCAGAGGATTTTCGGTGGGAAAGGTGTCCAAGTCTGATCTTGCCCCTAGGTATTCCTGCACCATGTAAAACAGACGCTGGCGATGGTTGCTGGAACCGATCATACCTTGGGGCTGCGGACCAAAAAATTGTCTGAACGCATCGGTCAGACGGCCACCTTCTCCACCGCTCCTTCTTTGACTGACCGAAGCCTCAGCAACACGTTGTCCAGAAACAGGAGTTTGTAACCTCCCAGTCTCTGGGAACGCGTTGCACAGACCTTTCTGCAAGGCCTCCCGAAGATGTTTCATCCTCTGCTCCCTCTGCGATGGCAAGATAAGGTCCGCAACCTTACCCTTGTAACGTGGATCAAGGAGGGTTGCCAGCCAGTATTGGTCCTTCTCCTTGATACCACGAATACGAGGATCCTTACGCAGGCTTTGCAGGATCAGGGAGGCCATGCAGCGTAGGTTTGCTGAGGCATTCGGTCCGGAGTCCTCTGGGTCACTAAGGACAACAACGTCCGCAGCCACCTCCTCCCAGCCACGTACAAGTCCATGTGTTCCTTGGGACTGATCCCTTAAAGACTGCCGCTGATGCTGAGTGCCAGGCTCCACCTCCATACTGACACAATCTTCCTCCTCCTCCTCCTCCTCCTCGTCCTCTTCCTGTGTGATCGGCGGGCACGCAGGAACACTGTCTGGATAAAGGGGGCCTTGAGAGCTAAGGAAGTCCTCCTCTTCCTGCCTCTGTTCTGCCTCAAGTGCCCTGTCCATTATTCCATGCAGCGTGTGCTCCAACAGGTGGACAAGGGGGACAGTGTCACTGATGCATGCACTGTCAGTGCTCACCATCCTCGTGGCCTCCTCGAATGGTGACAGGACAGTGCATGCATCCCTGATCATGGCCCACTGGCGTGGGGAAAAAAAACCAAGCTCCCCTGACCCTGTCCTGGTGCCATAGTCGCACAGGTACTCATTGATGGCCCTCTGCTGCGTGTGCAGCCGCTGCAGCATGGCCAACGTTGAGTTCCACCTGGTGGGCATGTCACAGATTAGGCGGTTCTTGGGCAGGTTAAACTCCTTTTGGAGGTCCGTCAGCCGAGCACTGGCATTATATGACCGGCGGAAATGCACACAGACTTTCCTTGCCTGCCTCAGGACATCCTGTAAGCTGACCGCCCTGTCCAGCGAGGCATGGACATTGCCTTCCACATGCCGATAGAGAGCCGGAATCGCCTTCCGTGAGAAAAAGTGGCGTTTGGGTACCTGCCACTGAGGAACCGCACATTCCACAAACTCACGGAAGGGGGCAGAGTCTACCAACTGAAAAGGCAGCAGTTGAAGTGCTAGCAATTTTGCCAAGCTAGCATTCAACCGCTGGGCATGTGGATGGCTGGGAGCAAACTTCTTTCGGCGGTGCAGCAGCTGGGGCAGGGAAATTTGCCTGGTACAATCTGACGTCGGTGTACCAAAAGCAGATTGCCCACAAGTACTTGGCTGTGACACACCTAATTCTACACCTTCATTCCTCTCACTGCAGGTCTCAGAGAGGACTGAAGGTCTAGTGGGGTTGGAAATCTCAGCTGATGAGGAGCAAGGAGAGATCCTCTTTGTTCTTTGGTGTGGGTCTTTTAGATACGCTTGCCAACGAACTGCATGGCAGGTCAACATATGTCTGGTCAAGCATGTGGTACCCAAGCGGGAGATGTTTTGGCCACGCGAGATACGCTTGAGACATATGTTGCAAATAGCAGCGGTGCGATCTGATGCACTCGTCTCAAAAAAGGCCCACACCAAAGAACTTTTTGAATAACGCGCAGAGACTGCAGCGCCCTGCACATGTGGAGCTTTGGGGTGTGATGCAGTCAATGTGCTGCCCTTAGGCTGGCCCCTGGAGGGCATCCTGCCTCGTTGGTGATGTGCCGCCGCCTCCTCCTCCTCCTCCTCCTCCTCCTCCTCTCTCCTATCAGGCACCCACGTTGAGTCAGTGACCTCATCATCCCCTCCCTCCTCATCACTGGAGCAAACCTGGCAGTATGCTGCAGCAGGGGGAGCATGACTGCCAGATTGCTGTCCTTCTTGGGCACCCCCTCTGTCCGTGCTCATGTTACTGCCTTCATCGAGCTCAGTATCGTCATCAGAGCCTTCCAAACGCTGGGCATCCTCCTGGAGCATGTACCCAACACTGTGGTCAAACAGTTCGAGGGAATCCTCATGAGGACATGGTGGAGCTAGGGAAGGAGTCACTGATGACATTGAGCTGAGGGAAGAGGCCGCTGCTTTGCCAGACAAAGCACCCTGGGCATGGGTGAGAGAGGATGAGGAGGATGAGGACGGCTTGGTCATCCACTCGACCAAGTCTTCCGCATGTTGCGGCTCAACACGGCCAGCTGCCGAAAAAAAGGCCAAGCGTGTCCCATGGCCACGTGCTGATGAGGATGCACCGTCTCCACGACCAGCACTAGACACAGAGCCTGCTTGCCCTCTCTTATTGGATTGTGACTGTCTGCCTCTCCTTCTTGGCCTTCCAGACATACTAATGGCCTGTAGCTGCACTAAGCTGGGATAGAACACCTGTAATTTTCTTCAGGTAGCTTTATATACTGTAACCAGACAAGCCTGCCTGTCAGTAGGAAGATAACAGGAACGGATCTAGCTGAACACTGTGAGCAGGACGCACTGTACTAAATGTAAATAGTCTAGCTGCCTGACCGTGGTACTAATAGGATCAAATAGAACACCTGTAATTTTCTTCAGGTAGCTTTATATACTGTAACCAGACAAGCCTGCCTGTCAGTAGGAAGATAACAGGAACGGATCTAGCTGTACACTGTGAGCAGGACGCACTGTACTAAATGTAAATAGTCTAGCTGCCTGACCGTGGTACTAATAGGATCAAATAGAACACCTGTAATTTTCTTCAGGTAGCTTTATATACTGTAACCAGACAAGCCTGCCTGTCAGTAGGAAGATAACAGGAACGGATCTAGCTGAACACTGTGAGCAGGACGCACTGCACTAAATGTAAATAGTCTAGAAGATAACAGGAACGGATCTAGCTGAACACTGTGAGCAGGACGCACTGCACTAAATGTAAATAGTCTAGAAGATAACAGGAACGGATCTAGCTGAACACTGTGAGCAGGACGCACTGCACTAAATGTAAATAGTCTAGAAGATAACAGGAACGGATCTAGCTGAACACTGTGAGCAGGACGCACTGCACTAAATGTAAATAGCAGGAACGGCTCTAGCTGAACACTGTGAGCAGGACGCACTGCACTAAATGTAAATAGCAGGAACGGATCTAGCTGAACACTGTGAGCAGGACGCACTGCACTAAATGTAAATAACAGGAACGGATCTAGCTGAACACTGTGAGCAGGACGCACTGCACTAAATGTAAATAGCAGGAACGGATCTAGCTGAACACTGTGAGCAGGACGCACTGCACTAAATGTAAATAGCAGGAACGGATCTAGCTGAACACTGTGAGCAGGACGCACTGCACTAAATGTAAATAGCAGGAACGGATCTAGCTGAACACTGAGCAGGACGCACTGCACTAAATGTAAATAACAGGAACGGATCTAGCTGAACACTGTGAGCAGGACGCACTGCACTAAATGTAAATAGCAGGAACGGATCTAGCTGAACACTGTGAGCAGGACGCACTGCACTAAATGTAAATAGCAGGAACGGATCTAGCTGAACACTGTGAGCAGGACGCACTGCACTAAATGTAAATTGCAGGAACGGATCTAGCTGAACACTGTGAGCAGGACGCACTGCACTAAATGTAAATAGTCTAGAAGATAACAGGAACGGATCTAGCTGAACACTGTGAGCAGGACGCACTGCACTAAATGTAAATAGCAGGAACGGATCTAGCTGAACACTGTGAGCAGGACGCACTGCATTAAATGTAAATAGTCTAGATAGAAGATAACAGGAACGGATCTAGCTAAACTGAATACAGTGTATATATATATATGCAACACCTGGGATGCATATATATACACAATACACTGTAAGTGCAGCTAACTGACTGACTGTTCTGCCTAATCTATCTAACTCAAATCAAATGACACTGTCTCTCTCTCTCTCTATCTCTCAGCACACCGGAACACACACTACACAGGGCCGCCGTGCAGGCGGCCTTATATAGTGTGGGGTGTGTACTAAATCCCCTGAGCCATAATTGGCCAAAGCCACCCTGGCTTTGGCCAATTACAGCTCTCTCTACTGACGGCGCTGTGATTGGCCAAGCATGCGGGTCATAGTGCATGCTTGGCCAATCATCAGCCAGCAATGCACTGCGATGCCGCAGTGAATTATGGGCCGTGACGCGCCACACGAATTTAGCGCGAACGGCCCATATCGTTCGCAATTCGGCGAACGGGCGAACAGCCGATGTTCGAGTCGAACATGGGTTCGACTCGAACATGAAGCTCATCCCTACTGGTGACCCCACAATAGGGATAAAACTTTTCAGCGGGAGTGAGTTTAGTAAAACACATGGCCAATCATTAAAATGAGAAGAAATTAGATTTAACCTTAAACAACGTAGAGGGTTCTTTACTGTAGGAGCAGCAAGGATGTGGAATTCCCTTCCACAGGCGGTGGTCTCAGTGGGGGGCATCGATAGTTTCAAAAAACTATTAGATAAGCACCTGAACGACCACAACATACAGGGATATACAATGTAATACTGACATATAATCACACACATAGGTTGAACTTGATGGACTTTTTTCAACCTCACCTAATATGTAACCACCAGAAGAAGCTCTATTTGTGTGAAAAAAATAATAAAAAAAAAAATAATTTGGGTACAGTTTAGCATGACTGAGCAGTGCGCAATTGTCATTCAAAGTGTGACAGTACTGAAAACTGAAAATTGGCCTGGGCCGGAAGGGGGTGAAAGTCCCCAGTATAGAAGTAGTTAAATAAACAGTGGATATTTTGCGCTTGTAATTTTTTATTTTGTGTTTTTCCCCACCCCCAAGGCCGAGCAAATTATCAGAGCCTTTCAGTGCACACTGCACAGAGACACCAGCAGAATGTCAGCGGTGTGGATGTATTTTAAAATTAACGAGGACAACCCACGGATTGCAGACTGTAAACTTTGTTCAACAAAATTATATAGAGGAGGTACAAAAATCAGTTCTTACAATACCAGTAATCTGATAAAGCATTTGAAAAGAAAACATAAAAGTGAGCATGGAGAACTTACCGCTATCGCTAGCAGTAGCACTCAGTAGCCAACTCTGCAGGAAACTTTAGCCAGAAGAGAAAAGCTGTCAAGAGACAACCCCAGAGCTGTAAAAATAACAGAGGCGCTCACCCAATTCATTGTTCTGGATGATCAACGTCTTTCAATTTTTGATAACATGGGTTTTCATCGATTTCTTAATGTGTTGGAGCTGAAGTATGACATTCCCAGTCGCCACTACCTAACAGACGTCGTCTTACCACAGATCCACGACTAAGTTAAAAAGCACATTACCATCATGTTGCAGAAGGACGCAAAGGCAATTAGCTTCACCATTGACATCTGGAGCAATAGTGTGAGTCCACTGTCTCTCATAAGCCTAACGACACAGTGGATAGATGGCGAATTCTCTCTGCATCAGGTCATGCTGCACGCTACGAAATTTGAAGGCTCCCACACTGGTCAAGCAATAGCAAACATACTTGAGAAAATGCTTCAGACTTGGGCGATTCCCAAAAGGTATGGAAGATGCTGGACTTCCCAATATTTCATGTGTGGCACATACACTGCAGCTTGCTGTCTCAGAGGGACTGTTATCACAGCGCAGCATTGCAGATGCTGTGGGAGTCGGGCGCAGAATAATTGGTCACTTCAAACATTCTAACCTGGCATACTCTCGGCTGCAGGACATCCAGATACAGCTTGGTCAGCCAGTAAGAAGACTCCAACAAGACGTGCAGACTCGTTGGAACAGCCCATTTTCTGATTAAGCAGAAACGGGCCCTTGGAGTGTATGTGTCTGAACATGAGCTCCCTGCCACCATTACTGCAAACCTGTGGAATTTGATGGAGAAGATGATAAATATCTGGCTTTGAAGAGAGGATTCACCAAGTGAGTTGTTCAGATGCGTTTGCCTCTGATCTAATTCCTGCAGTCACAGTGCTACAGAAAGTTTTATCAAAAGTGGACGAGGACCATGGTATCAAAACAATGAAGACCACTTTGCTTGCTGCTTTGCAGAAGCGCTTCTCTGCTACTGAGCGAAACCCACTTTACTGTATCGCAACTTTACTCGATCCAAGGTAATGTTCATTTTCTGCTATTAAATGAAATATAAAAAAAAGCTTTAAATTTGCTCATGAATAATGAAATAAAAAAAAATTCATGTTGTTTAAGAACATTTTAAAATGCAAGAAACAAATTAGAGTAATTAATTTTATTTGATTTTTTTATTGAGTTTTTGGTGTAATGCTCTGACAATTTTTTTCTTAATTCACAGAAAGAATATGCTGCATTCATTCATTGTTTATTTTTTTCTTAATTCTAGGTATAAAGATCGATTTTTCTGTAATTCAGACACTTCAAGGGAGGCAAAAGAAATGTTCATGCTGGAACTGTAAAACATTTCTGAAGAGACAATTGTTGTATCTAAGGAGGAGCATGAAGATCCAGCTTCCAAAAGGCATCACCATGACCAGCCAGGTACCAGTCTGGACCAGGGCCGGTGCTACCACCAGGCAAACTAGGCAACCCCCTAGGGCGCACTGCTGCCTAGGGGCGCCCAGCCACTGGTTTCCCTCCGCGTCTGCATGCTCTGCAGGCTGCAACATGTAATTCAGTCTCAGGCAGCTGCTCCATCCAACCGGTAGTGTAATTAGAGGTGCAGTGCAGCACTGGAGCCAGCGCTAGACGAAGCAGAGCCAATGCTTCCTCTAAAGCACCACCTCCTGTCACATGGGCAGGGCAAAGGGGGTGGGGTCAGGGGTGAAGCCAACGGGGGCGACAAAATTAGGTTTTTCCCTAGGGTGTCAAAAATCCTTGCACCAGTCCAGACACTGGACTGGTGCAAGTGGACCAGTGTCTTTGCAGAAATTGCTGGTGAATGTTCATCTACGTCTGAGAGCAGTGCTCCAAAAGCTGCTTCTATACAGCTGGAAGCTTACCTGGGAGAGATTGCTGTACCTCGTTCAGAAAAACCCCATAAGTACTGGGCAGTTCATAAAGTGAGATTTCCAACTCTGGCTAAAATGGCCCAAAAATATCTTTCTGCCCCATGCAGTAGTGTGGAATGTGAAAGACTGTTCAGCTTAGCGTCTAACGTCCTTACTGATAGCAGAAACAGGGTTATGGCTGAACATGCAGAGATGCTTCTGTTCCCTAAAAAGAACTTGCCACTAACTTTTGAGAAATAATAATTCTAATTGCTAGATTGCCTGTTAATCTAGCCCATATTGTTCCCCTTGATTAAACAATGCACTGTTATATTTTTTACTGTTTTGCACTTTTTGGTTGGTTGTGTGATTTTACATTTGTTATTTATTGTTGTTGTTATTATTAATATATTTTATTGTTGTAAAATATATTTTTTGAAATTCTTTGAGTTTTTTACAACTGTGTGACAAGCAAATAGAACCATTTTATTATTCTATAGTGTCTCGTGTTACAGTTCTTTATATTTATAAAGAAGATATCATTAATCTGTATTGTGCTTGGAAAACTGTCACGTGACATTTAAAAAAGTATCTGTAATCGGTATCGGCGAGTACTTGAAAAAAGTATTGGTACTTGTACTTAGTTTTAAAAAAGTGGTATTGGGACAACCCTACCTTCAGCATTACATCACTACTACTGATCCAAGTAGGAAACCTTGCTATGAAAAGTAACATGCTGATTTGCAGTTGAGAGACTTCAGCGTGTCCTGTTCTTCATCATTGAGAAATAATTATTCTCAGTTCCTGGCTGTGTTGTGGACAGACCAAGAGTTGAAATGTAAGGGGACCTGAGGATAGACTTCACCTTCGGGAAGTGCGGTCCCTTGCACTATGGCATGGCCTACTGCTGTTTGATTACAGTCATGCCTCCTGCCCCTGGAGTTATCCCTAAGAAGAAGGGAAACTGCTGGGAAAAAGTTGTTGATATGTGATTGCAACCTGAGTGAAATATTGATAGACTTTGGGGCTCGATTAGGCCAGTGTTTCTCAACCTTTTTCCAGTCGGGGCGCCCTTAAAAAGTATTTTGAGTCTTGAGGCACCCCAGTCCAAGGCTTGGTTCACGTTACTGTGTGTCGCGGAACACGCGCAAAATCGCGCTCGTTCCTGGCACACAGGCAAATGCTCTGCTCTTTAGGGGTGCCATTATTCTTAATGGTACCCCACACATTGGAAAATGTGGGGTGCTTTTGGTGCAGTGCGATTTAAAAAAAAGGTCAGGGACTTCTTTCCTTGCATTTTTGTGGGTAGAGAAGCCCGTTGAAATGAATGGGCTGCCCTAAATGCAGCAAGCAGCCACACAGATTTGAACCAAGGGCTTGTTCACATGTCAGGTTGGAGGGGCGGTAAAACCACATGGTTGAGCTGTTTTTACCACCCCCAACTTCTCCCCCTTTAGCTGCAGATGCAGCAGTTGGGGGTGTACACATGCTGTGGCTGCAGCTGGAGGTATACCCAGGGTGAATGGGGCTGCACTGCAACTACCCCGCAACTGTGTGGTGAGGAGGCAACATAATGTCTCTTTACCGCCTGTCAAATGTGCCTCTGAAAAGTGATCTGTGCATGGATTGCTTTTCAGAAGAGCAGCAGTCCTTGCTGCTATCACAAACAAGCCCTACAAAAGCAGTTCTGATGGTACAGGAATGGGGGGGGTTCAGGATTAAAAGTAACATACACACATACAGACACACCTACAGACACATGCACACACACATACAGACACATGCACACATACAGACACTTATACACACACATATACAGACACATACACCCATACAGACAGGTGCACACATACAGACACATGCACACTAGGGATGAGCCGAACACCCCCCTGTTCGGTTCGCACCAGAACATGCGAACAGGAAAAAAGTTCGTTCGAACACACGAACACCGTTAAAGTCTATGGGACACGAACATGAATAATCAAAAGTGCTAATTTTAAAGGCTAATATGCAAGTTATTGTCATAAAAAGTGTTTGGGGATCCGGGTCCTGCCCCAGGGGACATGGATCAATGCAAAAAAAAGTTTTAAAAACGGCCGTTTTTTCAGGAGCAGTGATTTTAATAATGCTTAAAGTCAAACAATAAAAGTGTAATATCCCTTTAAATTTCGTACCTGGGGGGTGTCTATAGTATGCCTGTAAAGGGGCGCATGTTTCCTGTGTTTAGAACAGTCTGACAGCAAAATGACATTTTGAAGGAAAAAACCCATTTAAAACTACCCGCGGCTATTGCATTGCCGACAATACACATAGAAGTTCATTGATAAAAACGGCATGGGAATTCCCCAAAGGGGAACCCCGAACCAAAATTTAAAAAAAAAATGACGTGGGAGTCCCCCTAAATTCCATACCAGGCCCTTCAGGTCTGGTATGGATATTAAGGGGAACCCCGGCCAAAATTAAAAAAAAAAAATGACGTGGGGTTCCCCCTAAATTCCATATCAGACCCTTCAGGTCTGGTATGGATTTTAAGGGGAACCCCGCACCAAAAAAAAAAAAAAAAAACGGCGTGGGGTCCCCCCAAAAATCCATACCAGACCCTTATCCGAGCACGCAACCTGGCAGGCCGCAGGAAAAGAGGGGGGGACGAGAGTGCGGCCCCCCTCCCTCCTGAACCGTACCAGGCCACATGCCCTCAACATTGGGAGGGTGCTTTGGGGTAGCCCCCCAAAACACCTTGTCCCCATGTTGATGAGGACAAGGGCCTCATCCCCACAACCCTGGCCGGTGGTTGTGGGGGTCTGCGGGCGGGGGGCTTATCGGAATCTGGAAGCCCCCTTTAACAAGAGGACCCCCAGATCCCGGCCCCCCCCCTGTGTGAAATGGTAAGGGGGTACATAAGTACCCCTACCATTTCACGAAAAAAGTGTCAAAAATGTTAAAAATGACAAGAGACAGTTTTTGACAATTCCTTTATTTAAATGCTTCTTCTTTCTTCCTTCATCTTCTGGTTCTTCTGGCTCTTCTGGTTCTTCCTCCGGCGTTCTCGTCCAGCATCTCCTCCGCGGCGTCTTCTATCTTCTTCTCCTCGGGCCGCTCCGCACCCATGGCATGG
This sequence comes from Aquarana catesbeiana, assembly GCF_042186555.1. Classification (NCBI taxonomy): domain Eukaryota; kingdom Metazoa; phylum Chordata; class Amphibia; order Anura; family Ranidae; genus Aquarana; species Aquarana catesbeiana. The sequence continues at coordinate 98,464,422 of NC_133335.1, read as the reverse complement.
GGGGGAGGCTCCCGCTCTTCTCTTCTTCTTTTCTTCTCTTCTTCTCTTCTTCATTTTCTTCTCCGGGCCGCTCCGCAATCCATGCTGGCATGGAGGGAGGCTCCCGCTGTGTGACGGCGCTCCTCGTCTGACAGTTCTTAAATAACGGGGGGGGGGGGCGGGGCCACCCGGTGACCCCGCCCCCCTCTGACGCACGGGACATGACGGGACTTCCCTGTGGCATTCCCCGTGACGTCACAGGGAAGTCCCGTCAAGTCACCGTGCGTCAGAGGGGGGCGGGGTCACCGGGTGGCCCCGCCCCCCGTTATTTAAGAACTGTCAGACGAGGAGCGCCGTCACACAGCGGGAGCCTCCCTCCATGCCAGCATGGATTGCGGAGCAGCCCGGAGAAGAAAATGAAGAAGAGAAGAAGAGAAGAAGAGAAGAAGAGAAGAAGAGAAGAAGAGAAGAAAAGAAGAAGAGAAGAAGAAGAGAAGAGCGGGAGCCTCCCCCCAATGCCATGGGTGCGGAGCGGCCCGAGGAGAAGAAGATAGAAGACGCAGCGGAGGAGATGCTGGACGAGAACGCCGGAGGAAGAACCAGAAGAGCCAGAAGAACCAGAAGAACCAGAAGATGAAGGATGATAGAAGAAAGAAGAAGCATTTAAATAAAGGAATTGTCAAAAACTGTCTCTTGTCATTTTTAACATTTTTGACAGTTTTTTAGTGAAATGGTAGGGGTAAGAACCCCCTTACCATTTCACACAGGGGGGGGGGGGCCGGGATCTGGGGGTCCCCTTGTTAAAGGGGGCTTCCAGATTCCGATAAGCCCCCCGCCCGCAGACCCCCACAACCACCGGCCAGGGTTGTGGGGATGAGGCCCTTGTCCTCATCAACATGGGGACAAGGTGTTTTGGGGGGCTACCCCAAAGCACCCTCCCAATGTTGAGGGCATGTGGCCTGGTACGGTTCAGGAGGGGGGGGGGGCGCACTCTCGTCCCCCCCTCTTTTCCTGCGGCCTGCCAGGTTGCGTGCTCGGATAAGGGTCTGGTATGGATTTTTGGGGGGACCCCACGCCGTTTTTTTTTTTTTTTTTTGGCGCGGGGTTCCCCTTAAAATCCATACCAGACCTGAAGGGTCTGGTATGGAATTTAGGGGGAACCCCACGTCATTTTTTTTTTTAATTTTGGCCGGGGTTCCCCTTAATATCCATATCAGACCTGAAGGGCCTGGTATGGAATTTAGGGGGACTCCCACGTCATTTTTTTTTTTTAATTTTGGTTCGGGGTTCCCCTTTGGGGAATTCCCATGCCGTTTTTATCAATGAACTTCTATGTGTATTGTCGGCAATGCAATAGCCGCGGGTAGTTTTAAATGAGTTTTTTCCTTCAAAATGTCATTTTGCTGTCAGACTATTCTAAACACAGGAAACATGCGCCCCTTTACAGGCATACTATAGACACCCCCCAGGTACGAAATTTAAAGGGATATTACACTTTTATTGATTGACTTTAAGCATTATTAAAATCACTGCTCCTGAAAAAACGGCCGTTTTTAAAACTTTTTTTTGCATTGATCCATGTCCCCTGGGGCAGGACCCAGGTCCCCAAACACTTTTTATGACAATAACTTGCATATTAGCCTTTAAAATTAGCACTTTTGATTTCTCCCATAGACTTTTAAAGGGTGTTCCGCGGCATTCGAATTTGCCGCGAACACCCCAAATTGTTCGCTGTTCGGCGAACTTGCGAACAGCCAATGTTCGAGTCGAACATGAGTTCGACTCAAACTCGAAGCTCATCCCTAATGCACACATACAGACACATGCACACACACATACAGACATATACACACATACAGACACGTGCACACACACACATACAGACACATACACATACAGACACATGCACACACACATACAGACACGTGTACACACACATACAGACACGTGCACACACACATACAGACACATATACAGACACGTGTACACACTCATAAAGACACGGGCGCACACACATACAGACACATGAGCACACACACATACAGACACATGTCCACACAAATACAGACACATGCACACACATACAGACACATGCACACACACACATACAGACACAAGCACACACATGCACACAAACATGCACACACATACAGACACATGCACACACACATACAGACACATGCACACACACATACAGACACACGCACACACACACAGACACATACAGACACGTGCACACACAAATACAGACACATGCACACACACACATACAGACACATGCGCACAGACACATGCACACACACACATGTACAAACACACATACAGACACATGTACATGCAGACAGACAATCAGACACTCACATGCACACACACACACAGACATGTATAAAGCCCTTTTAAAACAAATCTAGCTTCTAGCACAGTACCTTTCCAGTTTCCTCATTCAGCCGGGTACTGCACTGCAGGGGGAAGCAGAGAGCACAGCACACTCCCCTGCACTTTACTTTCACTTTGCTGAGGTTGACGTAGCTTCTCACAGTGCTGATATACAGTTCAGCTGGGGGATCGGGAGATCGGGCTCATCTGACATCGGCCGAGGGTAATTAACATTTACTCAACATTCACTTATGTATATATTCCACTGTGTTATCACAGGAATAGGATGTATTTTTGTGTCTATTCTCTCTTTCAGGTGTTCCTGCACCCATTGCATCTTCCTTGGCTAAGGAGAGACAGTGATTTCCACCTGTACAACAATGCTTATATTTTCAATTTTTTCCCCAGGTGTATATAGTAGATAGATAGTTAGGATATAAGGCAACTGTTATTGTATTTCCCCCTCGTTGGTTGGGTGGTACGCCACACGTAATACTGTAAATATCATCTTCTATTTATCTGCCCTTGTGTTAAATGCCACTTGCCTATGTACATATGCAAAGTATACCTATTTCATGTGGTGTATTGTTATTTGTTTATCCTTTCCTGTTACCCCACCTATCCCAGTTTTTGCCAGGACATCCACTCTCAGGCTTGAGAGTTCACATTTTTTTTCTTTGCAAACTCCGAGACATAGTTTCCTAGGCAGGGGGAAGATGTAGCACCCTGTTAATTAGACAGGGTTGCTAACAAATATAGTTTGCCAGGTAGTAATTCTCCTGGCTGATTGATAGAAGATTCACAGATTCCTCCCTAAATTCTGGAATTGCTGCATCTTTTTTCTTCTGTCACTAGGTGGAACTGTGCTGTTGACACTGGATTGACAGGGGCTTAGCAAGGTCAGATCATGAATGGTTGGGGAGTCTGAGCCAATTGGTGGGGGTTTCTTTAGTTCCTTGGCCTGCTGGGAGAGCCTTTTTATTTGGGTGGAGTCAGCAGATCGAGGTTCTGTGCCACCTGGACGGCTGTGTGGGTGGACGTGTGTTATGTCATAGTTACATAGTTACATAGTAGGTGAGGTTGAAAAAAGACACAAGTCCATCAAGTCCAACCTATGTGTGTGATTATGTGTCAGTATTACATTACATATCCCTGTATATTGCGGTCATTCAGGTGATTATCTAATAGTTTCTTGAAGCTATCAATGCTCCCTGCTGAGACCACCGCCTGTGGAAGGGAATTCCACATCCTTGCCGCTCTTACAGTAAAGAACCCTCTACGTAGTTTAAGGTTAAACCTCTTTTCTTCTAATTGTAATGAGTGGCCTTGAGTCTTATTAAACTCTCTTCTGCGAAAAAGTTTTATCCCTATTGTGGGGTCACCAGTACAGTATTTGTAAATTGAAATCATATCCCCTCTCAAGCGTCTCTTCTCCAGAGAGAATAAGTTCAGTGCTTGCAACCTTTCCTCATAACTAAGATCCTCCAGACCCTTTATTAGCTTTGTTGCCCTTCTTTGTACTCGCTCCATTTCCAGTACGTCCCTCCTGAGGACTGGTGCCCAGAACTGGACAGCATACTCCAGGTGCGGGCGGACCAGAGTCTTGTAGAGCGGGAGAATTATCGTTTTATCTCTGCAGTTGATCCCCCTTTTAATGCATGCCAATATTCTGTTTGCTTTATTAGCAGCAGCTTGGCATTGCATGCCATTGCTGAGCCTATCATCCACTAGGACCCCCAGGTCCTTTTCCATCCTAGATTCCCCCAGAGGTTCTCCCCCCAGTGTATAGATTGCATTCATATTTTTGCCACCCAAATGCATTATTTTACATTTTTCTACATTGAACCTCATTTGCCATGTAGTCGCCCACCCCATTAATTTGTTCAGGTCTTTTTGCAAGATTTCCACATCCTGCGGAGAAGTTATTGCCCTGCTTAGCTTAGTATCGTCTGAAAATACAGAGATTGAACTGTTTATCCCATCCTCCAGGTCGTTTATGAACAAATTAAATAGGATTGGTCCCAGCACAGAACCCTGGGGAACCCCACTACCCACCCCTGACCATTCTGAGTACTCCCCATTTATTACCACCCTCTGAACACGCCCTTGTAGCCAGTTTTCAATCCATGTACTCACCCTATGGTCCATGCCAACGCACCTTATTTTGTACAGTAAAGGTTTATGGGGAACTGTGTCAAATGCTTTTGCAAAATCCAGATACACCACGTCTACAGGCCTTCCTTTATCTAGATGGCAACTCACCTCCTCATAGAAGGTTAATAGATTGGTTTGGCAAGAACAATTCCTCATGAATCCATGCTGATTACTGCTAATGATATCATTCTTATTACTAAAATCTTGTATATAGTCCCTTATCATCCCCTCCAAGAGTTTACATACTATTGATGTTAGGCTAACTGGTCTGTAATTCCCAGGGATGTTTTTTGGGCCCTTTTTAAATATTGGTGCTACATTGGCTTTTCTCCAATCAGCTGGTACCATTCCAGTCAGTAGACTGTCTGTAAAAATTAGGAACAACGGTCTGGCAATCACCTGACTGAGTTCCCTAAGTACCCTCGGATGCAAGCCATCTGGTCCCGGTGATTTATTAATTGTCGCCCCGGGTTGCTAGGTCTGAGGCCTATCCTGGGGTTACCTGGCTGCTAGAATGGCTGAGGCCTATCCAGGAGAGGGAGAAGCAGCGTAGGGTTGAGACTGCAGGATTGGAGTGCAACTGAGTTGCGAAAGTTCAACCAGATGGGGAAGCAGTTGTGGTTGGAGGTAGAGGGGAAGCTGTCGCCACTAAGGGACCATCCACCTTGTTACCGGAGACTACTGTGAGTAAGCTGAAGCGAGTACCTGAGCAGTCTTCTCACCAGCCGGGGACGGTGAAAAAGTGGGAAAGCATCAGCAAGTGGCAAGCCAGGGAGCCAGCAGGATAGCGGGGTGACGCTTGAGGAGTATACAGTGGAATAGCTGTGGAAGAGCTCAGGGGATCCAGTGACGACTGGGATCTGGGAGTCTAGTGAGAGACTGGGAGCTCAGTGATTGAAGATCTACAGTGGGATACTGTGAGATAAGTATAGGACTGTTCTGTGTTACCAAGAGTTATGTACAAACTACCGTGACTGTTGCAAGATTAGCTGCCATGGGAGACAGCGGTCCTACCTATACAGAAGTGTTATGCGGCTGGAGGCCTTCCACTTTATAGCTGTCTACCTATAGAAGTCTCGGAGTCTGCCAATTATCATTGCATCTACTTAAGGGTGTACTGGCCCTAACCCTCTCTCCCACAGTTCTGTTAAGAGACAATAAATCTCTTGTTCGCATTCAAAAAGTGACTGGCGCCCATCATTTCTTCTTGCATCACACCCACCATGCCTGGTAACCCAGTCTACAAGGAAGGATGTCAGCTCTCCCTAACCTTGAGGTCACCATTAGGCCTCTGGGGCCCCGGGATCTTGCTACATAACAAAACTAACCAACAAAATGGCCACCAAAAGGGCCATTGCGCAGTGAGCAATAACGTCACGGCACACCTGTGTGATGATGCATGCAGCGCAGTGACGTCATGCACAGTCGCCATTTAAAAAAATCCAGCCATATAAACATACAAAGAGCAGGGGAGGAGACCATCTGTATGCGAAACCCTCGGAAAAGGCTATTTTATCTTTGACAAATTTAGACTGTTTATTTTTGATAATATCTTTGGTTAACTCTTCTAGGCGATCCCGAACCTCCTTCCAATGATTGAAGAAGGATGGTGCATCCAGAAGGTACTGATAATGAGAATGCAGTTTGTCAATCTCATTATCCAATGAGGTCATCTCAGACTCATATTGAATAATCAATGTTCTCATGAGGTCTAGACTACAGTGGGTTAGTATTTTTTCCCAAGAGGATTTAAAAGAGGGAGAAGGGTCCTTAATGGTGGGAAAAAGTTGGATTCTTAAGCCCAGAGGACATACTTCTTCCTTAATATAATCCTTGAAATATTCAGTATGCCAATGTAGATGTGCCTCACTTTTCAGAAGGTTGAACATACGGTCAAGAAAGGTTTTAATTTCTTCATCAGATTTGATGCTAGTAGTGAAACAGGAAGTTTGGATTCGGGTCATGAAGCCCGACCATGCTGTGCCTAAGACATCCATGCTGTATCATTTACCTCGAGGCCGAATTTATAAAGGTCAAACAAGTTTAGTGAAAGCCAAATTGTAGAGCTTACGAATAACATAAAAGAAGAGAGGTGATAACGATAAGTAGAGAGGCCCTCCCCAACCTTAAAGGGAAGGGGAGTATGGAGGGATTTTGCACGTGGTCGCTGGACCAGGTCAAACCGTGGCGCAGTGAGAGGATGCACAAAAGGCTACAAGCGCGGCGTCAAACCTGAAAGTACCCACCAAGCGGCCTATAAGGTGTATTATCCACCTAAATTGAATAGGAAGAGTGTGCTGGCCTCACATAACCAGGTGGGTTAAATAAAGTTGTACCATCATCCGAATTAATTTAAGACAAGAGTTTTTTGGGAGCAAGGACCCCAACTCCAAGCTCGCCGGGATAAAGTGCAAGTGGATTATCTTGGTACAGGTAAAAAGGGATATGCAGTAAGAGTAAAGAGGTGTATGTAAAAAACAGATTTTATTAATACAAAAAATCAAGACATAATAATAATAATACAAACTATAATAAAATATGCGCAGATGACATGGAATTTCGACTAGTTTCGCGGGGAACCCGCTTCATCAGGAAATATGTCTGCGAATAAAATACAATGCAATGAGATATACATAGTTTAATTTGGTTTAAAGAAGGGTATAAAAGATAATACCAAGGTGTGGAAAACGGAGAAAAAACATTTTGTGAACAAATGTAGAGGGCAGCTTACTCATGTTGAGGTGCACAACGTGCTGAGGCCAAGCCCGGCAAAGTCTCCCACGTTGACTGGGGAGGGCACAAATAAGGCCGCAATAAGACAAGCCTCTGGGTAGGTAATAAAAGGGTATATATGAATAATATACATGAATGTAGTCCAAAAAATAAAGGTAAATAGCAAAAAACACCATTAGGAATAAGGTGAAGGGAATCAGGAAGAAGAGTCCATACCAACGGCCAAGTTGAAGACAGAAAAGGTAGTGTGAACAAAAAAGTGATAAGTGGAAAAATTATAGTGATAGGACCAAAAGCAAACTGTGACTGAGTAGTGACGGTGAAGAATATTAATAGAAAATGAGCAACCAGAAATTGGAGAAATAATGAGGGGAGAGTGCAGAGGATTACTGGTGTGTGGACCAAGGATAGAGATACCAATAGTGAATGATTCCCTTCACCTTATTCCCAATGGTGTTTTTTCCTATTTACCTTTATTTTTTGGACTACATTCATGTATATTATTCATATATACCCCTTTATTACCTACCCAGACGCTTGTCTTCTTGCGGCCTTATTTGTGCCCTCCCCAATCACCGCGGGAGACTTTGCCGGGCTTGGCCTCAGCACGTTGTGCGCCTCAACATGAGTAAGCTGCCCTCTACATTTGTTCACAAAATGTTTTTTCCCCGTTTTCTACACCTTAGTATTATCCTTTATACCCTTCTTTAAACCAAATTAAACTATGTATATCTCATTGCATTGTATTTTATTCGCAGACATATTTCCTGATGAAGCGGGTTCCCCGCGAAACCAGTTGAAATTCCATGTCATCTGCGCATATTTTAATATAGTTTGTATTATTATTATGTCTTGATTTTTTGTATTAATAAAATCTGTTTTTTACATACACCTCTTTACTCTTACTGCATATCCCTTTTTACCTGTACCGAGATAGTCCGCTTGCACTTTATCCCGGCGAGCTTGGAGTTGGGGTCCTTAATCCCATAAAAAACATTTCCACTGCATTTCAGAGCGCCTAAGAAAGTCCAGCAAGTGCCAGGACTGTCTCCTACAATTGATTCAGCTGCAGGATCGGGGCACCACCAGTGCAGAGCTTTCTCAGGAATGGCAGAAGACAGGTGTGAGTACATCTGCATGCACAACAAGGAGAAGACCTTTGGAGGATGGCCTGGTGTCAAGAAAGGCAACAAAGAAGACATTTCTCTCCAGGAAAAACATCAGGGAGAGACTGATATTCTGCAAAAGGTACAGGGATTGGACTGCTGAGGACTGGGGGAAATTCATTCTCTCTGATGAATCCCCTTTACAATTGTTTGGGGCATCCGGAAAAAAAATCCTTGTTGAAGAAAAGGTGAGTGCTACCATCAGTCCTGTGTCATGCCAACAGTAAAGCATCCTGAGACCATTCATGTGAGGGGTTGCTTCTCAGAGAAGGGGAATTTGCTCACTCACAAGTTTATAAGCAGATGGTGCATGGCTAAATAAGGACAAATCAAAAATAAACATACAAAATAACATACAATGCGGGGAGTATGTGATGTATGTCATGAAATAAATAACACAAATATAGTATGACTACGTGCTGAGATTGTGTCAGTTTCCACAGAACACATTAAAAGTTAAATCTCTCAAAGTTCAAAACAGCACAGAAAGTCCATGGGTCATCCAGTGAATCCAACCAATCGTGTGTAATCAAACAGCATGCCGGAAAAGGTGACAAATCGACGTGCCCACCACCATTACTCAGAGTGGCCTCTCACCTGATAAAGAGGACCCTTTAATTATAGAGGGTCATAAGAGGCATTCCCTTATGGGTCATACAGATATGGAGCACAGCGGATCAGCGTTCATAACTTCCGTCATATGGCTGGATCAGGACACTCTCGGATAGTGTGGTGGCATATGGAACAGAGAATAATGGCAAAAATAGTGCTCTCCGTATAATCAATTTTATTTAAAAAGATAAAAAGATACACTCACAAGTCAAGCACTTAACCAGTGCAAGTAAGCAGGCTAGAACGATGATGTGTAAACACAACTCTCTGAGGATGCGCGATGGCCGCGGGTGACGTCACGGCGTATCCTCGTTCTGGACGCGTTGCGTCCCAGTGGGCGGGGACTTCTTCAGCAGATGGAGATACGACGTGGGCACCCGCGATTTATACTAGGTGAGTAACCATGGCAATAATAAACAAACCATGGCCGGCGTATCCAAGACCAGGAAATTAATTCCGGAAGTGTCCCCTTACAGCGTAAAATGGACAAACGGAAACTGGTCTATGTACACCAATGGTAAACATATATAAATAATAACATAAAAATAGCACTAATGAATTAATTAAATGCATCATTCCACATAGGATATGTGCAATGTAAAAACATTATATTATATATAGAGGATTGAGATATAATCCCCAAAATATAAAAATACTATTTAAAAATATATTATAAAAAATATATATGATTAAAAGTAGGGAAAAAATTAGGACGTAAGTGTATAAATCATCCGCGGCCATCGATTGCTCCTACAATATTAATACATCAACGATCAGAAATAAAACAATTGGTATCAAAATCTACATTTAACCCTTCAGGACAAAGAACTCTGGTTTCAAATATCCAGTAAGACTCCCTTTTGCTTCGTTGTCTAATGAAATTTCCACCCCTCCAGTGCTTAGTGAACCTTTCGATCCCCCAGAATTTCAAACTCTTAGGATTCTGTTGATGGACTAATTTGAAATGTCTGGACACATTATGGGGTGTGAGGCCTTTTTTAATATTGTTAACATGTTTAGCCAACCTTACATGTAGGGGTCTAGAAGTTCTGCCAATATACTGGAGCCCGCAGCCGCACTCCAGCATATAGACAACACCTACAGTATCGCAAGTGATTAATTGCTTAATATTATACTCCTTATTGGTGGCTGATGCAAAAAATTTTTTTCGTTTTTTAATATTTCCTTTGGCATGCTTACATGGGACACATGTTCCACATGCATAAAAGCCTCCCAAAAAGGAAAACAACCTATCCGAAGTGGGGACTGGGGGATTTAAAACACCAGGAGCCAAACGATCCCTTAATGAGGGGGCTTTATTGTAAATAAATTGTGGTCGGTCTGGTAATACAGGGCCTAGGGCTCTGTCCTGCTTAAGGATAGACCAATTCTTTTGTATGATCCTCTCAAATTTGCGATATTGTACATTATAATCCAACACTATTTTACCAAAGATCCACAAGGATACCACCAATCCCCCCGGACGACCCATTGTCAGTGGGATCGATTCTGTCTCTGCAAGGCTTGGACAATATATTGATTTCTTTTTACAGCCGCTTGTTATGAAAACCCCTGCATTTCTGAAGGATACTAAGCATATCATTCAGATTTTAGAAACTCTTGAATGTTCTCCCTCCACCCTTCAGGTGACAGCGGACGTAAGTTCGCTGTATACCATTATTGGTCATAAGGATGCCATGTCTTCCGTTGAATGGGCTCTCTCCTCATCTTCCCTATTGGGTAGTGTTGGATTATAATGTACAATATTGCAAATTTGAGAGGATCATACAAAAGAATTGGTCTATCCTTAAGCAGGACAGAGCCCTAGGCCCTGTATTACCAGACCGACCACAATTTATTTACAATAAAGCCCCCTCATTAAGGGATCGTTTGGCTCCTGGTGTTTTAAATCCCCCAGTCCCCACTTCAGATAGGTTGTTTTCCTTTTTGGGAGGCTTTTATGCATGTGGAAGATGTGTCCCATGTAAGCATGCCAAAGGAAATATTAAAAAACGAAAAAAATTTCTTGCATCAGCCACCAATAAGGAGTATAATATTAAGCAATTAATCACTTGCGATACTGTAGGTGTTGTCTATATGCTGGAGTGCGGCTGCGGGCTCCAGTATATTGGCAGAACTTCTAGACCCCTACATGTAAGGTTGGCTGAACATGTTAACAATATTAAAAAAGGCCTCAAATCCCATAATGTGTCCAGACATTTCAAATTAGTCCATCAACAGAATCCTAAGAGTTTGAAATTCTGGGGGATCGAAAGGTTCACTAAGCACTGGAGGGGTGGAAATTTCATTAGACAACTAAGCAAAAGGGAGTCTTACTGGATATATGAAACCAGAGTTCTTTTGTCCTGAAGGGTTAAATGTAGATTTTGATACCAATTGTTTTATTTCTGATCGTTGATGTATTAATATTGTAGGAGCAATCGATGGCCGCGGATGATTTATACACTTACGTCCTAATTTTTTCCCTACTTTTAATCATATATATTTTTTATAATATATTTTTAAATAGTATTTTTATATTTTGGGGATTATATCTCAATCCTCTATATATAATATAATGTTTTTACATTGCACATATCCTATGTGGAATGATGCATTTAGTTAATTCATTAGTGCTATTTTTATGTTATTATTTATATATGTTTACCATCGGTGTACATAGACCAGTTTCCGTTTGTCCATTTTACGCTGTAAGGGGACACTTCCGGTATTGATTTCCTGGTCTTGGATACGCTGGCCATGGTTTGTTTATTATTGCCATGGTTACTCACCTAGTATAAAGAGCGGGTGCCCACGTCGTATCTCCATCTGCTGAAGAAGTCCCCGCCCACTGGGATGCAACACGTCCAGAACGAGGATACATCATGACGTCACCCACAGCCATCGCACATCCTCAGAGAGTTGTGTTTACACATCATCGTTCTAGCCTGCTTACTTGCACTGGTTAAGTGCTTGACTTGTGAGTGTATCTTTTTATCTTTTTAAATAAAATTGATTATACGGAGAGCACTATTTTTGCCATTATTCTCTGTTCCATATGCCACCACACTATCCGAGAGTGTCCTGATCCAGCCATATGACGGAAGTTATGAACGCTGATCCGCTGTGCTCCATATCTCTATGACCCATAAGGGAATGCCTCTTATGACCCTCTATAATTAAAGGGTCCTCGTTATCAGGTGAGAGGCCACTCTGAGTAATGGTGGTGGGCACGTCAATTTGTCACCTTTTCCGGCATGCTGTTTGATTACACACGATTGGTTGAATTCATTGGCTGACCCATGGACTTTCTGTGCTGTTTTGAACTTTGAGAGATTTAACTTTTAATGTGTTCTGTGGAAACTGACACAATCTCAGCACGTAGTCATACTATATTTGTGTTATTTATTTCATGATATACATCACATACTCCCCGCATTGTATGTTATTTTGTATGTTTATTTTTGATTTGTCCTTATTTAGCGCTGCACCATCTGCTTATACATTTATTCTAGGGATTTGATTGTTGACCCTGGTGTTTAGCTGCTGAGCATTGTTATACGTATTCGCGCTGATTTATATTTCTACATATAGTTCACTCACAAGCTTGCCTAAGAACACAGCCATGAATAAAAGTATGGTACAAAAACATCCTCCAAGAGCAACTTCTACCAATCATCCAAGAACAGCTTGATGCCTTTCCTAGCATGATGGAGCACCTTGCCATAAGGCAAAAGTGATAACTAAGTGGCTTGGGGAACAAAACATCGAAATTTTGGGTCAATGGCCAGGAAACTTCCTAGACTTTATTCTTATTGTGAACTTGTGGTCAATCCTCAAGAGGTGGGTGAACAAAAAAAACCCCACAAATTATGACAAACTCCAAGCATTGATTATGCCAGAATGGGCTGCCATAAGTCAGGATGTGGCCCAGAAGTTGATTAACAGCATGCTAGGGCGAATTGCAGAGGTCTTGAAAAAGAAGGGTCAACACTGAAAATATGTGCATAAATTTAATATAATTGTCAATAAAAGCCTTTGACACTTGTAATTATACTTTAGTATATCATAGTAACATCTGACAAAAAGATCTAAAAACACTGAAGCAGCAGACTTTGTGAAAGCTAATATTTTTGTGTCATTCTCAAAACTTTTGGCCACGGCTGTATTACATACAAAATATGTTAAAAATGAATAATATATTGTAACATCCAGTAAACCCAGCTGACCTGTGTAATAAAACCTTTAGAGGACAGAATATCACATTTTCAATATGAAAACTGTCAAACCGTGCACAGCAATGAGAATATTTTATACATTATTCTTTGGTGAACTGACCTTTTTGTGAAAATGTTTGTCAAGAGATAACTTGCATCTGTTTAAAAAAAAGGAAATCTGGAAGCAAGTGTAGTTTGGATTTGGTTGAAAAATCCCTTAATAGTTTAGTTAGTAGACTGAGTAGCATTTCAGGTATAGTGCTTTTTAGATGAGACCAATGCACGGTTGCAATTCAGTCTAAATGGGCTGTAATACCAAGGGAATTAGCAAAGCTCAGCAGGACTAATGATTAGAATTCTTTTAAGTGGAATAATAAGGTCTGACTTTTAAAATAGGTCTTGGTAGGGAGAACTGTGCCTTCTACATTCGACTAGAAACTGTTGGAATGTGTGAGGGGAACATTGTGGGGTTGCCAAGACATCTGAGTTTAACAGGATTGTCCCAAATGTGCTGTGCACACAATTTGTCCCTTAGTTAGTTGTTGTGGGCACAAAAATGTTCCATTAAAAAGCTGAATGTAGAAAGTGGAATGGAAAATAAATGAGCTGAGGAAAAAGCAGGTTATCGGTTAGGGAACAAAAAAATGTCCTTCAGTAATGAAACAAGCACCACTTCAATAAAACCATTTTATTAAATGTATACACTCATGATTTATATTTTTTTTATCACATGTATTTTTATTAATTTACAACTTAGACAAGTAAAATATGCTCCAATCAGAATTCCCACAAAGTGGAGTCTCACTCTATTCTTTGACAAGTACAGTAATTCCAGCATGAATTGAGAATTTTGTCATATGAATTTTTATGAAGTTGTGAAGGTTTAAGAGAAGAAAGGAAAGGGGGTGGCAGGAAGTATTGATGGAAAAAGTGTAATGGGGCAATTAAAGTGGTGGTGGTGTAGAGTTCATACTTATAAAATAAGAACAGATACCGAGAATTACACCCGGAATACAGGACAAGAGAAGTGGTACTGTACAGGGTCCATACATACAGAATAAGAACAGATACTGAGAATTACACCCAGCATACATGTAGCGCCCTGGGGTTTAGTCAGGGAGCTCCTCGCCAAATTCCTTGTCAGGAGTAGCTACTGTAGTTAATTACTAGGGATCCATTGACTTCTCCCTAAGTTTGGCCTGGTTGTACTTTTCTCTTCTACCACCAGGTGGCCGGGCACTTGAAGGTATTAGATTTAGAAGGACAACTCAAGGTCAGGTTATGGGTATATGGGGTATCTCAACCAATGGGCAGGGGTTTTGTTGAATCCCTTGGCCTGCTGGGAGAGCAGATATATTCGGGTGAGGTCAGGTGATCCAGGGTGGACATTTGTCGTACACCCCGGGCTGCTAGGCTGGAGATTGGGCCTATCCCGGGGGTCATCAGGCTTCTAGGCCGTGTGAGGGCCTATCCAGAATTAAGACAGCATCACAGGGTTGGAACTGCGGCTTGCAGTCCAACCAAAAGTGACAGTTCTGTCGGCCGGAGAATCTGTCAGTGGTCGGAGGTAGAAGGGAAGCTGTCGTCATGAAGGGACCACTCGCCTTTACCAGGGACCACAGTGAGTAACTGAAGCAAGTACCGGAGTAGAATTCTCACCAAACGGAAACGATGGAGAATGGGGAAACTTCAAGTCAGGGACCCAATCAGCGGAGCAGTCTTTTGTGTCAAGCTAGGGACTTAACTTCTAAAAGTGTGTTTTTTATGATGCTTTTTCTTGGCGTCAGTACTCACTTTGCAGGTTATGCTTTTCAACTCCCTGTGTGCATGAGGCCTAACACAGCAGTCGGTTTTCCTAAGTCCTCCCTGTAACATAGTCATATTACCTGGAGATCCTGCTAGCAAGTCTGCGAAGAAAACAAATGCAGCCACCACATCTAAGGATTGGCAAGCCGCACAATTTTATCTTTTTTATTTTCTGGGTTTAGATACAGTTTAAAGCTTCATTCACTGGCTGAAAACAATTTACTTATGTTATTACACATGTGTTTCCTAGGAGAAAAGTTCCTGCATAATAATCAGTAAAATACTTGTATTTAGATCCGTTTAAATGTGCAAAGATGCGTATGCGTATATAATGATCATTTGTTTTACCCCTTTGTTTGGACTGAATTTACGCCCTTACAAATGCATATACATGTGTATATATATATATATATAAGTGTGTAAAGCGCATATTCTTAGCCGCAGGGCCATAGATCATTTTTTTTCTGGGGAGGTTCAGCAGCAGGTACCAACTAAAAGTATTTAAATAAAATAAACTGCGCCAAATCCATAAAGACTGGACAAAAGAAAAACTACATGTGTTGCCCATAGTAAGCAGTACATCCTTAATTCTATTTTCTCAGGTTCTTGTAAAAATTTAATCTGGTTTCAGTTTTTCCTTCTTACAGTTTTTATGAACATGGCACAGTACAGAAACTACAAAGCATGAGAATTAGACCTCTCCATGGGAAGGTGGCAAGTAACTTTTACCCTTTTTTATAGACTGTGTTATTGTGTGTACTATTAGCGTGGGGAAGAAGCTCCGGGTGTCTATGTTGACCCGAGCGGCGGAAAACCGCTCGCCGGTACACACCGAATGGTCAGCTTGCTTTATATACAGATGGAGGCTACGAGTCTCTGGGGGTGATCTGCGGAAAATGTACTGGCCTGACCACGCAGTTGAGGCCGTGAATCATCTGTGGACACTGTTCGAGGTTGCCTCCCCAACTCTATCTCCCAGAGTCCTACAAGTGGATTGGGACAAGAACGTCACTGTCCCTTCGGAGAGTGATGTCCAAAGCCTGTCGGTTGTCACCCAAGTTGTGACGGAAGCTGCTACTTCCACCACAGCGATTACCCCAGGACCCAGCGCACTGACCAATTCGAAGGGTCGAGGTCGGGCCAGGTTGATCGAGTTGATGGCTGAGTTACCCGCTGGGAGGGCCTATATATTCGGGTGAGGTCAGGTGATCCAGGCTCTTGTCTGCCACCCAGACTGCCATCTGGGTGGACATGTGTCGTACGCCCCAGGCTGCTAGGCTGGAGATTGGGCCTAACCCGGGGGGGCATCAGGCTGTCAGGCTGTGTGAGAGCCTATCCAGAAATAAGAGGGCAGTGCAAGGTTGCAGTCAAACCAAATGTGACGGTTCTGCCATCCGGAGAATCTGTCAGTGGTCGGAGGTAGAAGGGAAGCTGTCGCCATGAAGGGACCAATCGCCTTTACCAGGGACCACAGTGAGTAACTGAAGCATGTACCGGAGCAGTATTCTCACCGAACGGGATCGGTGGAGAATCGGGAAACTTCAGACGGGGGTGACGCTTGAGGGGGCTACCACCGCAGAAGCCTTGAGGAGCTCACGGGATTCAGAGTTAGTGAATCAGAGGGTCCAGTGAGAGACCAGGAGCTCAAAGGGCTAAAGAACTACAAGAAGAAGTTGTATTACAGATGAGAGAACTGTTGCTTTGAGTTAGGAACTGTTTAAGTACTGTTACCATAGGCGACAGCATTCCTGCACATGCAGAAGTGGCACCTTGCTGGGCCTTTCCCTGTACGGCTGTTCTTCTATTGAAGTCTCTGAGTCTGCCATTTGAAATTGCAACAACTTAAGGGTCTCCTGGCCCTAACCCTCTTTCCCCTACAAACTATAAAAAGGACTGTCAAAGAAATGAAACCTCTTTTACATCCAAAAAGTGTCTGGCGCCCAATTACTTGTCAGTTATCTTTGGCCTTGAAGGTCCCCAATAGACTGGAAGAGGTCAGAGATTCTGCTACATACAGGACAAGAGAAGTGGTACTGTCCATACATAGAGAATAAGAACAGATACTAAGAATCACACCAGGCATACAGAGCAAGGGAAGTAGTAGTGTGCAGAGTCCATACATACAGTGGAAAACCCACGATCTGTGCGCATTTCCTGCTCCGCATTTAAATCGCACTGTCCTTGCGATCTGCAGTGGGTGTCAATGCAATCTTAACAACACTGCATTGCAGTGCATTTGGCTGCACTAAATCACATGGTACAAAATGACCATGCCATCTGGTTACAGTGTGGTTCCAAAATGGTGCATGCACAACTTTGGTGTGATACAGTGTGATTTGAGCCCATTCAAAAATAATGGGCCAGAATTGCACCACACCAAATTGCATGTGAATTGAACAGGAATGTGGTGCACTTCCTGTGCGATTCATATGCGGTTCATATTGTGAACTGAGGCCAGGGATGGCTGGGCCAGGGGGGCAGGGTGGAAATTTCCCCCAGGCCGCCTCACTTCTATTCAAAATGGCTGCTGTCATGGCTGCTGTCTGCTGACATTCTTTTTTTTGTGGAGGAAGTAAGCCGCAGCAGCCGCCAATTGGCTGTGTTCTTGCTGGGCTGCATTCCGGGAGTTGTAGTCCGGACCACGCTTAAGTTCCTGGTGGAGGAGGGTGGAGAGAACTGAGCAGCGGCACGCAGCAGCCAGAAACTTCTAATGCCGCTGGAGATGGACTCTTTAGAGGCAGGTAGAGATGGAGCGTGCAGTTGACGTGTCATACACATCATATGCAGACATCCCAAGTCTCCCGCATTTGGCTGCAGGCTCCTAGAAACCCTTGAGTGCCGAGTGATCTCCTGACTGCGCTTGTCACTCGGCGGCGGACGCTTGGGCTGCTCTGTCTATTGTCTGTGGCCAGGGGAGTGGGCAGGATGGAGCCGGGAGCGCTCTGATGGTGGACACTGAAGAACACTGATGGGCTGCACTGGTAGGCACTTACAAGGTGGCACTGATAAGCTGAACTGGTGGGCACTGATAGGCTGCACTGGTGGGCACTGATGGACACTGATGGGCTGCACTGGTGGGCACTGATGAGGTGGCACTGATGGACACTGATAGGCTGCACTGATGGACACTGATAGGCTGCACTGGTGGGCAATGATGAGGTGGTACTGATAGGCTGAACTGGTGGGCACTGGTAGGCTGCACTGGTGGGCACTGATGAGGTGGCACTGATGGACACTGATGGGCACTGATGAGGTGGCACTGATGGACACTGATGGGCTGCACTGGTGGGCACTGGTGAGGTGGCACTGAAGGACACTGATTGACACTGATAGGCTGCACTGATGGACACTGATGGGCTGTACTAGTAGGCATTGATGAGGTGGAATGAATGGACACTGATAGGCTGCATTTAATTGGCACTGATCAGGCTGCATTTAATTGGCACTGGTAAGGCTTTATTCAATTGGCACTGGCAACGCTGCATTTTATTTTATTGAGGGGGGGGGGCGTCACCTCCCTGAAATTAGTTTTTGCAGGTTGAGATGTCTGCACATGAATGGCTCGAGCTGGGTGCTGGATGGCTGCAAGCCTGCAATAGGGCAATCTAAAGTTTTAGAGAGACAGTCACAGAGAGAAGAACTAACTGGCTTAGGCTGGGCGCTGGCTGTAACTTGAATTTGTCATCACTCCCCTAGGAGGCTGTGTAAGGACCCGCTGAGCTGCCATTGGCATCACTGGGGTGAGAGACCCAGACCCCCACATCCAATCTCCCCCCCATACACCCCATTTACCCTGCCCCAGTGCCCTGCCCACCCATTAATCTCAAAAGTAGATAGCCCCTAACACTGTCTGGCTGTCAGGTCCTGTCCTGCTAGTCATGGCCTGTGGGTCCTGCTGGCTATGGCCTGTAGATCCTGCTGGGAGCTGGCCATGGCTCCAGCAGACAGGTTGTGTGGTGCTGACTGAGTCAGAGAGCTTAGGGGTAACTCAGTGAGCATAACATGGCTGCCAGTGCCCATTTGGACTGTAAGTAGGGAAGGCCATAGAGGATGTGATTTTCTTTCCTGTTACCACGGGTTGCAGGAAAGAAAATCGCTCAATTCCCCCATCAACACAATCAGTGTTGATGGGGGAATTCCTCCTGTGGAGCCATTGTGTTCTTGCAGCGGGGAGGACCATCCCTGCAAGAGAACACAGCGATTATTGCTAGTGGCTATAGCCGCTGGTAATAGTCCCATGCCAAAAATTTGACATGCAGGCTGTACCCAAGTCAATTGATAGTTAGACTTTGGTAAAGTCAGCCTGCCTATAAATGGATCAAATCCCTGTTGTACTGGCCGATGTTTAAATCATCTATGGTTGACAGATGGCTCAACACAAGCAATGGAAAAGTCAGCTCAGCCTCAGTCGCACTTTGCCAGTTGCCACACAGTCTTGTCTCACTTATGGATTCTATGAACAAGAAGCATTCCAGCAGCAGCAGTGTAGCACAGCATTGGTACCTGTGTGAGGACACTCATTCTGGGTCTGGGGCAGACAAAGGAGAAATAGAGACATGTCTGGCTGGAGGGAGCTGAACAGCAGCAGTTCAATCTGGCGGCTATACAGTACAAACTTTCAGCGTTCTTTGCGCCAGGACCCAATCATATCTCCTCCCCCAAGCCCACCTCGGGAAGCGGCACTGTAAGCCAGTGGGAATATTAGGTGTAGAGAGTGGTAGGCAGGGTTACAGGCGCTACTCACTTCCAGCTGCCCCAGCTGTGCTCAGCTGCCTTAATACTAATAGTTCCTAGCCCCCTGAGCCCAACAGCCTGGCGGTGAGTGTGGCGCACAGGGTGCTGAATGATTATCTCACACACATGCTGGCTGCTGCATTGTTACTGTTGCACACACTTCACCAGTAACTTCTGGACTGCCTGTCACTGGTATCATGTGCAGCAGCAGGGCAGGGAGTCACGGACACCTTGCATTTCATTCTTTTTGGCAGGGTGCTCTGGGCGGGGGTTTAAGCGCCCCTGTCCCAAAGCACCAACTCCCCATGTTGAGGGCATGTAGCCTGGTATGGTATGGCCTGCCAGGCTGCATGCTCAGATAAGGGTCTGGTATGGTTTTTGGGGGGGACCTACGCCATTTTTTTTTTGTTTTTTTTTAAGTGTGGGGTATACCCTTAAAATCCATACCAGACTTGGTCTGGTATGGTCTTGGGGGGACCCCACGCTGTTTTATTTTTAAAATTTTGGCGTGGGGTTCCCCCTCAAGATCCATTCTAGATCCAAAGGGCCTGGTATGGATTTGGGGGGAGACCTCATGCCATTTTTTTTTTATTTCAAATTGGCATGAGGTTTCATCCATTCCAGAGCTAAAGGAATTGTTTTGACTGGTCGTTGGACAAGTCGCAATCATCTCAAAGTCGGATAAAAACCGGATCCCGTTCATTGAAGTTGCATGGAAGTCAGACCTGAAGTCGCAGGGGGCCCCACAACATTTTTTTAGGGGATTTTGCATTGCTAACATTGCTCACACTTGATCTCAGAGCACAAGTCACATGGGCTGAAATCGCACCCAAGTTGGACCAAAGTAGTGCAGGAACTTTTTTCAAAGTCGGACCAACACAAGTCAGACCAGTTAAGATGGCTCTCATAGGGAACCATTGATTTTGACATGCCATGAGACTTTTGCTCTCAAAGTCAGAGCACATGTCGGATCAGTGTGAACTAGCCCTTAATCTTGAACATTAATCAGTATTATTGATGTGGGTGAGAGAGTAGTACCAGGATGAACAGGTTTACGTAAAGACACATGGAAGGAATTTGGTATTCTGAATGAAGGTGGCAGTTGGAGGCAAAAGCAGACCGAGTTGATTTGTTGGGGAATCTTGTATGGACCAATGTATCTAGGAGCCAGTTTCTAAATGGATGCTTTGAGGGTAATGTCAATCTCCTTGTTTCAGCTGAAGATGAGATAAGCGGTGCTTGTCAGTGCAACATTTTTTCATTGGCATTGATGGACAAATTGGTTTGGACCTTATCCTGTATTTGTGATATCTCACTGGTTGGAGAAAGAAAAGACCTTGGAATTATAGTTATTAATGTCTTAGAAGGGTGATCGATAAGTGGCCAAGTGCATCCAGTTCTTCTACATAAGCTTGTCCCGAGTCCCAATTTAGCTGTTGGTCAGAGCAAAACAATGTAAGTACCCCTCTAAAGATTGGTTGTTGTTTTTGTCAGTTGGTTTGTGAGTAGTACATGAATGAGAAGGACAATGCAATGCCCAGAATGCTGCAAAATGCTTTTCAGTATCTGGAGGCTGTCAGCTTCCTAGCAACTAGTGACAGATTTTGCAGACTATTCAGCTGTCAGCTGTGGATTCCTGGCAAAGGGGGGCAAGGATGGTGGCTGACATCACTGACCAAATAAAGCCATGGCCCTTTTTGGTCAATAGCCATGGCCATATTTGTTCAATGATACCAGTCACCATCCCCTGCACATTGGTTTACATTTTAGCTGTCAGTGAGGAATATGTAATTTATCAAGGTGCAGCAATGGGATCAGAGGTGTCACATAGTTACATAGTTACATAGTAGGTGAGGTTGAAAAAAGACACAAGTCCATCAAGTCCAACCTATGTGTGTGATTATGTGTCAGTATAACATTACATATCCCTGTATATTGTGGTCATTCAGGTGATTATCTAATAGTTTCTTGAAGCTATCAATGCTCCCCGCTGAGACCACCGCCTGTGGAAGGGAATTCCACATCCTTGCTGCTCTTACAGTAAAGAACCCTCTACGTAGTTTAAGGTTAAACCTCTTTTCTTCTAATTGTAATGAGTGGCCACGAGTCTTATTAAACTCTCTTCTGCGAAAAAGTTTTATCCCTATTGTGGGGTCACCAGTACAGTATTTGTAAATTGAAATCATATCCCCTCTCAAGCGTCTCTTCTCCAGAGAGAATAAGTTCAGTGCTCGCAACCTTTCCTCATAACTAAGATCCTCCAGACCCTTTATTAGCTTTGTTGCCCTTCTTTGTACTCGCTCCATTTCCAGTACGTCCCTCCTGAGGACTGGTGCCCAGAACTGGACAGCATACTCCACGTGCGGCCGGACCAGAGTCTTGTAGAGCGGGAGAATTATCGTTTTATCTCTGCCGTTGATCCCCCTTTTAATGCATGCCAATATTCTGTTTGCTTTATTAGCAGCAGCTTGGCATTGCATGCCATTGCTGAGCCTATCATCTACTAGGACCCCCAGGTCCTTTTCCATCCTAGATTCCCCCAGAGGTTCTCCCCCCAGTGTATAGATTGCATTCATATTTTTGCCACCCAAATGCATTATTTTACATTTTTCTACATTGAACCTCATTTGCCATGTAGTCGCCCACCCCATTAATTTGTTCAGGTCTTTTTGCAAGATTTCCACATCCTGCGGAGAAGTTATTGCCCTGCTTAGCTTGGTATCGTCTGCAAATACAGAGATTGAACTGTTTATCCCATCCTCCAGGTCGTTTATGAACAAATTAAATAGGATTGGTCCCAGCACAGAACCCTGGGGAACCCCACTACCCACCCCTGACCATTCTGAGTACTCCCCATTTATCACCACCCTCTGAACACGCCCTTGTAGCCAGTTTTCAATCCATGTACTCACCCTATGGTCCATGCCAACGCACCTTATTTTGTACAGTAAACGTTTATGGGGAACTGTGTCAAATGCTTTCGCAAAATCCAGATACACCACGTCTACGGGCCTTCCTTTATCTAGATGGCAACTCACCTCCTCATAGAAGGTTAATAGATTGGTTTGGCAAGAACGATTCTTCATGAATCCATGCTGATTACTGCTAATGATATCATTCTTATTACTAAAATCTTGTATATAGTCCCTTATCATCCCCTCCAAGAGTTTACATACTATTGATGTTAGGCTAACTGGTCTGTAATTCCCAGGGATGTTTTTTGGGCCCTTTTTAAATATTGGTGCTACATTGGCTTTTCTCCAATCAGCTGGTACCATTCCAGTCAATAGACTGTCTGTAAAAATTAGGAACAACGGTCTGGCAATCACCTGACTGAGTTCCCTAAGTACCCTCGGATGCAAGCCATCTGGTCCCGGTGATTTATTAATGTTAAGTTTCTCAAGTCTAATTTTAATTCCGTCCTCTGTTAACCATGTAGGTGCTTCCTGTGTTGTGTCATGAGGATAAACACTGCAGTTTTGGTTACTGAAGCCCCCCGATTCACTCGTGAAGACTGAGGAGAAGAATAAATTCAATACCTTTGCCATCTCCCCATCCTTTGTAACCAGATGTCCTTCCTCATTCTTTATGGTGCCAATATGGTCTGTCCTCCCTTTTTTACTGTTTACATACTTTAAGAATTTCTTGGGATTTTTTTTGCTCTCCTCCGCTATGTGTCTTTCATGTTCTATCTTAGCCATCCTAATTGCACCCTTACATTTCTTATTGCATTCTTTATAAATTCTGAATGCTGAGGATGATCCCTCAACCTTGTATTTTTTGAAGGCCTTCTCCTTTGCTTTTATATGCATTTTTACATTGGAGTTAAGCCATCCAGGATGTTTGTTCGCTCTTTTAAATTTATTACCCAATGGGATACATTGGCTAATGCCCTTATTTAATATGCTCTTAAAGCAAACCCATCTCTCCTCCGTATTCTTTGTTCCTAATATTTTATCCCAATTTATGCCTTTTAGCAAGGTTTGTAGTTTAGGGAAGTTGGCTCTTTTGAAATTCAGTGTCTTTGTGTTCCCTTCATGTTTCCTATTTGTGTGATTTATACTGAAACTAATTGACCTGTGATCGCTGTTACCTAAATTGCCCCGTATTTCCACATCTGTTATCAGGTCTGTATTGTTGGTAATCAGTAGATCCAGTAATGTTTTATTTCTAGTTGGTGCGTCTACCATCTGACCCATAAAATTGTCCTGCAAGACACTAAGGAACTGGCGAGCCTTAAATGAATGCGCGGTTCCCTCCGCCCAGTCTAAGTCTGGATAATTAAAATCCCCCATTATGATAACACTTCCCATCCTTGCTGCTAATCCAATTTGTGATAGGAGATCCGTCTCCACTTCCTCCCTCAGGTTAGGGGGCCTATAGCATACTCCCAGTATTATTTTCCCCTTAGCTTCATCCCTTTGGAGCTCTACCCATAAAGATTCCACCTCCTCCCTAGCCCCCTCAGTGATGTCATCTCTCACATTCACTTGTACATTATTCTTGATATATAGGCATACCCCTCCCCCTTTTTTACCCTCTCTATCCTTGCGGTATAGGGTATACCCTTGAATGTTTGCCAGCCAATCATGAGAGCTGTTGAACCAGGTCTCTGAAATTCCCACAAAATCCAAATCCTCCTTGTACAACAGTATCTCTAGTTCACCCATCTTGTCCGCAATGCTCCTGGCATTGGTGAACATGCCACATAGTTTAGACCGGTCGCATATTGTCCTCGTATTGGGTGTTTCAAGATTGCAACTAGGACTTGCTACTATACTCACCTTGTGTTTTTGTGCTTTGGTTAAACTACCACTAATGCCCCCAATACTACCCTCTGGAATATCTTCCGCGCTGGCTATCACTGTCTCTGGACCCTCCCCCCCATCGCCTAGTTTAAAAACCCCTCTAACTTTTTGCCCATCTTCATTCCCAGCAGATCTGCACCCTCCTCATTTAGGTGCAGTCCGTCCCTTCTATAGTACCGGTTACCGACTGAGAAGTCGGCCCAGTCCTCCAGGATCCCAAACCCCTCCTTACTACACCAGCTCTTCAGCCACTTGTTTACTTCCCTAATCTCCCTCTGCCTTTCTGGTGTGGCTCGATGTACCGGTAGTATTCCTGAGAACACTACCTTGGAGGTCCTTTTCCTCAATGTAGCTCCTAAGTCCCTAAAATCGTTCTTTAGGACACTCCATCTGCCTCTGACTTTGTCATTGGTGCCAACGTGCACCATGACAGCCGGGTCTTAGCCAGCCCCTCCCAGTAATCTTTCTACAAGATCCGTGATGTGCCAAACCCGAGCGCCCGGGTCATATGTGTTTCAGGGTGTTGGGTGTTGTTTATCATGATTGATGATGATATGCATTTCTGGATGACATGATTGATGGAATATTTTTGTGTGAGTAGGGGTGGTACAGTATATGCCCCTTACTCATTCATATGGGGGTCTTGACATCTTGGGGTCCCCTTATTTTTAAGGGAATAAGACCCAAGCAAGAATAAGGGATTTTCGAAAGGACCCTATTATTTTTTGGCATTTTGCTGATGGATGTATTACAGCAATATGTCTGTGAAGGATCTCATTTATCCAGGTCATGGTATAATCTAGTAGTAGTAGTAGTTAGTCACATTCCAGTGGATTTGTTCTATAACGTTGAAGACAATATTGTATGTTACCCAAACTACTCCTTCATTTGTAATGAGTGTCAGGAAAATACCACAGCATTTACAGTGCCTTGAAAAAGTATTCATACCCCTTGACATTTTCCACATTTTGTCATGTTACAACCAAAAACTTAGAGATATTTTTATTGAGATTTTATGTGAAAGACCAACACAAAGTGGCACATAATTGTGAAGTGGAAATGAAATGATAAATGTTTTGTTTTTTTTTATTTACAAATAAATATGCCTCATGGGATGTGCAGTTCCGCAACAGCTGGAAAGCCGTAGTTTGAAGATTCCTGATCACTCTAGCATGTCTTGAAAAAAAGGTGTTTTTTCATGTGCCTTGTATAATGCCCAAGAAATATCATTTGGAAAATACAAGTAGGTCATGGCACATCTACACTCCAAATTTGGCACTTAAGATGGTCATGCACTATGCAATCTGATTGGCCAATCTCTGTATAACTTGATATTTTGGCAAAATAGGTAATAGGAAGACGCACTTGAACAATTAATTCAAATTATAGGAAATCAAACAGGCTCTTGCACTAAATCGAATTTATTTAAGATCTAACTGATTGCAGTGTATGGTCACCTTTAAAGATCAAGATCAGAACAAATGTATTTATTGGGTTTAGAAACACTTCTCTGTTCTGTGTAATGTATTGAAAGATTTGGGTAAAAAAAATGGATGATTTTTTACTCTGTACAGAGCCCATTGTTGATTGTCAACACAGGGCTCTGTGCTGTGATTGTACACTCAGCAGGTCCCCGGCCATGAATTATTGGCTGGGACCTGCTGACAGACTCCCGCTATGCACAATCACAGCGGTTGTCAGTGGGGGGGGCCCTAAACCCAGAAGCAGGCAACAACATACAGGTATGTCTCTTTGCCTGCACTGGTCACCCATACGCAGGACATTGCAGGCGGGCAGTCCGCAACAGTTAAATGGCAGATTCTTGAACAGCTTCTGGCTGTAAACAAACAAGTTGGGGATCTTGGCTGACAGTCTGACACCACTGATCAATTATATTCCTGATCATATTTGTTCAGAGTCACACAGAATTTCCATTTCTTTATAAAAAGAAGCTTTTTGAGCCTGAATAAAAAAAATGTAAATTCTTAATGTGCTCCAAAAATTAAAAAAGCTGCATTAGCAACAATACTCTCCTCCTATCCAGCACTGTCACTGGAAGATACACAGCTTCATATGACTAGTGCTAATCTTCCTCTGAGGCAAATGATTTTACCTACTTCCTATGAGCTCTGATCACCACAGTAGCCTGGGCTCTCAAGACACTAGAGAAGATAATAACAGTGCTGTCATATTGTCGGTGACAGAGAAGAGGGGATGAGAAAGAGAAACCTGTGCACTATGTAATCAGTAATAAGACCCTGGAAAAACGTATGTGTATATATACCACTGACAATTTACACAGTGCTTTACATACTGTATACTCACAAAGGATGTGTATAGCCTCAATTAAACATTAGTGAAAACCAGATATCGGTGCCATCATTCCGGTTGATAGAATTATGGGAATATAGAGGTGAAGGCGCAAAGGCAGTTGCTGCCACTTGCCTGTTCGCGCATGCACACCTAAAAGTTGGAAGATTGGGACTATCTCGGCACTCGTTAAAGACTCACGATTGAAAAAACCATAAAAAGTATAAATTTTAATAACTACAATACAAAATTACAAAGTAATATATACATACAAATACTAAAAACAAATGTATACACCACACTGAACACGATTGCTAATGGGTTTAACCCGCAAGATTTCTGTAGATGGAAGTATACAGGATTATTTTTTTATTTTTATTAGTTTCGCGGTAAGGACCGCTTCTTCAGGAGGGATAGGTCTATAAAATAATTCATAAACTTCAATGTTGAGCAATGTAGAAAATATACAGCAAAAAGAATCATAAAGCAACATGATACAAAAATAATAACAATATTGAAGACTGGCTCACCCACTCAGACAGGATCAATGGCATAGCGGGACCCAACACAAATTCCCCCCACGGCGGACATGGGGGATTATGAACAGATTCTGGTTGATAAATAATGGATAGTAAATAAAAAGAAGCTAAGATGTTAAAAGAGTGCACACCCGGGTGAGATGAACTGGGGAGATTGGGGTGATAAAAGGGAGAGGGTGGGGCAAGGGAAAGAGGGACTACCCTTGAAACTTCCGTTGATGCTACTTATTATACCCTGCTACAGGCAGCCCATGTATTTATCACTGGTTAGCTAACTACCTGGTGAGTGTTAGCATTCCTATTTTTCTATTTTTTTATAATGGTTATGTTTTGATCACTGTGTTGTTCTTAGGGGACCTTTGTGGTACCATCTTTTCTCCCCTCCCCCTCCCCGCTGTCTCCTTCAGTTCTCACCAACCCCTTCCTCTTCCCTCCTCTGTTTCCCTCCCGTCCCCTTCCCCTCTCTTCCCCCCCTCCTGTCCAGCCTTCCCTTTCCCCCCCTCCCTTCCCTCCTCCCTCTCCCTGCTTCTTTCCCCCCCAGCCACTTCCCTGACCCCCCCCTTCCCTAGTCCCCCCCTTCCCCCCCACCTCCCGTTCCTCCCTTCTCCCCTCTTTCCCCTCATCCCCTCTTGTCCCCCCCCCCCTTTCTCCCCTTCCGCCTCTCCCCCTTCCTCTTTTTCTCCCCCTTTTCCTCCCCTTTCTTCCTTTCCCACACCCCCCTCCCCTCCCCCCCTACCCCCTCTTCCCTACCTTTCCCATTTCTCCCAAACCCTCCGTCCCTGCCCTTCCCCTTCTCATAGTCCCCTCCCCATCCCCCGTCCCCCTTGTCCCACTTTCCCTTGCCCCACCCTCTCCCTTTTATCACCCCAATCTCCCCAGTTCATCTCACCGGGGTGTGCACTCTTTTAACATCCTAGCTTCTTTTTATTTACTATCCATTATTTATCAACCAGAATCTGTTCATAATCCCCCATGTCCGCCGTGGGGGGAATTTGTGTTGGGTCCCGCTATGCCATTGATCCTGTCTGAGTGGGTGAGCCAGTCTTCAATATTGTTATTATTTTTGTATCATGTTGCTTTATGATTCTTTTTGCTGTATATTTTCTACATTGCTCAACATTAAAGTTTATGAATTATTTTATAGACCTATCCCTCCTGAAGAAGCGGTCCTTACCGCGAAACCGGTTGAGGAAAATAATCCTGTATACTTCTATCTACAGAAATCTTGCGGTTTAAACCCGTTAGCAATCGTGTTCACTGTGGTGTATACATTTGGTTTTAGTATTTGTATGTATATATTACTTTGTAATTTTGTATTATAGTTATTAAAATGTATACTTTTTATGCTTTTTTCAATCGTGAGTCTTTAACGAGTGCTGAGATAGTCCCAATCTTCCAACTTTAAGGTGTGCATGCGCGAACAGACAAGTGGCAGCAACTGCCTTCGTGCCTTCACCCCTATATTCCCCTAATACTGTATACTCACACCTGTCCCTGCCGATTGGACTAGAGAGTCTGTGTAGCTGGGAGCAGTAAGTGTGAGCATGATACCAAAGAAAAAGAATAAGCTATTGCACTGACTGGAATCCAACTGTCATTAAACGGGGCACATAAGAGGGCCAGGTGAGTGGTAGGGAACACCAGATAAAGTTGATGCAGCTCCTCTCAGATTAGGTCCTAATGCACATATGAAAAAACAAATAAAAGAGGTCGCTTCCATCTAGGTGTAGCAATTTATTAAAAAAGATATAAAAGACAATAAAAATGCACTCACTAGCTAGAAGTGGATGAATGCTTGTCATAGACCCATATAGACCTTGATAGGATCACTTTTTTTAACCTGTTTATGACTGCCCAACACAGATATACTGTGGCAGGCCGGCCGCTCTGCACCAGATCACGTACTAGGTACGTGATCTGGCACTTCCAGGTCTGGAATGTGCACACATGCCGCTGTGATTGTACAAGACCTGCCGATCATTCGGGAGATAGGCAGAACGGCAGTCTGCCTATGTAAACAAGGCAGACTGCCGTTCTGTGACAAGGGAAGGCATTGATCCTGTGTTTCTGCTAAGCAGAAACACAGATCTCTGCCTTCCCACAGTGCAACCAACCCCCACACAGTTATAAAGCACTCCCAGGCAACACAGTTAACCCTTTGATTGCCCCGGACGTTAACCCCGGGGCTCTCGCTCTAACGATCGCGGTGATACCTCACATGTGTGGTTTGAACACCGTTTTCATGTGCAGTCGCTACTCACGTATGCGTTCGCTTCTGCGGTATGGGGCGCTTTAAATATTTTTTCTTTTTTTGTTCTTATTTATTTTACATTTTAATGTTTTATTTTGACACTGTACTTTAAAAAAAAAAATGTTGGGTCACTTTTATTCCCATTACAAGGCATGTAAACATGTAAACATGCCTTGTAGTAGAAAAAAAGCATGACAGGAATTCTTAAATATGAGATCTGGGGTCAAATAGACCTCAGATCTCATATTCACACTAAATTTACACACAAAAAAAATTCTCCTTTAAGAGCATTGGGCGGAAGTGATGTTTGACGTTGCTTCCACTAGTCAATGCTATGGAGCCAAGTGGGGGCCATCTTCTCCTCACTCGGCAGCCAGCCAAGAAGGGAAGAGGACCCAATCGTGTCCACCGCTACCGGCGGCTCCAGTAAGTGGCGGCGACCACCAGAGTGTGGCGGGAGGGGGGCCCTCTCCCCCGATAGTGCTGATGTATATCATCGGGAGCCGGTCTGAAAATGGTTAAGCGCAAAATCACGTACCTATACATGATTTTTCTCTTCAGGTCTGGGACGCACGCTCGTACCGCCGGCGACATGCTACTGCTGTGATTGGACACATTGGGAACCAATCAGCAGGTCCGGTGGACCCGATGTCCACCAGGAACCCTGTGATCGTTCTGTAAACAAGGCAGATCGCCGTTCTGCTATTAAGAAAGACAGAGATCTTGTGTTTCTGCTCTGTCTTCCTACAGTTAAACACCCCCCCAAATACCCCCAAGTAAGAAAGCACTCCCAGGTAACACATTTATCCTTTTGATCGCTCCTGATGTTAACCCCTTCCCTGCCAGTGTCATCAGTACAGTGACAGTGGATATTTTTAGTACTGATCACTGTATTGGTATCACTAGTCCCCAAAAAGTGTCACTTAATGTCAGCTTTGTCTGCTGCAATGTTGCAGTTCCTCTAAAAATCACTGATCGCTGCCATTGCTAGTAAAGAAAAAAAAATTCCATAAATATATCCCATAGTTTGTAGACGCTATAACTTTTGTGCAAACCACTCAATATATGCTTATTGGGATTTTTTACCAAAAATATGTAGCAGAATACATATTGGCCTAAATTTATGAAGAAATTTGATTTTATACATTTTTTTTGGATATGTTTTATAGCAGAGTAAAGTAAAAAATATTGTTTTTTTCCAAAATTGTCGGTTTTTTTTGTTTATAGCACAACAAATAAAAACCGCAGAGGTGATCAAATACCACCAACAGAAAGCTCTATTTGTGGGAAAAAAAGAACATCAATTTTATTTGGGTACAGCGTCGCATGACTACGCAATTGTCAGTTAAAATAACGTAGTGCTGTATCGCAAAAAAGTGGCTTGGTCATGAAGGGGGGTGAAACTTCTGGAGCTGAAGTGGTTAAAATATCATTAGCATGTTCATGAGGGGGAATGGAGGAACTAGGGAATGAAAACTATAAGCGGAGTAAACCTCAGCTTAATTAAAATAATATGAAAAATCTAAACTGTTAGTTTGGGAAGATGTTCTGCTTTCATATTACAGCTGGCATATTTAGGCATAATCCTTCTCTTCTACCCCAACCCTACGGGGACAAATGACAAACAATTAAAGAAAGCGTAGGAGGATGATAGGAAGAGGATACATGTCAAAGGAATTAAAGCATTAGGCTATATTGTTACATATATTGATTAAATTTCACAAGCATCATTTTCAGGAACTGCTGACAAACACTGAGTCATTCTCAGCCCATTTGGATGACCTATACATCCCTGTTCACATCATTGATAAAGCACATATGTATAGCAGATATCCCTGCAATGCACTGCAATGGGAGGGCAAACACTGTCACAAAGACAGCTTCAAGAGGAAGAAATGTGATTGTGTTATCATTTCTCAGATGGAGCCAGGTGATTACACTTTACTTCATTTGGGAATTAGCATTGTATCATTCAGTATTTCAATACCTTCAGTCAGACGGTGTTATGCCACTACCCCTCCTTCCCATACATACACACACATTCACAGCAGAAGATTTTGAAATATTATTCGGCACATCCAAATATAATGGTTTTGGGCTATTACTGAGCTAGGTGTAATAATGCTGTATGCAGGCTTTAGACTGGGTTCACACCATTGCAAATTAGATGTGGGATCCCCCCATCCAATTCGTAATAGCAGGAGATTTTGACCGGCTCTCTATCCTGGTATCCCAGATTTCAAAACATATGGAAGAATACTTTGGCACAAATGATACAAGTGATGTCTCCCCTACAGTCATTTGGGCGGCCCATAAGGTAGTAATTAGAGGACACCTAATCCAATTAGCTGCAGAAATAAAAAAAACAGAGATTGATAGATATCACAAGACTCACTACTGAACTGGATAGGTTATATCACCTACGCGCACAAAATCACGCCCCAGATCTACTACAACAAATTAGCAGTAACAGATTGGAACTAGATAAAATCCTCTCCGAACAGACAGAGAAGGCCCTGAGAGGGTCTAGAGCCAAATTCCTGCTACACAGCAATTCGGCTTTGGCCATGTTTGCGAAAAAGCTCAATCAATCTATCCAACCCCCTCACACTTACAAACTAAGAAATCCCAATGGTAACTTAGTCTCCCACCCATCAGAGGTATTGCAGTTTTTCTTCTAAATTTTACACGAAACTACTCTCCCCTCCATCCTTGCCCCCTGACCCTGCCCTCAAAACATTGCCAGATGACCTACCTCTCCCTGCCCTAACATAAGAACACCTCCAGGAGTTGAACGCCCCTTGCTCTGATCTGGAAATAATTAAGGTTATCAAATTTCTAAAACCCTCCAAAACCCCTGGCCCAGATGGGTACTCAGCCCCATATTACAAGAAATTCCAAGGTAACTTAATCCCATATCTCAAATCTCTCTTTAACCATATTCTTAAAGGCAACATTTTCCCAGATGACATGCTCCTAGCGAACATGTCCCTGATCCCAAAACCCAATAAAGACCACTCCCTACCCCAAAACTATAGACCAATATCGGTCATCAACACCGATTTGAAGATTTTTGGTCGCATTTTAGCTGACCGGCTCTCAAATATCTCCACATCCTTAATCTCCCCAAACCAAATAGGATTTATCCCAACCAGACAAATCACAGACAATATCAGACTTGCTTCCAACATCATCCAAGACGCTGATTTACACTCTCGTAGAGTGCTTCTCCTAAGCCTTGACATTCACAAGGCTTTCGATAGTGTTTTATGGCCATACCTCGAACTTACCCCCTGAAAAATTTGGCTTTTTAGGGATTCTGGGCACTTTACCATCATCCGCGCATACGGATTAGACTCCTGGGATGTAAGTCCAAATATTTCACATTAGGCAGGGGAACAAGACAAGGGTGCCCCTTGTCACCCCTTTTATTTGGCCTTGCCATCGAACCCCTGGCCCGCTCAATCAGCCTAGACCCCAACATCAAGGGTTATACAAAGGGTGACCAGGAGTTCAAACTTAGTTTATATGCGGACGATGTCCTCATGTTCTTGTCTGAGCCAATAGTCTCAATTCCCAATCTTATCTCCACCCTACACACCTTTCATGAAATTTCGGGTCTAGGGGTTAATCTCTCCAAATGCTCTGCCCTCCCGATAAATTTCCCCCAACATATTACCACCTCTATCTAATCCAATTTTGGCTTTTCCATGGGTGGACAGACGTTACCATATTTAGGGATCAAATTAGCCTCTACGCTTTACAAACTATACCTTGCCAACTACCTGCCAGCATTTACACGTATTAGACAACTGCTACATACTTGGAGCCCATTCCACATCACATTCTTAGGCAGGATCCAAGCAGTGAAAATGTCTATTCTCCCCAAACTTTTATTTTTTTTCAGAGTCCTCCCCAGTTATGTGTCTCGCCAGATGAATACAACGTGATGTAAACAAATTTGTCTGGCAAAATAAAAAACCCAGACTAGGCAAGAAAATGATTTCTAGACTGAGGGCCATGGGCAGACTGGGATTACCAAACCTCTGGCTATACTAGCTTTTAGCCAGACTATCACAATTGGCACAATGGCACACCCCCCCGTACGGAATCCCCTGGCTCCGCTTTGATCGGATCTCTATAGCTCCATATTTCCTCCCCGGTTTACTGTGGGCCATGGCAATTCGCCCCAAAGATATCTCCACATTAAACGTGGTTGTGGCCCAATCCCTACATCTATGGTCAATATATAAGAAAAAATTCTCTGATGAAGAAGGTTAAACCTTCGAAACGCATTAGCCAGCAGCGGTTCGTATGTCCCCCTCTCTGGGACTTGGGAGACTGCTATCAGTGGACAGACTGCTATATGTCAATGAATGTCATAAGCCTGATTTCATTTCTACCTTTGTGAGTAGTTCTTATTTATACTTTTTGAATAAATGTACTGGAGGCATTAATAAATGCACTAGGCTGGTGCGGCCTCTTTTCTTTGTTTCTGTCTATCACTAGGATACCCCTATCCTGGAGGGCAGCAAGGTTGAAAGCTATTGTCCATTCTGATCCTTTGAATTACCTAACCAACACACCAGTGCGCAAGAGTATTTGCTTTTTTGTTATAAGAAAAAATTCTCCTTACTCCCTCCCAACCCCAGGCTAGCATCCTATACTGGGGATCCCACATTTCACACAGCATTTCCCAATCCAAACGTTTTTGCCCTATGGATCTTGAAAGACCTTATTACCCTAGACACTCATCAAAAAGATGGGGTAATCTGCTCTTTTCTATCCCTACAATCGTCCCATTCCTTACCCAAAACAGAATTTTACAAATATTTACAAATCAGACACTTCTTCAACTCACACTACTCCAAGACTGTCACTAACCCCGTTACAACATTTGAAGATCTATGTGGCCCCAAATCCAGAGACAGGGGCACAATCTCCCTACTATATAATTTCCTGGGCGGCCTTGGCCTCCCTGAAAAATCTACTGCCATACTCTGGGACTGCCAGACAACTGGGAGGTGGAGACTGGGGTGATGGCTTCCGCGGAAGAATGGTCTAACAGGATCTCCAACATGCATAAATGCACAAAATCTGTGGCGGTGAAGGAAACGGTGATGAAGCTACACACTAGGTGGTACTATACCCCTTCTAAGTTACATAAATTTTTCCCCGCTGTTTCTGAAAACTGCTTCAGAGGGTGCCCCGAGAAAGGGACCCACTTGCACATCTTCTGGAGCTGTACAGCTCTGAGGGACTTATGGAAAAAAGCAACTGCTAAGGTGGCGGAGATCACAGGTGTCCAGATGACTCTAATGCCCCGTACACACGGTCGGATTTTCCGATGGACAATGTCCGATCGGAGCGTGTTGTCGGAAATTCCGACCGTGTGTGGGCGCCATCGGACATTTTCCATCGGATTTTCCGACACACAAAGTTGGACAGCAGGAGATAAAATTTTCCGACAACAAAATCCGATCGCGTCAATTCCGACCGTGTGTGGCCTGTTCCGACGCACACGCATGCTCAGAAGAAATTCCAACACGGGACAGCTCGTTCTGGTAAACTTAGCGTTCGCAATGGATACAGCACTTTCGTCACGCTGCAATGTTAAAAATGGTTTAATACAGCGCACTCTGTTCTTCTTTATAATGTGACAAGAATTAAGTCGTTTTGCTGCTCATATTCACACACACTTCTCACAAACTTTTATTTGTGTTTTTTTAGTGGGATTCCCTGAATTTATTGTTATTAGTTGTCACATCTGACAGTTTGATATTTTTTAATTTTTTTATATTTTGGATTTTAAGCCTTTTTTTTTATTTAATGTTTGTATTTTTTCCAAGGCTGATCTTTGTTCAATGTTATTTTTATTTTTACTCCAGAATATTTTTGGGTGTGTTTTGTGTGTCAAGTTACCCCAACACCATTGATATCTTTTATTATTTAATCTCAAGGAGATTGTTTGTTGTTGGTGTCCCTTGTTCATTTCACATTGTATATTTGAAATGTACCTGAATCCTCACAAACAAACTGTCCTTTTTGAAGTAAAACACATAGGAGAGTATAATTCAAAACAAAAATCCTTTATTAAGGGATCAGAACCAAACAAAGAGGAAGGCAACACTGGATCAACAAGAGAAATTAGCGAAGCCTGGGACCCCCACGGCAGACATCAATTCTTCAACATCAAATTGGTGGCCTGA
This sequence comes from Aquarana catesbeiana, assembly GCF_042186555.1. Classification (NCBI taxonomy): domain Eukaryota; kingdom Metazoa; phylum Chordata; class Amphibia; order Anura; family Ranidae; genus Aquarana; species Aquarana catesbeiana. The sequence continues at coordinate 98,428,528 of NC_133335.1, read as the reverse complement.
GGAGTCCATATGTAAGGGAGGGCAGTCTGGTCCGGGATTCACAGAGACTTGGATAGCAGCAGATGACATCTGTGTCCCCAGGCTGTGGTACCACAAGAGGCTGCATTTTTTGGCCCAACAGACTGGATCCAGGGTCCTCACTGTCTGGTCTTCCTTTCACGCTTCATTCCCGGCTGTGGCTGTGCAGTTGGAGATGTGGCAGGAGGAGGAGTAGGACCTGGAGGAGGAGTAGGACCTGCAGGAGGAGGAGGAGGACCATCCCAAAGCTGTGTGTGAGGTGTAATTTGGCCCCTCATACCTTTCGCCAGAGCCTCCGATATGAGGGCCTCACACATGGCTTTTTGGCCCTCCTCCATCCTCTGCATTTTATAGGCTATGAATGCAGCAATGTTCTCCTGCCTGGTGTGTGGTGCTCCCAGGACCTCTGTAGCCCTTCAAAAGAATCTGATAGCCGCCTCCTCTAAGCCACTCGTCCTACTGCCACTTTCTGTTTTCAGGTGTAGGGGAGGGACCTTGATATTAGCCAGCCGGCTCGGCCCGGCCACCTCCTGGCTGAGACTTCCCTGTGTATGAAAAAGGGACATAGTTGTAATGTTTTGCATCATCAATCACAATCCTTAATTAGTACTCCCAACTAATATATAGTTCACATCATTGATTGGACAAGCAGAAATATTTAGAGGAATGCTATACCTGGCTCAATCTGGGCTCCTCCACATGCGGCCTGGAAGGCCCAGGTTGGGCATCCGAAGCCTCAGCCGGGGGGGAAGGAAGCGTGGAAGGAAGACTGGAGAGGGATGGCCTGGGTTCAGTCTGGCCTGCCAGAAAGAGCAGCCTGTCGTAGTACAACATCCTGGGGACATAGATGTCACCTGCTGCTCCGGATCTCTGTGAATCCAGGACTTTATTGCGCTCCCTCAGATATGTGCTCCTCAGGTCACCAATGAAAATCTTTAAATAAGTGATGTCTGCCGTGGGGATCACCTGCTTCACAATTTCACACAATTGCTCCAGTGCTGCCTTCCTCTTTGCTTGGTTCTTGTAATGGGGGTGTTTAATCTCCCACAGACAGGGCAGCTCCCTTAGCATCTCTATGAATACTGAAATGAAGTCCTTATCTTTGAGTTCCATATCCATGTTCACTGCAAGACACAACACAAGACAAAGCCTAATTTCACACTAAACTCTCCTAATCTTGTTACAATATAGGCCTCAATCTAGAAGCAGTATAGGCACAAGTTTGTCTCTTACCTTCGGTCTTACGATCGGCGCGTCCAATGCTCCTTCCTCCGCTCACAGATCAAACGTAATACGCATGCGTGTTACGCTTTATATACACTGCGCATGCGTGTAACTCCGCCCGCCCCTGACGTTCTTTCTAGTGTATTCCCCGCCCCTTTTCGTTCGGCGCAGTGGGGGAAGAGCATGATGGCGGACATACAGCAGGTGCATGCTAATTGTAGCAACGAGGAGGAGGAGGAGGAAAGGGCGGATCCATGCACGTCCCGATCCAGAAGGAGACGTTTTAAGGCCACAAATATGTCGTTTGAGGAGATGTTGGAGATGGTCGACATCATGAGGAAGTCCGACTATGACGGAAAATATGGGCCTTACCCCAACCCGAACATCCGAAAGGCCAAGATCATGGCGAAAGTGGTCAGGAGTCTAGAGCGGAATTTCGGGGTACGAAGGTCTAAAGATCAGCTCAGGAAGCGGTGGTCGGACCTGAAGTTGAGAGAGCCAGAGCAGTACCGAAAGATCCGGAGAGTGCTGCAAAAAAGTAAGTAGTTGTGCTGTGTTCCTATTCTTTCTGTCTTTATTACGTTCGTTCTGCTCCATATGCTTTTATTAGTTGTAACGTTTCAAAAGGTCAACTTTAATGTTCATGGGCACATTATTCGTTCGTATCAAACATTTTTCTTTCGGCCTCTAGAACACCATTGTTTAGGCCATATGCATTTTCACACATTTTTGGGGGCCTACTTGGATGCCAAATATTTGTTTGTGTAGATGGGTTTGTTACTAGAATGAAATGCAAACTAGATTGTGTGTAAGGAGAGGACACTGAGCAGCTGTTTTCACATCTGGACACTGGAGCACTAGTGTGGGACCCCAGAACACCATTTTTATTAGGGGGCCACACAGGTGCTCCAGTGTATACTATAGGGGGGGCTACATCTGTGAAGCTTGTACCAAACAGGTAAAGTATTGTAGCTTGACAAAGGGCAATAAAAAATATACATCTTGGAACTCTGCTAAAATAGATAATTGTACCCCACTTCCAAGCAATGTTTCCTATTTCTAGTTCTGCCATCAAATATCTGTGTGCTAAGTATACCATTTTTGTTTTACATAGGGGAGAAAAGACTCGGACACCCCTCATCCCAGGAGACCAGAGACCCCCCCTCCCCCTCTGGAAGAAGGGGAAATACCAACACAAGAAGAAGAGCAGGAGGAAGAAGAAGATGTGGTGGAGATTGGCACCACAACAGGTGAGTGTCTGCGACCACAGGCTCAGGTCAAAGAGATGGATGGTGGCAGATTTTTGAGACCTTTTTTTTTGTTCTTTATCTCTTTTTAGGTGATCGTGATCCAGAACGCTTTACATCTGAAAGTGCCCAAATACTGATCGGGGAGATCATGGGGTGTAATCTCCAATTGCAAAACATCCAGCAACAAATCAGTGATGTTATTAAAAAAAATAATAACATCATTGATGTTTTGGGGCGAATTTAAACCCCACAAAATCACCTGTTTTATCGTACCAAAATTTTTTCAATGTTTAGAAAAGCCAAATTTGGAGGATGCACACAGTGTGCCAACATGTGCTATCTGCCATCACAGGAGATCAATGGACGCGTTTTGGGGGTGCAACCCCTTCCTCAATTATAAAGTAGCGTTGAGGAAGGGCTTGCTCCCCCAAAACACGTCCCTTGATCCCCCCTGATGGCAGATAGCACATGTTGACATTCGTAAATTGGTGTGCATCTTCCAAATTTGGCTTTTCCAGGGGTGATTTCCCCCCATCTGAACGCTATATCAAACACAGTTCCTAAATACTCATGTCTGATATAGCCTTCAGGTTTTACCATATGTGAACTTTGTAAGTTCAAGTTTTTTGGCTTTCTTGTTGGTTTTACACAGGCCTGTTTTATCTGAAATGGATATTTCAATTTTTGATAATGCTACTGCAAACATTGTTATACAACAAACATGTTGGTTTGTTTTAAAAACCTTTGGGAAATGCACATGTGATTGTGCAGGTATAAAAAAGTGCCTTACTCAAGAATGTGTGGATTATTGTCTCAACACTACAACACTTTTGGGGTGATGTAATTGCTGTTTTATGCAAAAATGGGGGTTATTTCCTAAGGGCAAATCCTCTTTGCACTACAAGTGCAGGTTCAGTGCAGTTGCAAGTGCACTTGTAGTGAAATGTGTTTTTGCATTTAGGAAGTACCAGCCAACACTGTTTTTTATAAGGTTACCCAATCACGACATTTTCTGCACTCAACACATTTCTGTCAGGGTCAGCTAAAACAAACACAAGCAGTAAATGTCCACAAAGAATTTCTTTTGGTTGTTTTTTATTTGAAAAAGGTGTCACAGATTGTCTGGCATATTGATAGCCCCCCTACCCACAAAGAACTCCAGGTAGCGTAACCGGACATCACGGGCATTCAGGGAGGGCAAGCCAGGACGGCCACTTTCAAGCGCCGTCAGTGTTGATGGATTAGGGATTCCGGCCTCAGGCCCAACTGAGCCAGCATAGTTGGCTGAATGTTTTCTTAAAAAATTATGGAGAACACAGCAGGCAAGTATTATATGGTTCAGTTTATACTCCACCATATGGCTGGGTGTCAGAAATAATCGGAACCGGCTGGCCAGGATTCCAAATGTGTTCTCCACCACTCTTCGGGCTCTGGCCAGCCGGTAATTAAAAACCCTCTGTTCCGGGGTGAGGGTCCTCATCGGGAACGGCCGCATCAGGTGGTCCCCCAGCGCAAATGCTTCATCAGCAACAAACACAAATGGGAGACCTTCAACATTGTCCTCTGGAGGTGGCAAGTCCAAGCTGCCATTCTGGAGACGCCTGTAGAACTCCGTCTGGGCGATCACTCCACCATCAGACATCCGGCCATTCTTCCCCACGTCCACATACAAGAACTCATAATTATCCGACACCACCGCCAACATCACTATACTATTAAACCCCTTGTAATTATAATATTACGACCCCGAGTTGGGTGGTGGGACGATGTGGACGTGTTTCCCATCAATTGCCCCTCCGCAGTTAGGAAAGTCCCACCGCTGGGCAAAGTGGGAGGCCACAGTCTGCCATTCCTGTGGCGTTGAAGGAAACTGTTGAGGAAAAAAAAATAAACATTACTATTTTTTCACAGAAACATGGCAAGCAGATTATACACAAACATTATGGGGCAACCTCCAGATAGCATTTACTAAGGGGAATTTAACAACAACAAAGTATAAGGTACACCTATCATATTCCCCCTCCCCTCCTCTCATGGGCCATTTCTAACATTATGGGGGGGGGGAACTCTTGGACAGGTAACCCTCTTCACTTCATTGAGAGATGAATGCCTAAATACAGGATATTACTTGGAACAGCCCCTCCTTAGTTACACTATTGGCAGACCACTGGACAGGTAAGAAGTGTCATAATACAAAGATATAAATACACACTGTACACATTTGAGGACATTTGAACATTCTGCTATTACCTATCAAGATAATAATAGGATACAAAAACTTTAAACAGTACCATTGGAAAGTATACAGGCAGGCCCTTGCACTACATGCATTGGGGAATTCATCCATAAATCTGACCAGTAAAGAGATGGGTATGGGTTTGGCAAAGTCAGCAGATAGATGATTGAGGATAGAGAATTGGGATCAGCTGACTTAGCAGTTGGGGGGGAGGGTTAAAAAAAATTTGGGGACACCACAAAAAAAAGCCTCTGGCACTCTGCCTGAATTTAAATCAAAAATAGCATTTCCAAACATTTTAGGGGGTGTTTGGGGTAAAGCACTACTATGGAGCTGATAAAATACATTGTTAAGTGACTACATGAGGTGAATATAGGGCAGGAGACACCATGCTGGGGAGGTTATTGAAGGGCAAATATGTATGAAGGACATAAAATAATAATTACCTAAAAATCCAGCATGCATGAGAACAAAGGGGACATTCACAGCATATTACAATCATGGTAATTAGGGAATGAGGGAAGAAATACAATATATTATCAAACATTCAATACAATAAAATGTGATATAAAAGGATAAAAATCTTACCTTCATATACTCCTTCTGCAGGACCTGGATGATGGCAGAACAGGATAATGATCCCCAGAGCCTTTGGGGAGATGCCTGTCGAGAACTTCAAGTCCTGCAGACTTCTCCCTGTGGCCAAATACCGCAAGGTAGCGACCAACCTCTGCTCCGGAGTGATGGCTTGCCTCATGCAGGTATCCTGCCTGCTAATATAGGGGGTCAGCGAAGCCAACAAACGGTGAAACATTGGGTCCGTCATCCTGAGAAAGTTCCTGAAATCATCAGGATTATTCTCACGGATCTCACGGAGCAAAGGCATATGACAGAACTGGTCACGCTGAAGCAACCAATTCTTGGTCCATGAACTCCTCCCCACCCTGTTCATGGACTGGACTTGTGTCAAGGTCAGGACCCCAACACCAAGCCCCCGCACAGCACGAACTCTATGAGGAGTACGCATACGAAACATGGCTAGAAAACGGTCGGCTGCTCAGAACGAAGTAACAGAACGCACTGAAGAACAGCAAGGCCTGTGAAGAGCGACCTGAAAAACAGCAACGAGCGGGCAAGATCGCACAGAAAACTCCGATACGAACTGACTGCACGCACTGAAGAGCAGATACAAACCCACAAGCACAAACTGAACGTCAGAAAACGATCTGAAAGCCACGAGTCTGAAAAAGCGCGAATCGTCTCTCACCAAACTTTTACTAACACGAGATTAGCAAAAGGAGCCCAAAGGGTGCCGCGCTTGGTTCTGAACCGGCCTTTTCTAGTCTCGTCGTACGTGGTGTACATCACCGCGTTCTTGGCGATCGGAAATTCCGATAACTTTGTGCGACCGCGTGTACGCAAAACAAGTTTGAGCCAACATCCGTCGGAAAAAATCCTAGGATTTTGTTGTCGGAATGTCCGAACAAAGTCCGACCGTGTGTACGGGGCATAACACACCAGATGTGCTTATTTTTTCAGAAATACCTGGATCCACCCCCCCGAACAAAAATTATCCCACACACTGTTTAGTGTGGTCCATTGGTCCATAGCCTTGTTTTGGCATACCCCAGGTCTCCCTTGGGATCAAGTACTTAAACATATGGCAGCCATTCAGCTCATGGAGAAGGTCTTCCACACTATCATGGATACCATGCACATCTATGATCTGAAATGGAAGTCCTGTTCCCCCTGATCATACTTTAATTTTTATAGCCATACCAGCACAGAACCCCCATATTAAGGTGCACTGTTCCCAGCATTTTCCAGCATGGTTTCCCGTAACCCTTTCTGTTTTATATTTCAGTTTCTGAGTTACCTTTTCTTTTCTCTTTTTTAATTGTGGTTTGTATGTTTTTTATCTGTTATCCCTGATGTAGAAGTGTCACGGTAACATGGCGAGGCCTACAACATCCTCAGCTAGCCTTAAGACTCCTCTTAGTCTCCCCATGAAGTCCAATAGGTGTAACAACTTATTATGTAAGCGGACCACAACAGTCCCAGTTGGTATGCAGATCACCTAACCTGGATAAGTGTGCCTTATAAGCACTGTCATTTATTACACGGTTTATGTTTTTCTTTTTCTCTGTATACGAAGCTTATTGTCAATGCTTTCATTTTTCAATAAAAACATTTGTATTAAAAAAAAAAAAAAATGTCAAGGCTTCAAACTTTAATATGCCTTTTTCTGAAAAAAGGTGTTATTAAAAGAACTTGAGTCTTTTTTAGGATTGTTAGCCTTTGCATCTCGGATTATGCCCATTAGCAGAATCTTCTTCAGGAGACTGTCATTAGCAATGTCTGGTTCAAATCCCCTTTTTTTGCATATAACTTACTTCTCACCTAAAAGACGATCTTTTAATCTGGTCACAATTTTTCATAGACTATAACGGTCGGACTTTTTTCCAGGAAGAATTTGTTTTTTCAGCAGATATGGAACTGTTTACAGATGCTGCAGGTTCTCTAGGTTTTTGCAGCGATCTGGTGCACTCACTGGTGCTGTGGCTCTTGGCCTCATTTTAGTTTTAGCGGCGCTTTACCGTCAATTTCGCTGCGCTATTCAGCTGCTAGCAGGGTGCTTTTACCCCCCGCTAGCGGCGAGAAAGGGTTAAAGGGTTAAAACCACCTGCAAAGCGCTGCTGCGGCAGCACTTTGCCGGCATATAGCCGCGCTGCCCATTGATTTCAATGGGCAGGAGCGGTGGAGGATTGGTATACACACTGCTCCTTCACCGCTCCAAAGATGCTGCTAGCAGGACTTTTTTTTAGCATCCTGCCAGCGCATCCCTCCCTCTGGCTTTCACATTGGAGAGACAGGAGCGGCTCTTTCAGGGTGTTTTGCAGTCACTATTTTTAGCGCTGTAGCGCCTGCAAAGCGCCCCAGTGTGAAAGGGGTCTTAGAGCTTTTTCCCATAATGGTGGCTTTCGAGATCTGGGGTGATTTTTTTTGCTAATAAAAGGATCCTAGTTCATTCAGATAACAAAGGAGTGCTTTTTGCCTTGAACTCTTTCTACTAAATCTGTGTGTGTTATTAAACTTTTGCGCTATTTTGTCATGTTATGCTTAAAATTAAATATTTGGGTTAAAGCAAAGTATGTTCCTGGTAGACATAATGTGGTAGCTGATGCATTATCTAGTTTTCCAGATGGCTCGTTTCAGACAGCTTTTTCCCGAAGCAAACTTAGTCGGTTACACCTGCCTGAGTCATCTGTGGGATTTGATTTAACCCCTGTTTTTTCTGCCATTCAGTTTTCCATTGCTCCTAGAACATGGACCGAATATTCAGTTGCATGGAGGAAATGACTTTTATTCAATGAAGTTATTCTGGTTATTCTCCTACGGAACAAACTGATTTGGCCTCACTTTGTTCACTCTTGCAAAAATAAAAACTCTCTTTTAATCATATTAAAAAAAAATTGTCAGGAATTTCCTTTTTATTAAAACTGTATAAATTGCCAGTTTGTAATAGTTTCTCTCAGTCCGTCAAGCGCTTAAAGGATATAAGGAATTAGTTTTACACACGAAATGCGTAGACCCATTTCTTTAGATCTCTTAGCAAAAGTTTGTTTAACAACTTCTATTGTGTGCCATTCAGAAGCGTTGTTACTTCATTTGGCTTTTGTTCTAATTTTCTTTGAGGCTCTTCGTATTTCTGAAATGGTTCCAAATAATAAAAAAGGTTATTCAGGTTTAAAATTTGATGAGGTATTGATTTCACATGGTGATGTACAGGTTTTTATAAGCAGATCAAAGATGGATCTTACTGGTAAGGGGCATTGGCTCACTTTACATGCCTGTGGCGACTCCATTATTTGCCCTCATGCGGTGCTTTCAAAATATCTCTCTGCTGGGCCTTCTTTCTTGGGTAATTTTTTGGTTCATTTAGATTATTCCCCCTCACTAAATTTAAAATTTTGGCCTTATTTTGGTGCTGTCTTGCTCATTTAGGTCTTTCTCACCTAAAATTTTCTACCCACTCAATCCACATTGGAGCCGCCACAGAAGCAGCTAGATTCGGCCTCATTGATGCTGTTATTATGAGGTTGGGAAGGTGGGAATCTCAAAAATGTTATCTTTATGTTCGTCCTAATTTATCTCTTTGATTTTCTTAGGTTCCAAGTCTTACATTTGGATTATTGGACATTCGTTTGTTCATTGGGCTCAGGAAAGAGCATTTAAACGTTGTTATATTTCCAACTTATCTTTATCTCCTGATTCTTTTCAAGTCCATTGGAAGGGCATTCGTGGTGTTCAATGGACTAATTTTTTCTTTCACCTTTCCAAGTTAGCTCAGCTGTGGCCATCTCCAGATATATTAATAGTTCATTTAGGTGGCAATGACGTATGTAGATTAAAAACTTTGAATTTGATCTTTATGATCAAGCGAGATTTACATCGCATACAACTTTCTTTTCCAGGTACTCGTGTGATTTTTTTTCTCGTTTGGTTATCTTCTTCATAGAACAAACCTTTAGATAGATTAGGAGGCGTGTGAACCATTCTATTGAAAAATTCATGCCTTTTTTGGATAGCTTCTCTTTCCATAATATTGATTTAGAAGGAGGTTTTTCTGGCCTTTATAGACAAGACAGAGTTCACTTGTTTGATGTGGGCTTGGATATTTTTAATCTGGGTCTTGTTGTGGGGTAGGCCGTTTTTGTTTAATAACAAAACCGGCTGGTGGGGGACTTTTGCTGAATGTTTTTTATTTATGATACTTGCTCCAGTTCTATGACTGAGCGAGATATTGATAGATATTTTAAAGATTTATTTATTGATGAATTTTAATAAAGAAAAATAAAAAAAATTAATTTTATGTTTATATACCAATAGAGGTGCTGCGGCCATTTTTATCACCATAAAGAAATGTGTGTGTTTAGTTTATTTCTTCAAATATCAGTATTTATTTATAATTTTTTGTGCATCCTGCATTCCCATTAGTAAACTGGTCATTAATTAGTGCCCTCAGCATGGGATTGTGGTGGCCAAAAAAGAAAAAAAAGAAAAAAAAATTTAGTTACTGTCTCTTTAACCACTTAAGGACCAAGCCCGTTTCTGAAACTTGTTGTTTACAAGTTAAAAACTGTTTTTTTTGCTAGAAAATTACTTAGAACCCTCAAACATTATATATATTTTTTTCTAACACCCTAGAGAATAAAATGGCGGTCGTTGCAATACTTTCTGTCACACCGTATTTGCGCAGCAGTCTTACAAGTACCTTTTTTGGAAAAAATACACTAATACACTTTTTTGAATAAAGAAATAAGACAACAGTAAGGTTAGCCCAATTTTTTTTTATATTGTGAAACAATGTTACACCGAGTAAATTGATACCCAACATGTCACGCTTCAAAATTGCGCCCGCTCGTGGAATAGCGACAAACTTTTACCCTTAAAAAGTTTAAAAAATTACACAGGTTGCATGTTTTGAGTTACAGGAGAGGTCTAGGGCTAGAATGATTGCTCTCACTCTACCAATCGTGGCAATACCTCACATGTGTGGTTTGAACACCGTTTTCATATGCAGGTGCTACCCACGTATGCATTCGTTTCTGCACGCGAGCTCGGTGGGACGGGGCGCGTTTAAACATTTTTTTTTCTTATTTATTTTACCTTTTATTTTTTATTTTTACACTGCTCTTTTAAATTAAAAAAAATGTGTCACTTTTATTCCTATTACAAGGAATGTAAACATCCCTTGTAATAGAAAAAAAAGCATGACAAGACCTCTTTAATATGAGATCTGGGGTCAAAAAGACCTCAGATCTCATATTTACACTAAGATGCAAAAAAATGCATTTTGACGTCACTTCCACCCTGCAATGATATGGAGATGGGTGGGGGCCATCTCCCCCTCACCAGGGTTGCCAACATTGCAAAAAAAAAATTCGGGACACTTTTTTGCATGTAGGCAGAGCCTTGCTATAATTAGGGGGCTTGGCATTCTTTTGTAAGCGGGGCATACTGTAACAGAAAAATGCGGCGCGCGAAGCGTGTCTTAAATGGGCGTGGCTCGAAAGGGGTGTGGTAAGAGATGAATGAGGGATGGAGGGAGAAAGTAAAAAGAGGGAGAGAAAGAAAAAGAGAGGACGAATGGAGTGACAGCAGGCCCAGATCGTACACAACAGTAGAAATATATGTATTCCAGAAAGTTTAACAAATCAGCATATAAAGATACTCCAAACACCTGGTGTTGGCACTTCAATCATCCTGGCACCAAGGTTGTTATGGTGTCAGGATGATTGAAGTGCATTATTTCTATTATTACATTGTAATATAGAATGAAATTATTTAACTCACCTTAATGCAGAATCAGTGGAAGCCCTGAGCGTGTTACCCGCCACATCGCCTGCCACCAGATGCCATTAGGCATTGCCAGCAGAGTCCCCCCTTACATCAGGCATTTCCAGCTGACTCCTCCCTTACATCAGGCATTGCCAGCTGAGTCCCCCCTTACATCAGGCATTGCCAGCAGAGTCCCCCCTTACATCAGGCATTGCCAGCGGAGTCCCCCCTTACATCAGACATTACCAGCAGAGTCCCCTCCTTACATTAGGCATTGCCAGCGGAGTCCCCCCTTACATCAGACATTGCCAGCAGAGTCCCCCCTTACATCAGGCATTGCCAGTGGAGTCCCCCCTTACATCAGACATTGCCAGCGGAGTCCCCCCCTTACATCAGGCATTGCCATCAGAGTCCCCCTTACATCAGGCATTGCCATCAGAGTCCCCCCTTACATCAGACCAGGGGCGTTGCTGGGTCTACAAAAGATCTGGGGCTAGAGCCCATAGCAGTGTAGTAAAGAAAGTCATATGCTTGGGCGGGCATACACATGTAAATACAGTAATATACGTGTGTGTGTATCCCCAGAGAGCCCCCCACTTACATCAGGGTCCCCAGAGAGCCCCCCCTTTCATCAGAGTCCCCAGAGAGCCCCTCCTTACATCAGAGTGCCTAGAGAGCCCTCCCCCCTGCATCAAGGTCCCCAGAAAGCCCCCCCACTTACATTAGGGTCCCCTGAGAGCCTCGCCCTTAAATCAGGGTCCCCAGAGAGCCTCCTCCTTGCATCAGGGTCCCCAGAGAGCCTTCCCCTTGCATCAGGGTCCCCAGAGAGCCCCCCACTTACATCAGGGTCCCCAGAGAGCCTCCCCTCCCCTTGGGGACCTCTGCAGAGACTCGGGGCTATGGGCCCCAGATTCGGGGCTATAGCCCTAAAAGCCACCCCCTAGAGACGCCACTGCATCAGACATTGCCAGTGGAGTCCCCCCTTACATCAGGCATTGCCAGCGGAGTCCCCCCTTACATCAGGCATTACCAGCGGAGTCCCCCCTTACCTCAGACATTGCCAGCAGAGTCCTCCCTTACATCAGACATTGCCAGCAGAGTCCCCCTTACATCAGACATTGCCAGCGGAGTCCCCCCTTACATCAGACATTGCCAGCGGAGTCCCCCCTTACATCAGACATTGCCAGCGGAGTCCCCCTTACATCAGACATTGCCAGTGAAGTCCCCCCTTACATTAGACATTGCCAGCAGAGTCCCCCTTACATCAGACATTGCCAGCAGAGTCCCTCCTTACATCAGACATTGCCAGCGGAGTCCCCCCTTACATCAGACATTGCCAGCGGAGTCCCCCCTTACATCAGACATTGCCAGCAGAGTCCCCCCTTACATCAGACATTGCCAGCGGAGTCCCCCCTTACAGCAGACATTGCCAGCGGAGTCCCCCCTTACATCAGGCACTGCCAGCAGAGTCCTGTCCTTACACCAGGCATCCCCCAATGGAGCCCCCCCTTTCCTTACCTCAGGCATTCCCAGCAGTGGAGACTCTCTCCGCCACCATTACTAATCAGAATGGGACAAAATAGCCGGGTGGCTACCAATAGCAATTGAGCTGCGGCGCCGCCCACCCCCGCCCCTTCCCACATCAGGTCACAGACAGACGGCAGCGGGGCGGGAGGTGGGCGGTGCCACATCTCAAATTCTATTGACAGCCACCCAGCCATTACTAAACAGTAATTTGGTCTTCGGGTAAATGGCGGCTGGTGGAGACATTGTCTCCGTCGGCCACAGACCTCTAGCTGCGGCGACGAAAAAAAAAAATCGTTAAAATGAGAATTTCCCGGGAATGGCTAAATCCGGGAAAAGGGTCTAAATCCCGGGAATGTCCCGGAAAATTCGTGACAGTTGGTAAGTATGCCTCACTTGTCTCCATGTCAGGCCAGAAGAAGGATCTGATCGCCTCCGCCGCTGCTGATGGCTCCGGTAAGTGGTGGAGGGCACCAAAGCGCGGCGGTGAGGCCCTCGCCCGCCGCCGATAAAAGTGATCTTGCAGCGAATCTGCTGCAGAGACCACTTTTATCTTGAAGCGGACCGCCCACTGAAGAAGAGGATACCGGGGTTATGGCAGCTAGCTAAGTGCCGACGTATAACGACGGTGGGCGGTGCAGAAGTGGTTAAATGCATACCTGGCATGTCACGAGGATTCCAGGCGGGAAGAACACGTGTTTTTTGGAGTTATACATGTGTTTAGGGGCTATATAAGGCCCCAACATCTAGGCTCCCATCACAGTTGACATGTAGTGGCTTGGCGAGCTCCCCTCCCTCCCACCCTGTCGCAGCACCTATTATGTGGTTTTGTCACCCTTGGATCAAGGGGGGACTTTTGCTGAATGTTGGTATCATGGTACTCGCTCAAGTTCTATGACTGAGCGAGATATTGATAGATATTTTAAAGTTTTTTAAAGTTTTATTTGTTGATGAATTTAATAAAGAAATTAAAAAAAATCATTTTATGTTTATATACCAATAAAGGTGCCGCACCCATTTTTATCACCGTAAAGAAATGTGTGTGTTTGGTTTATTTCTTCATATATCAGTATTTATTTATAGTTTTTTGAGCAGCCTACATTCCAATGGATCTGTTGTTTAGGCATAGCTCCCAACTATCCCTGATTTCGAGGGACTGTCCCTGATTTGGAACAAAGTCCCTCTGTCCCACTTTCCTCCTCATTTGTCCCTCATTTTGGCCTGATTTACATTGTTGCATATAAAATGCACTATTTATCTTTCAAAAAGTGTTTCCCAGTGCTAAACCTTTTATCCAATTTCTAAATTGTTGCATTTGAATTTCAAAAGCCAATATAAAGGAATAGTAGTGGTAAAAAAAAAAAAAAAAAAAAAGCCCTTGTGGGTTTAACTAATCTTTTTTTGTAGAATTCTCCATTAGGGGGTGTGGCAGGGGGTGTGCCCTATGCCTACATACTTTTACTAATAGGTGTCCCTCGTTTCCATCTCAAATAGTTGGGAGGTATGGCTTTGGGGACAAAAGTTCTTCTTTAAAGTATGAGGGAACATGTATTTGTGAATCAAAAAAGCCTTGTTTACACTTGCTTTGTGTGTGAAAAGTGATCAGCGAAAAGCGATCAGCGAAAAGTGACTAACTGTTCAAGTAAATATTAAAATGGTTCTAAAGACATGCATTCTATGCCCCCCTAATACTTACCCGAGCCCCATCTTGATCCAGCGATGTGCACAAGAGCCTTGGCTCTCTGTGAACTCTCCCACCTCATTGGTTCAGACTTTTGGCTCCTATCCTGTCAATCACAGCCAGTAAACCAATGAGGAGAGAGAGCGGGTGAGTCACGGCTCTGTGTGTGAATGGCCACACAGAGCCCTGGCTTGAGAATGAGCCTGCTTGGGTGCCCCATTGCAAGCTGTTATTCAAAAAGAAAAAAGTAAGCCTTTAACCACTTACAGACCGGAAAATTTGGCTGCTTAATGACCAGGCCATTTTTTTGCGATACTGCACTGCATCGTTTTAACTGACAATTGCGTAGTCATGCGATGCTGTACCCAAACAAAATTGATGTCCTTTTTTCCAACAAATAGAGCTTTCTTTTGGTGGTATTTGAACATCTCTGCAGTTTTTATTTTTTGCGCTATGTGAAAAAGAAATTAATGGGGAGCGCTAAAGTGACGTAATGGTTAAATAATTGATTGAATTATATGTATAATCAAAAATACAGTGAGAATACGCTGCACACCAGCCTGCCTATATATATCCAAAATATCAACTTTGGATATTAATTATTGTGCCTAAATAAGTAACAGTGATAGCACAGGAAAATTGCTTCAATTCCTAGAAAAACAAAAAAATTGATCATAAATGACACAAATATGATCATATAACATAATAAATCATAAAACATATATCATAACATGTGACTCACACATAGTTACATAGTTACATAGTAGGTGAGGTTAAAAAAAGACACAAGTCCATCAAGTCCAACCTATGTGTGTGATTATGTGTCAGTATTACATTATATATCCCTGTATATTGCGGTCATTCA
This sequence comes from Aquarana catesbeiana, assembly GCF_042186555.1. Taxonomy (NCBI): domain Eukaryota; kingdom Metazoa; phylum Chordata; class Amphibia; order Anura; family Ranidae; genus Aquarana; species Aquarana catesbeiana. The sequence goes on along the minus strand of NC_133335.1, from coordinate 98,413,388 downwards.
GGTGATTATCTAATAGTTTCTTGAAGCTATCAATGCTCCCCGCTGAGACCACCGCCTGTGGAAGGGAATTCCACATCCTTGCCGCTCTTACAGTAAAGAACCCGTAAGACATAAATCCATAAAAGTCCATATGTGAAATAAGTCCTTGTCTGGATCTGGAAATCAAACGAACAGTGGAACCCCTTCACCGTCTAGAGATATCACCCAAAAGTGCTAATGGAATGGGTGTCAGCTTACCAGATGTAGTTGACCATTTTAATGAAAAAAAGGTCAAATAGGCTTTAGCAAGATAATGCTTGCTGCAATGGAGAAGTGTAGACCGGACTCCTGTCCCCACACCACAGGGTCTCACGAATGGGATATAAAAACAAATGTAGAGGAACCGAAAATAGTGTAATACCGGTTATTGTACAAAAAATTAAAAACAAACATAGCCAAATGGCTACTAACATGGATGGTGCCATCACCTGGCACTGAGGCTAGAAAGCATATCGTATCAATGGGTGTCCCGCGTTGGATAATGATAACAGCGGCGTGCGTTCCACCTATGACAGATGGACAACCACGGGAACCGGATGTGATGTAATCACGTGACCAAGTACCGCCTCGACGTACGTTTCGTTAAAACACGTCTTCAGGAACAAAAAAAAGAGCGACAATTTTTAAAAAAAACAATATTTTACTTTACTTTTTGCTACAATAAATATCCCCAAAAAATGTTTTTTTTTTTTTAAAATGTCTTCCTTAGTTTAGGCCGATATGTATTCTTCTACATATTTTTGGTAAAAAAAAAAAAAAAAAATTGCAATAAGCGTATATTGATTGGTTTGCGCAAAAGTTATAGCTTCTACAAACTATGGGAAAGATTTATGGCATTTTTATGGCATTTTTTTTTTATTATTATTTTTTTTTACTAATAATGGCGATGATCTGCGCTTTTTAGCGGTACTGCGACATTGCGGCAGACAGATTGGACAATTTTGACACTGACAATTTGACAATTTGTGACCGTTGACTTTTATACAGCGATCAGTGCTATAAAAATGCACTGAATACTGTGTAAATGACACTGGCAGGGAAGGGGTTAACACTAGGGGGCGATCAAGGGGTTAACTGTGTGTTCCCTGGGTGTGTTCTAACTGTGAGGGGATAGGACTGAGTAGAGGAAGAGACATATCGTTGTTCCTACTTAGTAGGAACAAACAATATGTCTCTTCTATCCTGACAGAACAGGGATTTGTGTGTTTACACACACAAATCCCTGTTCCTGCTCTCGAGCATGCGATTGCGCGTGGCCGGCGGCGATCGCACCTGCCGGCCACACGCATCGGGTACCCCGCCTGCTATCGCCCTTAACGGTACAGAGGTACCAATAGGGCGATTCAGGGGAATGAACCACCTTGCCGCCGTATATCTGCGTTAGCCGGTCGACAAGTGGTTAATATGACTTTAACTACTTGCGGACCGCCCACCGTACAAATACTGCGGCAGGGCGGCCGCTCTTTGCCAGATCACAAACCTAGTGCGTGATCTGACACTTCTGGGTCTGGGGCATGATCACACACAGCAGGAGCCCAGCGGCAGGTACCGCGGACTCGATGTCCACCGGCACCCGCCGATTAGACAGTACACAGGCAGAACGGCAATATGCCTAAGTAAACAAGACAGATTGCCCTTCTGTCAGAAGGGAAGGTATTGATCCTGTGTTCCTGCAAAGCAGGAACACGGATCTTTGCCTTCTCCTAGTTAAAGCACCTCCCCCACAGTGAGAAATCACAAGTTAGGCACACAGTTATCCCTTTGATCGCCCCTGATGTTAACCCCTTCCCTGCCAGTGTCATTAGTACAGTGACAGAGCATATATTTTAACACAGATCACTGTATTAGTGTCACTGGTCCCCAAAAAGTGTCAAATTAGGTGTCCAATTAGGTGTCCAATTTATCCATCGCAATATTTAACCATCGCAATATCGCAGTCTCGCCATAAGTCGCCATAAGTCGTTGATCGCCGCCATTACTATTAAAAAATGATTAAATATCCCATAGTTTGTAGACGCTATAACTTTTGCACAAACCAATCAATATACACTTATTAGGATTTTTTTTTACCAAAAATATGTAGCAGAATACACATTGGCCTAAATTGTTGAAGAAATGTGATTTCTTACATTTCTTACACTTTTTTTTTATTCTACAGGTCATGTGCTTTTAGAAAATGTCTAGTTTGAGGGGTCTTTTCAAATTCTGAAAGCTGTAAGAGAAAAATAAAAACCTCCAGATTTTTAGAGAAATTTTTGGGTACGTTCGATTTTCACCATTTTGCAAAAAGGTGCAATTTAAAATATACAAATATTTGTTATTTATTAACTACATACAGGTTAAGCTTTTATATTTAGTAGGGATTTAGCAAGAATTTTGTAAAATTAGCTGTATTTTTATCTGCTAATAATGGTTTTAGTGTATTTTTTGGGGAATATATTGGTTTGATAAACATTTGTGCAAATACTGCAGAGTCTAAAAGATCAGTAGCACCATCTTTTTATTCTAGAGGTCATATCCTTTCAGAAAAGATATGGTTTTGAGGGTCTTTCACAAATTCTAAAAGCTGTAAGGGAAAAATTAAAACCTTCAGATTTTTTTAGAAATTTGGAAATTTCCTTTTTTGCGTACGTTCGATTGCGCCTTTTTGAAAAATGGTGACAATGTAAAAATTAAAACTTTTTTTATTTATTAACTCCATACAGGTTAAGCTTTTATATTTAGTAGGGATTTAGCAGGAATTTTGTAAAATTAGCTGTGTTTTTATCTGCTAATAATGGTTTTAGTATATTTTTTGCCAATATATTGGTTTGATAAACATTTGCGCAAATACCGTGGGGTCTAAAAAATCAGTAGCACCTTCTTTTTAATCTAGAGATCATATGCTTTCAGAAAATATATGGTTTTGGGGGTCTTTCACAAATTCTAAAAGCTGTAAGGGAAAAATTAAAACCTTCAGATTTTTAGAGAAATTTGGATATTTACACTTTTGCGCCTGTTCAATTTTCACCATTTTGCAAAAAGGCGCAATTTAAAAGTTACAAATATTTGTTATTTATTAACTCAATACAGGTTAAGATTTTATACTTAGTAGGAATTTTGTAAAATTTGCTGCGTTTTTATCTGCTAATAATGGTTTTAGTGTATTTTTTGCAAATATATTGGTTTGATAAACATTTAAAACATTACAAAAAGCATTACAAATACCGCGGGGTCTAAAAAATCAGTAGCACCTTCTTTTTATTATACTGATTATGTGCTTTCGGAAAATATATGGTTTGGGGGGGTCTTTCACAAATTCTGAAAGCTATAAGAGAAAAATAAAAAAGCAAAGGAATAATTGCAAAAATGGTCTGGCCACCTAAGTGTACAAAATGGAGCACAGGGCCTGGCAGCGAAAGGGTTGAAGTAACACAGTGCCGTATCGCAAAAAATGGCCTGGTCATTAACCACTTGCAGTCCACGCTATAGCCGAAAGACGGCTACAGCGCGGACTTAATTTGCTGGGAGTGCATCCCTGGACGTCCTCCCGTGCTTGAACGGCCTGCGTGCCCCCTGCAGGGCGCGTGCGGTGCGCTCTGTGATCAGCGAGTCTATGAGACTCGCTTAATCACAGATCGGAGTAAGGGGTCGATCCCGACCCCTTACCATGTGATCAGCTGTCAGCCAATGACAGCTGATCATGTGATGTAAACAGAGTTGGCAATTGGCTATTTTTCCTCCTCACGCTGATAGTATCGTGGAGGTGTCACCAGCGTCACCTACCAGTGCCCACCAGCGTCACCTACCAGTGCCCACCAGTGCCCACAGTACCACCCATCAGTGCCCACAGTGTCACCTATCAGCGCCCTCAGTGCCCACAGTGCCGCCTATAAATCACCAATCAGTGCGTCATTACCAGTGCTGCCTATCAATACCACCTACCAGTACCACCTACCAGTGCCCATAAGTGCCACCTACCAGTGCCCACCAGTGCCACCTATCAGTGCCACCCATCAGTGCCACCCATCAGTGCCGTCTTATCAGTGCCCATCAGTGTCGCCTTAACTGTGCCTATCAGTGTCGCCTTATCTGTACCCATCAGTGCCCATCAGTGCAGCCCATCAGTGCCCATCAGTGCAGCCTCATCAGCAAATATCAATGAAGGAGAAAAATTACCGTTTGGAAAATTTTATAACAAACTATAAAACATGTTTTTTTTTTGTTTTGTCTTTTTTTGTTTGTTTAGCAAAAAATAAAAACCCAAGTGGTGATTAAATATCACCAAAAGAAAACTCCATTTGTGTGAAAAAAATGGTAAAAATTTCATTTGGGTACAGTGTAGCATGACCGCGCAATTGTCATTCAAAGTTTGACAGCGCTGAAAGCTGAAAATTGGTCTGGGCAGGAAGGGGGTGTAAGTGCCCAGTAAGCAAGAGGTTAAGGGGGTTAAAAACCGGGGCTGAAGTGGTTAATAACCAGTTAAAATCATACACGTTTCTTAAATACCGCATGCCTGGGCCACTACTTAAAGCGGGCCGTAGGTCATTTTTTCAACTTTCTATCCATTAAATCTTCTGCCCTTGTTGTTTTAACTTTGGATAGTAAAAAAAAAAAAAAAAAAATCTGCCAGTAAATACCTTATACAGCCCACTTCCTGTTTCTTGTCTGGTCATTAGCCTAAGCTTATGACATCATGCACAGCACTCTCTCTCAACCTCTCGTTTAAATGCCAAGAGGGCCAAGGAGAGCTGCAGTGCTGCAGAGCTGGAGATGTGCCTCTGTGTAAATCCAGGACGTGAAAAGGCAGCAGCTTCAGCTGCCCACAGTTAAAATGGATGCAGCCAGACTCAGTGGAGGGAGATTTCTGCAGCATATTTGGCAAGTACAGAATCACAGTATATAGAAAATAATATGCAAAGTGGTTGGAGGGAAGCTTCAGAATGGCAAAGAAGTTTTTATTACAAATTATGTGAACAGACTGCAGTTCCTCTTTAATAACCAAATGCATTTAATTATTTATTTCCTTCTGTGAATTGAGTTTAATAGGCCTAGTCACACCAAGGCCATTGAAGTGTATTTAATGCACACTTGGCATAAATTGTCTTAAGAAAGCCCATTCATTTGAACCAATGCACCACCACAGTAAACTGAAATCCAGACCTGCAATATTTTTAGTAATGCAGCACACCACAACGTAATGCACAGTAGTGCGCTATCATGCTTAGCAATACTCTGCAATGCAGGCGAGGACCCTTAGTGTGTTGGGGTACCATTAAACATGATTGGCGCTACAGTATACTAATTTTTGAATTCAGTGTTTATATTTGTAGACGTAACACATACAGTAGGTGTGAATGGGTCCTTAGTAAGCTACAGTGCCTTGAAAAAGTATTCATGCCCCTTGAAATTTTCCACATTTTGTCATGTTATAACCAAAAACGTAAATGTATTTTATTGGGATTTTATGTGATAGACCAACACAAAGTGGCACATAATTGTGAAGTGGAAGGAAAATAATAAAAGGTTTTCAACATTTAAAAAAAATAAATAAGTGAAAAGTGTGGCGTGCATTTGTATTCAGCCCCCTTTACCCTAATACCCCTAACTAAAATCTAGTGGAACCAATTGCTTTCAGAAGTCACCTAATCAGTAAATAGAGTCCACCTGTGTGTAATTTAATCTCAGTATAAATACAGCTGTTCTGTGAAGCCCTCAGAGGTTTGTTAGAGAACCTTAGTGAACAAACAGCATCGTGAAGGCAAGGATACAATTGTGGAGAAGTTTAAAGCAGGGTTAGGTTATAAATAAATTTGCCAAGCTTTGAACATCTCACCTGGGGATCTGGCTAGTAACACACCTCCTGTAGTAGAATGCACACATTCTGGATGAAATAGTACAGAGGCACAGCAGACAGCAGCATTGTCAGTCTGGGGGGAGGGCAGTGTTAGATGTTTCTTTTTTTCCTTTTGGGATAAAGGTTTTTGCATGAATAAATACAAGTTGACCATTGTAAGCAACTCTGTCAGTGTTAAATTGTTTATCTCTTCCCTGTAAAATGATACATCTGGAAGAGAGCTTGTTCTTTTAAAAAAAACAGACTTACTGGCTGGATCACCAGATGAAAATAGAAGGAAAAAAGAAAACTAATGCAGCCACCACATCTAAGAATTGGTAAGCTGCAATATAATAAATGTTTGATTACGGGTTTAATACTGCTTTAACATTTTGGCTCCTGGGCTTGATGAAAAGCAAAGCTGCCACAGACAGACAGACAGACAGCCATTCCACCACTAAAGCCTACAGCAGTCACCAGAACAGGAGGGGAGAGAAGATCCTACAATAGGAATATCTTCAAAGTGTAAGTTCACCTTTACAGAAAAATCTGTAAGGTGAACTTACACAGGATCCCCTCCTCAAACCCCCCCAGTCCCGCTGACCTGTTGTGCGGCCATCTTCCGTTCTAAGCCCTGGTATAGTCGCATCAGGGGTCCAGGGCTTAAAAAGCCCCTTCAGCAATCCCTGCTGATGGGACAGGCTACGTGGGTTCTGATTGGTCGGCGCCGCCCGCTGTGGGGATTTCTAAGCCCCTGAGGCGGCTATACTGGGGCTCAGAATGGGAGATTGCCCCAATCCAGGTCAGCAGGACTGGGGGGGGGGGTGAGGAAGGGGTCCTGTGTAAGTTCATCTTACAGATTTTTCTGTAAAAGTGAATTTACCCTTTAAAGAGAAAGTAAACTTCCTCTGCAAACTTTTACCTATAGGTAAGCCTATAATAATACTTACCTATAGGTATTGCAAATATCTTCTAAACCTGTACAGTTTAGCAGATATTTCTAGTGCATGTAGCCAGTGACATCACTGCTGCATGCGCTCTGAAGGAACGACCCACGTGTGAATGACGTCATTGCGGCTCCGACCAATCATAGAGCCTGCGAACCCGGAAGAAGCTCCGGGAAAGATGTCGGCAGTGACAGTGATGTGAGAGGACCACTGCAACAGCTTCGATTTAAGGTAAGCATTTTATAATGAGCTAGTATGCGATGCATACTAGCTCATTATCCACTTAAGGACCGGGCCTCTTTTTTAGATGTGTTATTTAAGTTAAAAACAGGTTTTTTTGCTAGAAAATTACTTAAAACCCCCAAACATTATACATTTTTTTTCTAACACCCTAGAGAATAAAATGGCGGTCGTTGCAATACTTTCTGTCACACCATATTTGGGCAGCGGTCTTACAAGCGCACTTTTTTTAGAAAAAATACACTTTTTTGAATTAAAAAAATTAGACAACAGTAAAGTTAGCCCATTTTTTATTACATTGTGAAAGATGATCTTACGCCGAGTAAATTGATACCCAACATGTCACTCTTCAAAATTGCGCCCGCTCGTGGAATGGCGACAAACTTTTACCATTAAAAGTCTCCATAGGCGACATTTAAAAAATTCTACAGGTTGCATGTTTTGCGTTACAGAGGAGGTCTAGGGCTAGAATTATTGCTCTCTCTCTACTGATCGCGGCAATACCTCAAATGTGTGCTTTGAACACCATTTTCATATGCTGGCGCTACTCACTTATGCGTTCGCCTCTGCACGTGAGTTTGGCGGGATGGGGCGCGTTTACATTTTTTTTTTTTTTTTTTATTTCTTATTTATTTTACCTTTTATTTTTTATTTTTAAACTGTTTTAAAAAAAAATAAATTGTGTCACTTTTATTCCTATTACAACGAATGTAAACATTCATTGTAATAGAAAAAAGCATGACAGGATCTCTTAAATATGAAATCTGGAGTCAAAAAGACCTCAGATCTCATATTTACACTAGAATGCAATTAAAAAAAAAAAAAATTGTCATTTAAAAAAATGAAAAAAAAAATGGCCCTTTAAGAGCTATGGGCGGAAGTGACGTTTTGACAACACTTCCGCCCTGCAGTGTCATGGAAACAGGTGGAGGCCATCTTCCCCTCACTCGTCTACATGCACAGTCACGGGGAGGATCTGATCGCCTCCGCCGCTGCCGACGGCTCCGGTAGGCGGCGGAGGGCACCGGATTGTGGCGGGGGGCCCTATCCCACCGCCGATAAAAGTGATCTCGCGGCGAATCCGACGCGGAGACCACTTTTATCTTGTACCGGACCGCTGGCCGAACACGGAGATACCAGGGTTATGGCAGCTAGCTGCTGCTATAACAATGATATCCGTCCTCAAAGTAAGGGCGTACATCAGCGTGCGGCAGTCTGGAAGTGGTTAAACCTTTGTCCTGCAGGTTTTTTCTTGGGGGGGGGATTTTTTTCAGAGGTTTACAACCTCTTTAACATCAGCAACACTTTAAAGCGGTTGTATGCTCTGGAAAAAAAAACCTGCAAGGCAAAGGCATAATGAGCTGGTATGCACCGCATACTAGCTCATTATGAAATACCTTAGAACGAAGCACCCGCACCGCCTCCCGGTCACCAGTGAGGGAGCTGACATGTTCCCTTAGCGTTTCTTCCGAGTTCACGGCTCCGGAGTCACGATGACATCACTCCCGTGCATGCCGTTCTCTTTCCAGCAAGGAGCTCTGATTTTCCGGCAGCATCCGCTGGACCTTCAGATCGCATGCGTCGCTAACGTCAACGGCTGCATGCAAGGTGAATATCTCCTAAACCATACAGATATTAATTTTACCTACAGGTAAGCCTTATAGTAAAAATCACCTACAGGTGTATACAACCGCTTTAAGTGGTATTTTTCCCTCTCTCCTTCAACGTGAGATTTTAGATTTTATCAGTAGGCTTATGTTTAGATGTGTGATCATTGCTGCACCTCTGAAAAGTGATCTGTGGTGGACTGTTTTTCAGAAGTGTTTGACAGGCTCATTTTAACGTAAATTCTGCACCACCGTGCTGCAACCACATTGCCTGGTGTTTTGCTTCAACACAACAGGGGGATCATTTTTGCCTTGAAGAAAGCATTGTAACCACAGATGTGTACAGCCCAATTTGTCTACTTTTGTAGCTTAAGGGGGGGGGGGGCTGTGTGGCAAAAAGTTGTCTTAACCTCTTGGTTTTACTGGCCACCCAACTGCAAGTGTACACAAGCTCTAAGTGACAGACAGCCAGCAGCACACAGGCAGCCAAAAACGTGATAAAAGTTTTAAAGTGAATCTTTCACCACAGTGCTTATACAGCTTATCTTTCTAGCAAACCTGTGTATTGAAAAGCTGTGGCATATCTGCTTCCCAGCCGCTGCAGGTATTGAACCATTAGATGAGTTCAATACCTACTTCCCCCGCCAGCCAATGTGGTTCCTCCTACCACCTTAACATATCATCTAGCGGGAGGAATGACAGCGGCTGGAGGAGGAGCATGTATTCTACAAAGCAGGAAGTATATAATGCTTGCAGTGGCTCGGGAGCAGTTTTTCAATTTATGGGGCACTAGAAAGGTAACAGTAAGTTTGTAAATGATTCTTTGTACAGGTGACTAGAGCTGCACGATTCTGGCCAAAACGAGAATCACGATTTTTTTGCTTAGAATAAAAAGATCAAGATTCTCTCATGATTCTCGCGGCATAAAATCTTTCACATTATACAAAAAAAAAATGGGCTAACTTTACTGGTTAGTTTTTGTTTTTTGTAATTCATTAAAGTGTCATTTTTTCCTAAAAAATTTCATTTGAACGACAGCTGCGCAAATACAGTGTGACATAAAATATTGCAACAACCACTATTTTATTCTCTAGGGTCTCTACTAAAATATATATATATATATATATATATATATATATATATATATATATAATTTTTTAGCAAAAAAAAATTATTTTAACTTGAAACCAACAAATGTCAGAAAAAGGTTTAGTGTTTAAGCAAAGGAAAGAGAGATATATGGCTGCTCACCCCAAGTAATAGAATATAAAAGAAGTTTCCCCCAAAAAGGGTGGGGTTTTCAGGCAGCAGACTAATGTAAGCAAAAAATTATTCAAAAGCAAGTATTGTATTAGTAAGATTTATTAAAGTACAAAAATAGAAAAATAGAACATTGAAGTTAAAATATGAGTTCAGCAAAGAGTGTATATACCCTAGGTGCAATTCATGCAACATGAAAACATGAGTACATAGCTTTACATAGCAAACATGTCTAAAAAGGGAAAACCTGACGTGTTTCAACACATTTTGATTGGGGTCTTCTTCAGAGGCATTTTCATTGCAGCAAATTCAGCCTCTGAAGAAGACCCCAGGCAAAATGGGTCGAAACGCGTCAGTTTTGTCTTTTTAGACATGTTTGCTATGTAAAGCTATGTACTCATGTTTTCATGTTGCATGAATTGCACCTAGGGTATATACACTCTTTGCTGAACTCATATTTTAACTTCAATGTTCTATTTTTCTATTTTTGTACTTTAATAAATCTTACTAATACAATACTTGCTTTTGAATAATTTTTTGCTTACATTAGTCTGCTGCCTGAAAACCCCACCCTTTTTGGGGGAACCTTCTTTTATATGGTTTAGTGTTTAAGTGGTTAAACTTCCCTCATTTGAACACCAAAGTGTATTCCTTTGATCTAAAGGACAAATTGTTACAATGTTTATACTTAGTTCCACTGCTAAAGAATCCTGTGATTCTTGGCAGACTGCCCGTTTTTTTTTTTTTTCCTTTCTTTTGACCACTGTCGGCTTTAGCAGAGCAGAGAGAATTCTCTGCATAGAAAGAATCGGGAAATACTTTGTCAAGATAGCAACGGGGAAAAAATCATGATAACGATTCTTAACGATTAATCGTGCAGCTCTACAGGTGACCTGTTTTATAAAAGTGACCCTGAGATGACAGTCTGCCTGTGTGCTGATTGCTAGATTTCCTTTCTCTTACTGGCCCAAAGGCACCACAGACAGTGAGAGGAAAGGAAATTCACCCTGGATTAAGGTAACTAGTTCTTAATCCAAAACTATCAAAAAAATAAATAAATGGCAATTAGGGATGAGCCCGACGCTTGTGTCGAGCATAAGTTCGACGCGAACATCGGGTGTTCCTCTGTTCGCCGAATAGCGAACAATTTGGTGTTTTTCGCTGCAAATTCGAAAGCCGCGGAACACCCTTTAAAAGTCTATGGGAGAAATCAAAAGTGATAATTTTAAAGGCTTATGTATGTGCATGGTATTGTCATAAAAAGTGTTTGGGGACCTGGGTCCTGCCCCAGGGGACATGGATCAATGCAAAAAAAGTTTTAAAAAAGGCAGATTTTTCAGGAGCAGTGATTTTAATAATGCCTAAAGTGAAACATTCCTTTAAATTTTGTACATGGGAGGTGTCTATAGTATGCCTGTAAAGTGGCACATTTTTCCCATGTTTAGAACACTCCCTGCACAAAATTACATTTCTAAAGGAAAAAAAGTAATTTAAAACTATTCACAGCTATAATGAATTGTCTATGGGAGAAATCAAAAGTGCTAATTTTAAAGGCTTATATGCATGGTATTTTCATAGAAAGTGTTTGGGGACCTGGGTCCTGCCCCAGGGCACATGTATCAATGCAAAAAAAAGTTTTAAAAACGGCCGTTTTTTCAGGAGCAGTGATTTTAATAATGCTTAAAGTGAAACAATAAAAGTGAAATATTCCTTTAAATTTCATACCTAGGGGCTGTCTATAGTATGTCTGTAAAGTTGCCCATTTTTCCCGTGTTTAGAACAATCCCTGCACAAAATGACATTTCTAAAGGAAAAAAGTCATTTAAAACTACTCGCGGCTATAATGAATTGTTGGGTCTCGGCAATACAGATAAAAGTCATTATTAAGTCATTATTAAATATTAAGAGGAACCCCGAACCAAAATTTAAAAAAAAATTGCATGGGGGTCCCCCCAAATTCCATACCAGGCCCTTCAGGTCTGGTATGGATATTAAGGGGAACCCCGCGCCAAATTTAAAAAAAAATGGCGTAGGGGTCCAACTCAAAATCCATACCAGACTCTTCAGGTCTGGTATGGATTTTAAGGGGAACCCTGCACCAAAATTTAAAATAAAATGGCGTGGGGGTCCCCCCAAAAATCCATACCAGACCCTTATCCGAGCACATAGTTACATAGTTACATAGTTAGTAAGGTTGAATAAATACACCAGTCCATCCAGTTCAACCTGAGTGAGTGTCTACAATTGTCCCTATCCCAGTACATTGTGTCTCAATAAGAGACAGTCTCATTAAGATACTCCTCTATTATATATTATTTATTTAAGGTACCCATATAGCACTGTCAGATTACACAGCGCTCCACACATACATCACACACTCACCAATTTTTGGACAGAAGCCATTTAACCTACCAGCATGTCTTTGGAGTGTGGGAGGAAACTGGAGTACCCGGAGGAAACCCACACAGGCACAAGGAGAACTTGCAAACTCCAGGCAGGTAGTGTCGTGGTTGGGATTTGAACCAGCGACCCTTTTTACTGCTAGGCAAGAGTGCTACCCACTACACCATTGTGCCGCCCACGAAGCACGCAACCTGACAGGCTGCAGGAAAAGAGGGGGGTGAGAGAGCACCCCCCTCCTGAACCGTACCAAGCCACATGCCCTCAACATGGGGAGGGTGCTTCGGGGTAGCCCCCCAAAGCACATTTCCAATGGCTTCCCCATGGCGTCAGAGGAGGGCGGGGCCACCTGTTTACGTAATGGGTGGCCCCGGGTGGCCCTCCCCCCTCTGACGCCATGGGGAAGCCATTGGGAAGTCTCCGTGCATCAGAGGGGGGCGGGATCACCTGGGTACATCACCGCGTGGCCCCGCCCTCAGTTATAAAAGAACTGTCACCCGAGAGGATGGTTATTACGGCGGGTGCCTCCCATGGAGGCGGATCGGTGGCAGCGTGCAGGGTTTTTTTTTCTTCGGTCCGTTGGCGGAGCGAGAGAAGAAGATGACTGGACTTCGTGGGACATTTTTATTCTTTTATTTTTTAATAAATGACTTGTCCCAAGATGGTTTTTTTAACATTTTGACACTTTTTTTGTGAAATGGTAGGGGTACAATGTACCCGTTACCATTTCAAGCAGGGGGGGGCAAGATCTGGGGGTCCCCTTGTTAAAGGGGGCTTCAAGATTCCAATAAGCCCCCCGCCCGCAGACCCCCACAACCACCGGGGAAGGGTTGTGGGGATGAGGCCCTTGTCCCCATCAACATGGGGACAAGGTGCTTTGGGGGGCTACCCAAAAGCACCCTCCCCATGTTGAGGGCATGTGGCCTGGTACGGTTCAGGAGGGGGGGTGCTCTCTCGCCCCCCCTCTTTTCCTGTGGCCTGCCAGGTTGCATGCTCAGATAAGGGTCTGGTATGGATTTTGAGGGGGACCCCTACGCCATTTTCGGGGTTCCCCTTAATATTCATACCAAAAAGGGCCTGGTATGGATTTTTGGGGGGGACCCCATGCTGTATGTATTGCAGAGACCCAACAATTGATTATAGCCGCGAGTAGTTCTAAATGACTTTTTTTCCTTTAGAAATGTCATTTTGTGCAGGGACTCTTCTAAACACGGGTAAAATGCGCCACTTTACAGGCATACTATAGACTCCCCCCGGGTACAACATTTAAAGGAATATTTCACTTTTACTAAAACTTTTTTTTTGCATTGATACATGTCCCCTGGGGCAGGACCCGGGTCCCCAAACACTTTTTATGAAAAATAACTTGCAAATTAACCCTTAAAATTATCACTTTTGATTTTTCACGTTCGTGTCCCATAGACTTTAATGGTGTTTGCACAAATTTTTTTGCCTGTTCGCATGTTCTTCTGCGAACCGAACTGGGTGGTGTTCGGCTCATCCTTAATGGCAATAGATTTAAAGTGTATGTAAACCTATAACCGAAAATGTAATATATTGCAGATTACTAGTCTTTGGTATGGTGGCTGCATTATTATTATTATTATTATTATTATTATTATTATTAATATTGTTATTTTAACCACTTGCCTACTGGGCACTTAAACCCCCCTCCTGCCCAGACCAATTTTTAGCTTTCAGTGCTCTCACACTTTGAATGACAATTACTCAGTCATGTAATACTGTACCCAAATGAATTTTTTGTCCTTTTTTTCATACAAATAGAGCTTTCTTTTGGTGGTATTTGATCACAAATTTGATCAAAAGACCAAATATTTTGAAAAAAAAAAACAAAACACATTTTTCTTTGTTTCTGTGATAAAATTTTGCAAATTATAAATTTTTCTTTATAAATTTTGGTCACAATTTATACTGCTACATATCTTTGGTAAAAATAACCCAAATTAGTGGATATTATTTGGTCTGTGAAAGTTAGAGAGTTTACAAGCTGTGGTGCAAATCATAAAAAAACGATCACACCTGATGTACTGGTGGCCTATTTTATTTCTTGCAACCCCAACAAGCCAGGAAAGTACAAATACCCCCCAGATGACCACTTTTTTGAAAGTAGACATTCCAAGGTATTTATCAAGATGCATGGTGAGGTTTTTGATGTTGTCATTTTTTCCCACAATTCTTTGCAAAATTAGAATTTTTTAAATTTTTTCCACAAAATTGTCATCCTAATAGGTTATTTCTCTCACATGGCATGTGTATACCACAAATGACACCCCAAAATACATTCTGCTACTCCTCCTGAGTATAGCGATACCACATGTGTGGGACTTTTTCACAGCCTGGCCACATAGAGAGGCCCAACATGCAGGGAGCACCATCAGGTGTTCTAGGAGCATAAATGACACATCTAACTTGTTGACTACCTATTACAGTATTGAAGGCCCTGGAGCACCAGGACAATGGAAACGCCCACAAAATGACCCCATTTTGGAAAGCTAACACACCAACGTATAATCTATGAGGCATAATGAGTCTTTTGAAAGGTTCATTTTTTTCCAGAAGTTTTTGGAAAATGTGGGAAAAAATGAAAACGCATTCTTTTTTTTACACAAAGATGTCCATTTATAAGATATTTCCAATGCATAGCATGCACATATCAAAAATGATACCCCAAAATACATTCTGCTTCTCCTCCTGAGTATGGCGATACCACATGTGTGAAACTTTTACACATCCTGGCCACATACAGAGGCCCTCCTCCACTGTTAGGGCTCTCCACTCGTAGGGACGGGCATAATAGGACGTTGGGTTACTTGTTATGAATTGTTGGGCATATAGGTTGCACTGGGCAACAATTGATGCAAGCATTTCCTCAGTAAAAAAAAGGTGGAAAAAATTTTCTGTGTCCACCTGGACTCCTGGCTGGGCAGTGAATGTGGGAATGTTAGCTTCTCCTGAATTACGAGGTAGCCACAAGGGGTTCTGAAGGGAATAGGGAAGGCTGGCAAGGGACCTAACCCTTTGGGACTGAGGTGACACCCCACTGGTACTTGGCCTTTCTTGAAGGGTATTGCAGTGCTGGTGGATGGCACTGCCTCCTCACCAGAATGCCTTTGTCTGGCGGGCGTGCTCTCAGTGTTCCACTGCTTAGGACAGGCTTGTAGTCCACGTCAGACTCAGAATCTGAATTTGAGGAATCCGAAGCAGAGAGCTCCCCGTTGCTCTCGTCGCCGCAAGAATATTGTATGCCTTCTCAGCTGTAAATGATTTTCTAGCCATTGGTGGACACTGGTGACACTGATGACAGAAGGCATTGATAACACGTGACACTGATGACAAATGGCACTGATTACACATGACACTGATGACAAATGGCACTGAATACACGTGACACTGATGACAGATGGCACTGATTACACGTGACACTGATGAAGGATGACACGTGACACTGATGTGGCACTGATGAAACGTGGCACTGATGTGGCAGGTGACACTGACAGGTGGCACTGACAGATGGCATGGATGACAGATGGCACTGACAGATGGCACGGATGACAGATGGCACTGTGACACTAACAGTGATGAGCACTGTGACAACCAATGGCACTGATGTGGCACTGTGTGGGCACTGTTTGGGCTCTGATTTACTGTGTTTTTACTGTACTGTACTTTGAAAATGGTTGGCACTCACAGATCTGCAGCTACAAAGCTCTCCCTCCTCCCACGCGGTCTCTGTGTTAGGAGGGAGAGCCGGCACTGAGAGATGATCTCATATGTTTACATTTGAGATTATCTCTCATTGGACATTCCGATCGAGTGGTAAATGGGCACTGTGATTGGCCATTTACCACGATCTGTGATTGGCTGTGTCAAAGGGACACGGCCAACACAGATTTTCCCCCGATGCGTGCCCTCGGCGGCGTGCGGGGAACAGGGTAACAGGAGGATGTCAAGGGACGCCCTCCCGGCACTTAAGCCCTGCTCTGTAGCCGTCTTTCGGCTATAGCGCGGGCGGGGAACGGTTAAGCACCTTTTGCTTTATTTTCATCTGGTAATCCTGCAAATAACACCCTTCTGTAGGAGGTGAATAGGAGGGGTGGCATGTAGAGGAACCGTTCCCGTCTATTTTCCTCCTGCAGCTGATGAACCTCTACATGCTGCCCTGCCGCCCCTCCTAGCCAGGTGTACAAGGGGTCACATGGTACAAGGTCGCAATTGCAATTGTGACCCCTACGACCCCTGTAGGTACGCCCTGACTTGAGCATATGTGCAGAATTCTACCGGGACCCTTTTTGGGTCCTTTGGTGATATACCTGTTTGTACTTTGGATGTGTACTGTTATTAATCTTTTCTTATATAAAGCTTGTATTATTTCCATGTTGATGTGCATCTGCAGTATATGGTTATGGTTAATGCTATATGCCGGTTGCAGTAATTCTTCTGCTCCCAATTTCATTGGTTAGATTCAGGGCCGGCCCTACCATGGGACCCAATAGGACCATGGCTCCAGGCGGCATTTAACAGGGGCGGCAGCCAGGCCAGCAAGAAGTTACCGCCAGGAATCCCGGATCAGTCAGCAAGACTCTCAGGAGCAGAGCAGAGCAGAGCGGATGCTGGTTGGCTGTGCACTGTGCGCTGTCTCCTGCACCAGTTGTTAGAATCGCCTGCCGCCCGATGCCTAGCAACCAGTGATGTCAGAGACCGCGGCTGCCCCAGCATTCACAGCGCTCAGACTCCGCGTCAATCAATTGCTCCACCCACCTCTTCTATCTTCCATCTCCAGCGTGAGGGAAGGAAGGGTCTGAGAAGAGCTGCCTGTACGGCTGTGCCCGTGACAAGGTGTGAGCTGAGAATGGGCAGCCTCTCCGCCTATCTGAAAAACAAGGTGAGTTAGGTTGGTTGGTAGTACAACTTCAAGTGATTTCTCTCTAAGGTTTTTTTTATAAGGGACTCAAGCTGGATTGAATGTAACTGATCTTTCTAGTGTACCCATATTTTCCCTGGAAACACTTTTGTGAGGCCTTTTCTTCTGTACTGTTTGTAAATAGTCATGCAGATTTACAAAAGAAACATGCTTTTTACATACAAACTATAAAATTATTTGTATGATTTTGATGGCTTCTAATCAAGATGCAATAGTGGTACAATAGTGTAAAAACATATACTCTCTTAGGAGAAGAAAGTATTAACAGCGCTTATTGTGAATACAGACATTCATCAGCATGATTGCTCATATAGTGCTATAATCATAGGAAAAAAAAAACATTAGAATCTGCAGCTCTTAATACAAAGATGTTCCTCAAATCCTGGATTCAATAGTAATATGTAGCAAACATATGACATTGCATGCAAGAACTATAAAAACAAATAAAAAGTTCCTTAAAAGTTCAGTAATGATGTTGGTCTAAGCAAAGCGACACTAAAGATTCAAAAAGTCCAAAAACGGGCTATATGCAAGAATGATAAATCAAAACTCAAAAATCAAATGTTCTTGTGATCTATTCAATACATGCAACACGATAACATTCCAGGGAGGGCTTCTAATTCATGCAGAGTGTACTATCCGTGGGCTGCTATACCTTCACCAAAACACCACATGATCACCCCCTTTTGGATGTATGCTTACCAAAGTTAGGAGTCAGAAATGCCTTTGATATCCTTCTCCGCATTAGTCTGCTCCTCAGCCGTTATATGCCTTATGCCACGTACACACGAGCGGACTTTACGGCAGACTTTGTCCAGCGTACTTTTCGACGGACTTTACGACGGACTTTCCGAATGAACGGACTTGCCTACATACAATCAACCAAAGTCCGACGGATTCGTATGTGATGACGTACGACCGGACTAAAATAAGGAAGTTCATAGCCAGTAGTCAATAGCTGCCCTAGTGTCCGTTTTTGTCCGTCAGACTAGTATACAGATGAGTTCATAGCCAGTAGTCAATAGCTGCCCTAGCGTCGGTTTTTGTCCGTCGGACTAGTATACAGATGAGCGGACTTTTCGACCGGACTTTTCGACCGGACTCGAGTCCGTCGGACAGATTTGAAACATGTTTCATTTCTAGGTCCGTCAAACTTTTGAGAAAACAAAGTCCGCTGGAGCCCACACACGATCGAATTGTCCGACGGACTCCGGTTCGCCAGACCAAGTATGTCCGGTCGTGTGTACGCGGCATTAGTCTTCCATTGACAGAACGTTTCAATGTGATGGATGTGTTATGTAGGAGCACAAGGGGAGGCTTTCCATAGTGTTAAACTGTTTATTCAAAAAACACCATCCCTCCTAATATAGATTATGCTTACAAGATCAAAGATTAAAAGTCAGCCTGTCATAGAAACAGTGTCGGCTCACCGCTGGCCGGAGTTCCGAACACCGCCCTCCGCGATGAGTCCCGGGTTGACGCTGCCTGTGGAGCTGGTAGGTCACGTGGTCACGCACTGATGCGTTTTGTAATTCCGTTTTCAGAGGGCGCCCGTCTATTAGGGGTGCCCGGGTGCCGCCCCCTCTAACCTCGCCACCCCTATATGCAGTGGATAGATTAATGGTTAGCATGAATCTAGCCGTGGCCGACCCCTATTCATGTGTCCAGCCCCTTTTAGGGCGCCGGGTGCATGTGGCCCGGGGTTTTTTTTTAAGCACCTGATTAGAGCCATAGGCTCTAATAGGCTTCAAAATAGGGTGGGCTCGGGTCGCAGAGGAAGCGTCCGGAACCCACCCAGGTGTGTTGCAACAGCGAATACTGATCATCCTCCTGGCCAATCAGGAAGCAGGTATGAAACCAGTTTCCTGATTGGCCAAAACGTCAGGGAATCCTATTGGATGCCTAGCGCCTGGAGGAGCAGAGAGGAGATGCACTGCAGAAGCTGCTCCAGGAGAGGACACCGGAGCAGCTTTCCCCGAGCCTGCCATGCTGGAAAATGGCTGCATCAGCTCCGACCACTGCTCTCACCACCCACATCCAGGGTAAGGAGGTGTTAGTGCCGTACAGTGGTGGTGGGGGGGGGGGGCAGATGTAGGTGGCAGTTGTGCTGGTGCCGCACCAACAGCAGTCTCCCAAAAAAACACCCCACCAGCTGCCACTGATTAGACTCCTGGTTGATTTCCAAGAAAGGGAATTCACTCTGCTCACGGAGGCCCTGTCCTGGTTGGAGGCACTGCCAACTTTATTATCAAATCCTCTGGTTCTCCTATTTGTCTATAGGTTTATCACAATATCATGTTTTGTGAGGGTAATTTCTCATAACCCCCAAAAGGGGGCTACACTTTTTTTCTACTTTGAAATAGAAGTAAGGGCTGAATAAATCTGCCCATAAGCACGATCATTGCCCAGTCTGGCTTGGATATTTCTTAGGATTTAATGAGTGTTCATGATAGCTAGCACTAAAGGTGTCTGGCATACTAGTTGGCTCTGAATTGTCAGGATTGCTGCTGCATAGATGTGGAATGAGAATGCAATTAGCAGTCAAAAGTGCAACACTATAAAAAGTAATAAGGATAATAGATGTTCATACTGCCTTGCATTTAGCCTAATAACTCAGTTAGACCCATCAAAAAGACCTAGAAACATTTCTTTTAAAAAAGGGAATATTATCCAGCAATAATATGAGGGTCGTCGGTGATAAAAGTTCCGCCATTAACATGGAGCCACTGACCCAAACAGCTACAGGATGAGGGTCAGACTAGGGTGCTTTAAGACTTGTCAGTGTTAATGGTCATATTTCTTCATAATAATGATTTATTGGAGACAAAAAAGTATCATATTGGCAGAAAGAGGGAAGTAGACTTTGATGGATTTAAGACTTAAATGCAAAAAGAATCAATTCCTAAAAGTAATAGTTAATATAGCTGAGAAAAACACAGATGACCAAGTTAAAGTTCTAACAAACCTAAAACTTTCTTTTCTTCCTAACCTAAAGCTGTCATGAGATTGATGTGTGATCTGACATTGCTGACCACCTATTAAAACCATTACTTTCCTGGATGTCATGCTGTCCTCTAGTTTCAGTGCTTCCTGAGTTATGCCTTGAAACAAGTATGAAGATAAAGAAAGACAGAAGTCCTTCCAATTTACTTTGATTTGAAACAAACCTGTGCTTTGTCTATTCAGTGCGAAGAAATATGTTTGCTTTAACCCTCACATCTCCAGTCTCATATACTCATCTTTCCTTTACTCTTCTATAGTGGCGGCTGGTGCTCAAAATTTTTTTGGGGGGCACAAACAAACTGAAAAATTATGAAAAACACTGAAAAAAAAAACATCAATTGCAGCCACTGTGCCCATCGTATGCAGCCACTGTGCCCATCGTATGCAGCCACTGTGCCCATCATATGCAGCCACTGTGCACATCATATGCAACCTCTGTGCCCATCATATGCAGCCTCTGTGCCCATCTATGCAGCCTCTGTGCCCATCATATGCAGCTTCTGTGCCCATCATATGCAGCCTCTGTGCCCATTATATGCAGCCTCTGTGCCCATCATATGCAGCTTCTGTGCCCATCATGTGCAGCTTCTGTGCCCACTATATGCAGCTTCTGTGCCCATCATATACTGTGATTACCATAAGCAGCTTCTGTGCCAATCATATGCAGCTTTTGTGCCCACCATATGCAGCTTCTGTGCCCACCATATGCAGCTTCTGTGCCCATAATATGCAGCCACTGTGACACCCCCCCCCCGGCTCGCCCACAATCAGACTGGCACTTACCCCATCCGGGTGATGGCAGTGAGCTGTGGGATGGCCAGGTGACGGCTCCTGCATCATCCATGGTTCCCGTGCGTTTCCTCCTCCATTCCGCGGGGTGCAGGGCACGCACACCGGCAGTACCTCGTGGGAGGAGGTCCGGCACTTACCGGGCTGTCGGCTCCTCGCTGCTCCTGTGTCTCCTGTGTCAGCGGCGGCGGCAGAGGAGTCCAATCCTCCAGTTTCCTCCCCTGTGTGTCTCTTCCGCCAAACGCTGGGCATCCAATAGGATGCCTGGCGCTTTGGCCAATCTGAAACAGGTCTCACTGACCTACCTCCTGATTGGCAGGGAGGCACCATGGTGTAAAAATTGTGAAAATTAATTTGCTATGGTCACACAATCGGGTGGGATCAGGGCGCACTCTCTGCGCCCCGAGCCCACCCTTTTTTGAAGCCTATTAGAGCCTCAGGCTCTGATCAGGTGCTTAAAAAAAAACACCCCCTCCCACGCTGCCATAGGAGTCCATGCATCCGGCATCCTGAAAGGGGCAGGGCGCATGAATAGGGAGGCGGTGGCAGGGATTAGCATATGACTTAGTCACTGTGACAGCACTAGCTACTACTCTAATGACTCATAGCTTACACAGGATTCTCTTTTCCCTTCTGGTTGATAAATTAAGCAGTGTGGGAACAAAGGAAGGGTTAACATATGATGGGGAGTAGGGATGATGGGGGTTTGTTCTAAATTGGATTGGGACCGAACCCGGAGGGAATCTGTCCTTTCCACCCACTGCCACCCAATCAACTTTGGCCAAGGCATTCCCTGCCTACTTGTCCTCCAATGGTCAGGGATGCGCTCAAGAGTGCGGTGTCACTTGGCACTTCTGGTGTCATCTGTTTGTCAAGGTTGTAGGGGTAGGGGCCTGATTCTGTATCCAGTGAGGGGGAGCAGTGTGTCCAAGAAATATGACATTGAAGTATCG
Source organism: Aquarana catesbeiana (assembly GCF_042186555.1). Classification (NCBI taxonomy): domain Eukaryota; kingdom Metazoa; phylum Chordata; class Amphibia; order Anura; family Ranidae; genus Aquarana; species Aquarana catesbeiana. Next base: position 98,391,393 of record NC_133335.1, on the reverse strand, counting down.
TAGACAGAAGTGGCTAGGTTGGCACAGGACAGGGGTGAGATTTGGTCATAGAGGTGATCAGTAGCAGAGTAGAGAAGAGAAGAGTTTAGGTGATGAAGGTTTCTATGGGTAATTATTAGTCGGTTAGAGGGAGAGGAGGTGGAAAAGAGGGAGAGAGCGAAACTAATAAAGTGGTGATCAGAGAGCGGAAGAGGATTGTTGGAGAGGTTGCATGGAGTGGATAGGTAGGAGAAAACAATGTCAAGGGTGTTGCCATCAGAGTGAGTAGAAGCGTGTATACATTGCTTCAGCGCAAAAGAGGAGATTAGATTGAGAAGTAAATACGTAGCAGGAGTGTCAGTATTAACAGGGATGTTGAAGTTACCGAGAATGATTGTGGGGATTTCAGAAAAGAGAAAGTAGGGTAGACAGGCAGAGAAGCCATTAACAACGTGCCATCCGGGCCAATTCTGACACTTTGCTCCTACATGTAAAAATCTACTTTTTTTTGCTAGAACATTACTTAGAACCCCCAAAATTTATATACCATATCTATCAGCGTATAACACGCACAGGCGTATTACATGCACCTTCATTTTAGGAGGGAAGTTTCAGGAAAAAACTTATTTTTTTTAAATAAACAACTTTGAATTAAAATAAGGGTCAGTGCCCATAAATGCAGCCTAATTAGTGCCCATCTGCAGCCTCCTCATCTCCCATCAATACAGCCTGATAAATGCCCATCTGCAGCCCATCTCCCATCAATGCAGCCAGATCAATGCCCATCTGCAGCCCATCTCCCATCAATGCAGCCTGATCAATGCCCATCTGCAGCCCATCTCCCATCAATGCAGCCTGATCAATGCCCATCTGCAGCCCATCTCCCATCAATGCAGCCTGATCAATGCCCATCTGCAGCCCATCTCCCATCAATGCAGCCTGATCAATGCCCATCTGCAGCCCATCTCCAATCAATGCAGCCTGATCAATGCCCATCTGCAGCCCATCTCCCATCAATGCAGCCTGATCAGTGCCCATCTGCAGCCCATCTGCCATCAATGCAGCCTGATCAATGCCCACCTGCAGCCCATCTCCCATCAACGCAGCCTGATTACTGCCCATTTTTAGCCTCAATGCTCATCTGCAGCCTCACCATCTCTCATCAATGCAGCCTGAACAGTGCAGGAAATCACCAAGCTGTCATCTCCTGTTTACTCGGCTCTCACATGGCGGTCACACACACAGTCCTGCCTCCACCATTGGCATTGGACCAGCTCCTGTGACAGACAGAACACTGGTCCAAAGTCGGTGATGGTGGCGGGACTGTGTGTGAGAGCCAAGTGAGAGGCGAGTAAACAGGAGATGATGGCTCAGTGAATTCCGTCTGCGCTCGTCCCCCTCCTTCCCCTCCAAGGTACACTATCGGCATATAACACGCAACTGAGATTTGCCCCCTATTTTCAGGGGGAAAAAGTGTGATAAATATGGTATTTTTTTTTTGCAGAGACCCTATAGATTAAAATGGTAGGTGTTGCAATTTTTTTTTGTCACACAATATTTGTGCAGCGGTTTTTCAAATGCAATTTTTTGGAAAAAAAAAACACTTTCATGAATTAAAAAAAACCCCACTACACTGGGGGGTGAACCTCTGGGGGAATCTAGGATGGAAAAGGACCTGGGGGTCCTAGTAGATGATAGGTTTAGCAATGGCATGCAATGCCAAGCTGCTGTTAACAAAGCAAACAGAATATTAGCATGCATTAAAAAGGGGATCAACTCCAGAGATAAAACGATAATTCTTCCGCTCTGCAAGACTCTGGTCCGGCCGCACCTGCAGTATGCTGTCCAGTTCTGGGCACCAGTCCTCAGGAAGGATGTATTGGAAATGGAGCGAGTACAAAGAAGGGCAACAAAGCTAATAAAGGGTCTGGAGGATATTAATTATGAGGAAAGTTTGCGAGCACTGAACCTATTCTTTCTGGAGAAGAGACACTTGAGAGGGGATATGATTTCAATTTACAAATACCATACTGGTGACCCCACAATATGGATAAAACTTTTTTGCTGAAGGTAGTTTAACAAGACTCATGGCCACTCATTAAAATTAGAAGAAAAGAGGTTTAACCTTAAACTGCGTAGAGGGTTCTTTACTGTAATGCACACGATCGCACATTCCGACAACAAAATCCATATTTTTTTTCCGACGAATGTTCGCTCAAACTTGTCTTGCATACACACGGTCACACAAATCTTGTTGGAAATTCCAAACGTCAAGAATGCGGTGACGAACAACACGTACGACGAGCCGAGAAAAATTAAGTTCAATAGCCAGTGCAGCTCTTCTGCTTGATTCCGAGAATGCGTGGAACTTTGTGCGTCAGAATTGTGTACACACGATCAGAATTTACGACAACGGATTTTGTTGTCGGAAAATGTGAGATCCAGATCTCAAACTTTGTTTGTCGGAAATTCTGACGGAAAATGTCCGATGGAGCCTACACACAGTCGGAATTTCCGACAACAAGCTCCCATCGAACATTTCCCGTTGAAAAATCCGACCGTGTGTAGATGGCATAAGAGCAGCAAGGATGTAAAATTCCCTTCCATAGGTGGTGTTCTCAGCGGGGGGTATCAATAGTTTCAAAAAATGATTAGATAAGGACCTGAACGACCACAACATACAGGGATATACGATGTAATACTGACATATAATCACACACATAGGATGGACTTGTGTCTTTTTTCAACCTCACCTAATATGTAACTATATAATGTTAGCCCAATTTTTTTTGCATAATATGAAAGATGATGTTATGCCGAGTAAATAGATACCTAACATGTCACGCTTTAAAATTACGTCTACCCTTGGAATGGCAGAAAACTATGGTGCTTAAAATTCTCTATAGGCAACGCTTTAAACACCTTTACTGGTTATCAGTTTAGAGTTGCACAGGTTTGGTGCTAGAATTATTTCACTCGCTATGACATTAGCGACAATGCCTCACGTGTGGTGCGATTAACATTTACATATGTGTGTGGGAGTAACATACGCATTAGAGCATAAGCACGGTGGGATAGGGGCTCTTAATTTTTTTTTTTTTATATTTTATAATTTATTTTATTTTTATTTTTTTATTTTTTATTTTTTTTAATGAACTTTATTGCTATCACAAGGGATGAACAACATCCCTTGTGACAGCATGGGCCGTGACAGGTCCTCTTTATGTCGAGATCTGTGGTCTATTAGATTGGTCTGATCGGCTGCTTCCCTGGCCGCTGGTGCCAGGTGAACAAACAGCCAAAACAGGAAGTGACTACAAAATTCATCGCTCCCGGTTACAGTGAGAGGAGAGCAACGTCAGTTAGTCTCTCTCTGTACAGTGCAGCCATCGCCACCGACTGCATCGCTCTCGGCCTCCGTGATGGGACCAGAGAGTCCGTGAGAGGAGGAGGTGGGAGGGGGTTTTTACCACTTTCCGCCATCTGCAGAAGTGATCGAGTGGTTAATTAGCCACTCAGATCACTTCAGCAAAAAAAGAGAATCGCCGGCTGAAGAAATACATACCAGAATGATGCCTCTAGGTGCAGGCATAATTCCGGTATAATCACTGAAACCGGGGGATGTCCATAGACGTCAACCCGGTGGGAAGTGGTTGGCTGATAATGGTAGGGAAGTGGTAGGCTGATAATGGTCCAGGGAGCCGGTAAATCACAGCTATCCTTAGAGAAACTGGAGAGAAAAGACAAATGCAATGTGCCTCAAATGAGAAGAGCTACAGAGAGGGAGGTGGGTGAAGTACCTGAAGGGTGCTATATGGGGATGGAAGGATTCCCACTCCCCCCTTCTTGCGCCCACTGGGTCTGGGGGAGTGATCGCAGAGAAGGCCACCATGGGAGAGGGAATCAGGGGAAGCTGTGTTGGATTCATGAAGTGAGGTTTTAGTAATAGCGAGTAGATTAAAAGAGTTAGTGACAAAGAGGGCTTGGAAAGAGGTGAGTTTGTTACAGACAGAGCAGGCATTTCAAAGAAGTGCAAGAGAAGGGGAGTCTGGTCTTGGAAGGAAGAGGAATGAAATCTAAATTGTGTGGATTGCGGCTGCTGCCAGAGGGCATGGGGTGATGGTAGCGTTGGGCACAGTGAAATGATAGAGGCCCAGGGTTTGGGAAAATATCTCTACAAGTTAGGAGAAGCAGAAGGATGAGGGAGGTAATATGGCAGTGTGATTTATATGAAGGGACATGCCCCAGTGTCTTGGACGTTTTATTAGTGTGTGGATTTAGAATTAGCAGGACAGAAGTAAGGGAGTGGAGAAGAGGGGTGAAGGAAAGAGAGTTTAAGGAGAGAGGACACAACTGAAAAGACACAAAGAGGGAGTGGTAGAGAGTGCATGTTACAGAAGGGAAGTAAAGGTGAAGGGGTAAACAAGGTCACCTGCAGTCTGTTTAGTGTTTTTCAGTGTATTTTCATTTCATGCAATTGCTGAAGTAGAGCCTGAAGTGCTCCAACTTAAACAAATAACCCCAATTATAGAAAGAACCCCAGCAGATGTTTTTCCCCCATAAAGGTGGATTAGCTTTATACTGTTAGGGATGGGGGTGGTTGCTTGTCAAATAACTGTAATCAGGAGTAAATAATGGATGACTGGCTAGCAGAGCAAACTTTCCACATCAGAATCAGACTTGCAAGAGGGCACCAGTGTTGCCAACCATCAGTATTTTTACTGGCAGCCAGTAAAAAATGGGCACTTTTCTCCTGCCAGTAAATGCCAGTGACAGGAAAAGATTGCCAGTAAAAAATATGGCTGTGACGCTTGGCCCGGCCAAGACCATTTGAGTGCCTTCTACAGTGTGTTCTGGCATCGCTGGCGGGTGACGAGTCTGGTGGAATCAGTGCCTGAGCATTTTGTGTGATGTCATGGCGCAAGGTAGCTGAGCCGAGCGGCTGGAACCTTGTGTGAGCAAGGCAAGCTGGGAGCGGGACTGTCAGTGCTGTTTGGACTGGAGTGGACTGAAGGGACCATCTGGTGTGGAGAGAGACTGTCACTGTGACATAGGAGGCAATGTGTCATGTCAGTGAGGTGTCATCATCATCTGTGCTGCTGCACACTGCTGTCATCGTTTCAATTTCACGTGTGTGTGTGCCTGCCCATTTTCACTTCTTGTCCTCCTGAGTCCTGTACCTGAGCTACTTACTTACTAGTAGGGATGGGCGAACGGTTCGGCCCGAGCATAAGTTCGGGACGAACTTTGGTTGTTCAGATGTTCTGCGAACACTGAGCAATATGCAGTGTTCGGGGAAAATTCGGAACACTGTTAAAGTCTATTGGACACTAACATGAAAAATCAAAAGTGCTAATTTTAAAGGCTTATATGCAAGTTATTATCATAAAAAGTATTTGGGGACCCGGGTCCAGCCCCAGGGGTCATGTATCAATGCAAAACATTTTTTTAAAAATGGTTGTTTTTTCGGGAGCAGTGATTTTTTTAATGCTTAAAGTGAAGCAATAAAAATGAAATATTCCTTTAAATATCGTGCCTTGGGGTGTGTCTATAGTATGCCTGTAAAGTGGCACAGTTTTCCCGTGTTTAGAACAGTACCACAGCAAAATTACATTTCTAAAGGAAAAATTGTCATGTAAAACTGATCGCGGCTGTAATGTGTTGTCGGGTCTCGGCAATATAGATAAAACTCATTGCGAAAAAACGGCATGGGTTTCCCCCCCAGTCCATTACCAGGCCCTTTGGGTCTGGTATGAATATTAAGGGGAACCCCGAACCAAAATTACAAAAAAAAAAATTTGCGTGGGGGTCCCCCTAAAATCCATACCAGGCCATTCTGGTCTGATATGGAAATTAAGGGGAACTCTGTGCCAAATTTTTTTAAACAAGGCGTAGGGGTCCCCCCGTCTGGTATGGATTTTAAGGGGAACCCTGAGCCAAAATTTAAAAAAATGACGTAGGGGTCCCCCCAAAATCCATAACAGACCCTTATCCGAGCATGCAACCTGGCAGGCTGCAGGAAAAGAGGGGGGGACAAGACAGCGCGTCCCTCTCCTGAACCGTACCAAGCCACATGCCCTCAACATGGGGAGGGTGCTTTGGGGTAGCCCCCCAAAGCAGCGGCATGTTCAGTAGTTGTACAGTTAGAGAATTACAGTTACAGAGTTAAAGCAGTTGTATACCCTCAGAAAAAAAAATGTAAAAAAAAACCCCTGTAAGGCAAAGACATAATGAGCTAGTATGCACCCTCCCCATATGTCATTATGAAATACTTACCTTAGAAAGAGGTCCCCGTATCGCAAGTCGGTCCACGCTGAGGGAGCTGACATTTTAGCCTCAGCGTGTCTTCCAGGTTCGCGGCTCTGGTGCTGTGAGTGGCCAGAGCCACAATGACATCACTCCTGCGCATGCGCGCCAGAGTCTTCTTCCTGGCAAGGTCCAGCAGCGTCTGCCGGACCTTCAGCCGGGCATTCACAGCGCATAATGCAAAGTGAATATCTCCTAAATCGCACAGGTTTAGGAGATATTCATTTTACCTACAGGTAAGCCTTATTATAGACTTACCTGTAGATAAAAATAAAAAAATGGGTATACAGCCACTTTAAAGATAATGATGTGACCATCTTGATGAAATAGAGCCTCAGGTTCCAAACTCTAAAACTGTTTTTGTCAATTGACAGTAATAATTAAAATTAATTCTATAGCAGAATCATTAGCATTAACATTATTAGTTATCAATCCAGAATTGTCTTCTCAAATGAAGAGTGGTGCCTGCCCTGTGGAGGGAAGAGCCGTGAGAGAAATAAGATGTGACATTTTTTAGAACCTGCCAACCACAAGTAAAATGACAGAGCAGAGAGAGGAAGCCCATGGAGAAATGTTCCAGAGGTTCCTTGTTAACCGAATTAAGCATTAAAGGGCTTGCCAGAGCATGAGTTGGAATCTTGGTGTACAAGTTGCAAAATCTTTAACCCCAATAGCAGGGGGTAAAAAATGTGAATGTTCTGTGAGCTCCTGAATGGCTGGTGATTTTGGAACTGTGACGTTGATCCCAGTGGAGAATCTTGTTCCTGGGATTTGGCAGATCCCCATCTGTCTGTTTTTTAGCAGACACAATCGGATCGGATTTCAGCAGGTGTCAACGGACACATGTTCATTTACATCCACAGCTCCATAGAGAGCAATGGATGGTTTGATCAGGTCCGCCTGAAAAACTGACAGGAGGTCCTGATCGGTCTGTTAGTGTAAAAGGGGCCTAAGGTAAACAATGGAGTTTCATCTCTGTAACATTGTATCAATTCTCTACAGCAGTTCACTCTGTGATTCATTACACCATCAGTGGTGAGTACAGTAAATGCACTTTGTACACAGTACAGAGGTCTTCCTCATATTACTTCTCCCACTGGTCATATGTTCTTAGCATAGACAGTAGGTGACCGTGATATTGTGTAAATCTCACCACTGTTATAGGCGAGATTTGACACCTGCGAGCTCCGTCACGTGAGCCAGCGCCGAGCTGGCTCGCTCATCAGGAAAGGAAAACTGCGTTTTTTCCTTTCCCGATGAGCGACAAGCATTGCTGACAGGTGTCTGGTATGAATCATGAGGGAGAACGTCACGCCAAATTTTAAATAAAAAACCGACATGGGTTCCCCTCCAGGGGCATACCAGGCCCTTAGGTCTGGTATGGATTTTAAGGGAAACCCCCTACGCCGAAAAAACGGCGTGGGGGTCCCCCCAAAATCCATACCAGACCCTTATCCGAGCACGCAGCCCGGCCGGTCAGGAAAGGGGGTGGGGACGAGCGAGCGCCCCCCCTCCTGAACTGTACCAGGCCGCATTCCCTCAACATGGGGGGTGGCGCTTTGGGGCAGGGGGGCGCCCTGCGGCCCCCCCACCCCAAAGCACCTTGTCCCCATGTTGATGAGGACAAGGGCCTCTTCCCAACAACCCTGGCCATTGGTTGGCGGGGTCTTCGGGTGGAAGGCTTATGGGAATCCGGGAGCCCCCTTTAATAAGGGGGCCCCCAGATCCCGGGCCCACACCCTATGTGAATGAGTATGGGGTACATCGTACCCCTACCCATTCACCTGGGGGTAAAAGTGTCAATAAAAAAACACACTAGACAGGTTTTTAAAGTAATATATTAGGCAGCTCCAGGGGTCTTCTTCCGACTTCTTTGCTCTCTCCGGCCTCTTCTCCAGGTGTCTGGTTCTTCTCCCGCTCTCCAGCCTCTTTTCCCGCTCTCCGGTTCTTCTGCCGGGCTCCACCGCTATCTTCTGCTCTTTTGCTGCTCTTTTGCTAGCAGTGGCCCGATCTTCTCCGTCGTCTTGTTCCTTCTTCTCTTCTTCCGATGTTGACACGACGCTATCTCCTGCTGTAATGCTGTGTGCGAGGTGCGCGACGACTTATATAGGCATGGAGCATGGCCACTGGGTGATGTCACCCGTTGACCCCACCCCTTTATGACGTCACAGTCCCAGGGCATGATGGTAACATCACCCGGTGACCACGCCCCATGGTGGGATCGCGCTGGAAACACATTCTAGCGGTCAGGTACTCTAGACCCCTTTCGCACTGAGGCAGTCTTCAGGCATTTCAGCGCTAGAAATAGCGCCTGAAAACTGCCTCTCCTTCATTACAATGGGTGCTTTCACACCCAGGTGGTGCACTTGCGGGACGTTCGGAAAAGTCCTGCAAGCAGCATCTTTGGAGTAGTTTGGGAGCACTTTATACAGAGCTCCCAAAAAGCCCCTGCCCATTGCAATGAATGGGCAGTGCTTCCGAAGCGCCTAAAGAAAGCGCTTCTGGAGCGCCTCAACACAGGAGTTTTTAACTGCCTCTTTGGGGTTAAAAGCACCCTGCTAGTGCCTGAAAAGTGCCGCTTAAACATCGCTAAAGTGCCGCTAAAGCGACCAACGCTTTAGCGCTAATGTAGCCGCGGCCCCAGTGTGAAAGGGGTCATAGTGTTAGGCTATATTCTATATTGGTCAAATGTTCATTAACTCTTCTAGTTAACGTTTTTTTAAAGAAAGATTCTAGGTATGGATATTTTATACATAATTACATTGGTCCAGCTTGGTCCAATGTAACTATGCATATATCATACCTGGCCGATGCCCCTGGAAGCTGAAAATTACTACTCCAGTGATCTCCACTTGCTTCTGGATCCCATGCTGAATGGCTGGCCTGATGCATTCTGAACACAGGAGGTCGGCCACTCGGCACTTGCGATATTCAGAGTATGCTTTGTATTTTCTGAATGAATGCAAAGCATTTTCTCATTGGATGAGATGAAGAGGCAGGGTGGTGACATCTTAGGATCAAATGTAATTTAACACATAAGAGGTGTGTTTATTAAATAACGAGACTGTGATCCCACCTAGTAAACAAAGCAGTCAGAGCCAGTTATAACTGCATGCGTGGTGACCTTGAACATGTTTGAACCTGCATGACAAGCAGTAACACTCTATGACGTTCAGTTGATTGTGAGTCACCATTTAGTTTGGTTGTATTTTCTGTAGTGTGCCGAAAAAATGCAAGTTTAAAAGATGAACAACATGTTAATTTGAAATTTTTAGTAAAATTGCACAAAACACCAACATGTTTTCAAATGCTTACTACAGCTTATGGGAATGACGGCCTGGCTCGTGCGCATGTGTTTGAGTGACACAAAAGATTAAGGGAGGGACATGAGAATGAATTCCCAAAAGTTAAATCAGTGCTTAAAGGGACACGTTTTGAGTCAAGTTGAAGCTGTAAAGAAGAAAATGGAGGATGTGTTGAAGCAGCTGACAGAAATTGATTTTCTCCATGCTTTGGACCAGTGGAAAACAAGACTGCAGCAATGTATTAGTGCAAATGGGGAATATATTGAAGGGGACAAGCCTTATTTGTAATACATATAAATAAAGGTGAGTTATTTAATCAGTCTCATTATTTAATAGACACACCTCGTATTACAAACATTACAGGTTTTATTTATGACTTTTGCATGCAAACTGAAACATTTTCAAAACACATTTTATGTGAATAGTGTTTTATCCTTCTAACATATCTAAATAGTGACTACAAATAAAATTAAAAAGGAAAAAACAGTGGCGCTAACCTAATGCCCTGTACACACGGTCAGACTTTGTTCGGACATTCCGACAACAAAATCCTAGGTTTTTTTCCGACGGATGTTGGCTCAAACTTGTCTTGCATACACACGGTCACACAAAGTTGTCGGAAAATCCGATCATTCTGAACGCGGTGATGTAAAACACGTACGTCGGGACTAAAAACGGGGCAGTGGCCAATAGCTTTTATCTCTTTATTTATTCTGAGCATGCGTGGCACTTTGTCCGTCGGATTTGTGTACACACGATCGGAATTTCCAACAACGGATTTTGTTGTCGGAAAATTTTATATCCTGTTCTCAAACTTTGTGTGTCGGAAAATCCGATGGAAAATGTGTGATGGAGCCTACACACGGTCGGAATTTCCGACAACAAGGTCCTATCACACATTTTCCATCGGAAAATCCGACCGTGTGTACGGGGCATAAGACAGAACTGTCCAATTTAGACAATACTGAAAGTAATCTGGTGCATAAATATTGCGTTTAAACAATTAAAACACCCTGTGAAATTCATAAGTGCATAAATCAAACAAAATGTCCATATATTGATGCATGAAGAAAGTCCTTGACTAATTGTGTCTTCTTAATTTCTTCCACCACACCAAAGTGTTCAGTGAACCCACCCCCTTAAGAAATGCACTCACCGACTCCAAATGCCTACACTTGCGTGCAAGGCTAAAACGCTTTTATAACCACACAGAAAGGGTTAAATCAGCAAACCAATATCCAACAGTGTATGTAGAAATCGCTCCACATGTAAAATAATAAAGTGCTCCAATAGTGTAAAACAGTATAGACCAATTTATTGTAAACACTATCACTCTTCAACTTTTCCACTCACATTTTACAAAATCCAAGCCAGCAAAAAAATTAGCTTCAAATCACAGCACGCTAAACAATTGGATCACACAGTGCAGGGATACGGTCAAGGCGGACCCGAGGTGTGCAGGCGTTAAACCTCAGCTCTCACCCCCTCCTCGGTGCCTGGCACTTTATCGGATCACCACTTTCTCGTACGGCTTCAAGCGTCATACGTCACAGCCACGCAGTATGCAGTACCTAAATGGCAGAGCCTCATGCACCAGAGCTAAATGCCTCCAGGCCTTAGGAGTAAGTCCATAAAATTTGGTCTGTTTTGTCAGCTGGAAACTCTGGTGAGCTTGGTAAGTGGATGGGAATGAGCTAGGGGGCAATGGGGTTGATCTAATAAAACTGGAGAGTGCAAAATCTGATGCAAAAGCTGTGCGTAGAAACCAATCAGCTTCCAGGTTTTTTGTCAAAGCTTAACTGAACAAGCTGAGGTTAGAGGCTGAACAGCTGTACCAAGTTTTGCACTGTCCAGTTTAAGTAAATCAACCCCAATGTTCTCAAAGTTTCCTTGTTAGCCCTTCCCTTCTGTGGATCGGAGCCCTGGGACAAGCTGTATGCCTGGACTGAAGCCCCAGGGACTGGAGTCCAGGCTATATGGGCCTAGGAGAGAGCAACACCAGAACCTCCAGTTTTGTTGCCGCTCAACTCCAGAAAAAGGCTGTTTAATGATACTGAATACTGAGACCCACCTAAAGTGAAAGACTTGTAGGAGCCCTGTGTAGGTTTGGGATATTCCACCTCCTTTGCCTTTTGTGTATTACAGATTTGAAAAAAAAGCATTGAAATCTACCTTTAATTGTGAATCTACTTTTCTTCAAGGGCAAGTAAATGTGATCTATTTGTGAGAATAAAAATTATTTTTTGCCCACTTTTAATGAACTCTGACAAGTAGAACCGTTGGAGAGTGCGGTTTGGTTCCCAGGTGACTTTTGGGTGTACGTACATGGCTAAAATAGTGTGTTGATCTCGGTTTTTTGTTCAATGCAATGATTGAATGTGATAGTCGTTAATGAAAAAAGTTATCATGTGGTTATAAAGTAATAAAATGTAATTCTGGAAAGTGGAAATACGGTATTCTCTTGTCAAAGCATATCAGATAAATTATTGCTTTGATTGACCTGCTACTTTCTGGTAGATCTGTCATTTCTGCAAGTCAATAGACAGGTGTAGTTATACAGAAGATATTGAAAATGTGTCAGATGAGAAGATTGTACAAGTAGCTTTGGATTCATTTGCTACATAAGAGGAGATGATTGTTTGGCACAGTTGCAAGTTCAAGCTGTGTGTGACAGAGACTCATAGAATGTGGGATGATTTTAGGATCAGATTGGAACAAAATGTGTTTAAATAAATCAAATATTGCCTGTGGATAAAATTTTCCTAGAATGAAAATGTGTAACTTAAAGTGTTTGTAAAGGCTATTTTTTGGGGGAAATAAACATGTTATACTTACTTGCCCTGTTCATTGGTATTGCAGAGAATGGCCCAAAACCTCTTCTTCTGAGGTCCCCTTCAGCGCTGTAGGCTCCTCCTTTTCTTAGTATGCCACCATAGCAAGCTGCTTCCTATGGGGGCACACCTTTAGACTTGCTCCCAAAACTGTCTGTGTGCATCTGTTGACATACAGTGTGGCTCAGCCTTACTCTCTCACAGGATTTGATTGACAGCAGCAGGAACCAATGGCTCCCACTGCTGCCTTTGTGAACAGAGAGAGAGAGGAGACGGCTGCTGCAGTCGGGCACAGCACTGGATTGAGATAGTGAGGGGGTAAGGGAGCAATACATTTACCAATCAAGTGAACCCTAAAATAAACGCCAGTTAATTTTGACTGATCCACCACTTGTCATTCATGAATAGTTTTTCAGGCTCTTTGTTAGGTGTCTTATACATACTTTGAAGTAGCAGTACTTTGGCTTGGATACTATAGCTGTAATTCACTAATGATAAAAACAGGCATTGAAGAAGCTTTTAGTTATTAGTGTTCCTCCTATATATTCAAATTTTTAAAACTTTTATAGGGAGGGTTTTTCATATAAGGACAGTTGCTTACCTATGGGTCACCAAGTTTCATGTTTTTACACTTACAGTACATGTTGACAATGTTTGCATGCAGTTTGTGAAGCTGTGAACAATTTTTAATCATCCTCTACACCAGTGATATCAGTCAATATACAGTTGTAAGGGAATTCCAGTATGGCGACTGGCGCATAGCAACGCTTATAGAAATGAGTATAGGCACATTGCTAATAGAAATGAGCGTGGACGCACTGCTTGTACAAATGTGCATGTGCACACGCGAATGCACACATGTCGGAGTGTGCCCACAGTTTCCAGTGCCAGATGGCTATTTAAGGAATGCACTTGCTCACTGTCAGTGCTAATTGGTCTTTAGCTTCCCCTGTGTCCTGAGTATATTCTGTATCTGACATTCATTGGTGATCCAGTCTGTTACTAACCTGATCCTGGATTCTACTTGTACCTCTGCCAACCTGTTCCCAGCCTTGGCTTTGTTTTTGACCACGCTTCTGCCTACGCTTCTAAACCTGGTTGCCCACCTGCTACTGACCTCTGCTACCTCTGTGACCTTCTGAGTGTCTGTTTTGGCTGTCCTTCATAACCGTTCCAGTCATCGCAGTGTGTTGCTGCCTGAAGCCTGCTGAGAGCTTCGACAAGCCACACTTCAACTTCAACTTCAATGCATGCGGAGGGCCCCTTTAACCTCAGTTGGTCCAGTGTGCATCACATCTGCTCCTGGCCTGATGTCCTGCCTGCCTTCTCAAGCCTGCATCTCCTGATGCCAGTTCTGCTATCAACACCTGGCACTCGTGTTCTTCCTGTCCCTCAGCACCATCTGTTTCACCTTCAGTGGGGCCTCGGCTGGAGATACAAGAAAGGCCAACCTTGTCAATTCAGTCTCCTACCAGGTACGTGCCACAGTATTTAGTTCTTCATTGTATTTGAAGGCTTATTCTAGAATCTGTTCATGTTTTGGGAATGTCAGATGGTGTTACTGAATCATGTCTTTTTCCTAGCGGGGCAGGATCAGGATGCTGCCACTAGACGCAGGGCAACATGGAATGCCTTGCTCAAGCCAATTTTGGATGGTTATGTATTGACATTACAGCATAATTTGTGCCAAATAATTAAGCTTAGGTACTTGGACAGTGCATTATCTACTTGTAAGAAATGGTTGGAGCTGGAAAACCTGGAGCAAGATGGCATGTTGGATCACAGCGGGTAGTTCTGCTATTTATTTTATAAGGTGAGAGTTTGCATCTGAGGTGTCAATTCCCCTCATGAATAAGGAGCTGGCTGCTTTGGCTTTTCTGTTCTAAGTGTCAGGCTGTCAGGACTTTAGGAACAAATTCTTGATATGCCAAGTTATACATGCTTTCCATAGGGGCAGATCAACAAAATAAATTATGCACTATTTCTATAATAAAAACAAACAATAATATGCAACCACCATGCCTCAAACTAAAATGAATAAAGCTTATATGAAATACTGCTTCACTAGAAACAGTGCATACAGGTAAAATGTAATCAAATACTACTCAATGTCCAAGGATGCAAAAAGGTTCTGAAAATGTCATATGAACTTCAGTAAAGCAAGTGCTAGCTACATACTCCTCCAAAGCATTCATAAGAGGCCAGTATGCTACTCATATTAGTAGAGCTAGATGACAATCTAAAGAAAATCTGGATGGGGTTGAGCCCCAGGCTGCCAGATTTGAGGCTGTTTATGTTACCTCCCATGACCCCAATACTTACAAAGCCCTCTTGACCACCTTAGTGGAAATCTCTAAAATTCACACCTAATTTATGAGGAAGGCCCTACTTCCTCAAACACAACATATGTACAGTGAGAAAATAATTATTTGGTTCCGTGAAGATTTTGTAAGTTTTCCCACTTACAAAGAAATGAATGGTCTATAATTTTCATTACAGGTGTATAAATGATAGAGACAGAATATCAACCAAAAATCCAGAAAAAACACATGATACAAATGTTATACATTGAGTTGCAGTTCAGTGGGTAAAATAAGTACAGTATTTGATCCCCTACCAACCAACAATAATTCTGGCTCCCACAGACTGGCTACAGTATGTGTTCATGTGGTACACAGATTAGTCCTGTCGATTCAAGAAGGTGCTCCTAATAACAACTCGTTATGTGTATAAAAGACACCTGTCCACAGGTTTTTCTTTCTTCCCTTCAAACCTCACAATCATGGGCAAGACTAAAGAGCTGTCAAAGTATGTCAGGGGCAAGATTGTAGACCTGCACAAGGCAGGAATGGACTACAAGACTATCAGCACGAAGTTTGGTGAGGAGACAACTGTTGGAGCAATTATTTGCAAATGGAAGAAATACAAAATAACCATCAATCGCCCTCGGTATGTAGCTCCATGCAAGATTTTGCCTCAAGTGATAAGGATGATCATGAGAAAAATAAGGGATCAGCCCAGAACTTCACGTGAGGAGCTTGTGAACGATCTCAAGGCAGTTGGGACCACAGTCACCAACCAAACCATTGGTAACACAATATGCCGCCATGGATTGAAATCCCGCAGTGCCCGCAAGGTCCCCCTCCTCAAGGAGGCACATGTACAGTCCTGTCTGAAGGTTGCCAATGAACATCTAAGAGATTCAGAGAAGGATTTGGAGAAAGTGTTATGATCAGATGAGACCAAAATTGAGCTCTTTGGTATTATCTTGACTCGCCGTGTTTAGAGGAAGAAAAATGCTGACTATGACCCTAAGAACACCATCCCTACAGTCAAGCATAGAGGTGCAAATATTATCCTTTGGGGCTGTTTCTCTGCTAAAGGTACAGGCCAACTTTGCTGCATTGAGGGGCCATTGGATGGGGCCATAATAAAATCCTGGATGAGAATCGCCTTCCCTCAGCCAGAACACTGAAGATGGGTCATGGATGGGTCTTCTAGCGTGACAAAGGAGTGGCTCAAGTGGCACTTTAAAGTGATTGTAAAGGTTTTTTTTTTTTTTAAATAACAAATATGTTATACTTATCTGCTCTGTGCAAGGGTTTTGCACAGAGCAGCCCCAATCCTCCTCTTCTGTGGTGCCTCTGTGGCACTCTTGGCCCCTCCTGTTCATTAGGAGCTGCTTTCCATGGGGGCACACGTGTAGGCGCACTCATGAGTCCCGCTGCTGCATCTATTGACACAGACAGCAGGAGTCGACCATGCGCCCGCTCTCGTATCGCTGGATTTACTTTACAACAGCAGGAGCCAATGGCTCCTGCTGCTATCAATCTATCCAATGAGGACAGAGACAGCGGCTGGTGTCATTGGGCTCATGCTCATCGCTGGAATAAAACTGATTCAGGTAAGAAAAGGGGGGGGGGCTCAGCTGCAGCACAGAAGGTTTTTCATGCATAGAATGCACCTTGAGACTTTACAACCCCTTTAAGGTCATGGAGTGGCCTAGCCAGTCTCCAGACCTTAATGCTATAGAAAATATATGGAGGGAGCTGAAACTTCGAGTTGCTAAGCAACAGCCAAGAAACCTTAAGGATTTAGAGAAGATCTGTAAAGAAGAGTGGACCAAAATCTCTCCTGTGATGTGTGCAAACCTGGTAACCAACTACAGGAAGCGTCTTACCTTTGTGTTTGCCAACAAGGGTTTCTCCACCAAGTACTAAGTCATGTTTTCTTGGTGATCAAATACTTATTTTACTCACTGAACTGCAACTCAATTCATATCTATTTTCTTATACATTTGTATCGTGTTTTGTCTAGCGTTTTTGTTGACATTCTGTCTCTATCATTTAAAATACACCTATGATAAAAGTTATAGACCCTTCATTTCTTAGTAAGTGGGCAAACTTACAAAATCTACAGGTGATCAAGAAATTATTTTCCCCACTGTATATGAACAAGGAGACAAATGTGGTAGATTTCTTGCTTGATTGTCAAAGGAAGAGTCAGCTGTTAAATATATTTCTAGGATCTTTGGCCCTGGTGATCACATTTATACTTGTTCTATGCCTATTACGAATCAATTTGTCTCTGTTTATTGCAACCTCTATGCCTCTACTGTAAACTACAAACCTAGTGACCTGGGTGGCTACTCACAAGATATTTTAATACCCACATTGTCCCCTGCCCAAATGTTCTCCATTTAAGATGAATATTACACAGGAAGAGCTACTGTATGCTATTGCGTCTTTCCAATCTGGCAAAACTTCTGGAGCAGATGGATTCCCTGCAGAGTATTACTAGTTAGTCACTCATCCAAATAACTTTTTTGGTTCTAATTTGTTTTAGGAAGATACGCCAGGATGTATAGCCCTACACATGTATACTGTAACTCAGTCTGCTTAATCCACCATCAGTGTATTGTCCGAAGGCAGATTTAGATTACCCAAGAAAATGATTGGAAGTGTGAAAGTTTGTGAAGCCATTGTTCTAATTTCATATTCAAATAAGTATGGTGCCAAAAAATCTGGGACACATTAATTGTTCGACCTACATGGCTGAAGGTGCGAGCTGTTGTCAAATCATTGGAGTAGAGATGTTAAAATGGCATTATAAGTAGGTGACAGATGAAGTAGAAGACGATAGGTAACATGACAGACGAATGGAACTTAAATTAGATCAAATACAGTATGTTTTTTGCCTCCGCAACCTATTTTATACACAGTACAACAGTAAATGTCTACAGAAACAGAGCTGTGCATTGGGAGTAGGGATGTTCTGCCGCAAAGTGAACAGCCGGTTCGGTTTGCGGCAGAACATGCGAACAAGCAAAAATTTTGTGCGAACACTGTTAAAAGTCTATGGGACTCGAATGCGAAAAATCAAAAGTGCTAATTTTAAAAGCTAATATGCAAGTTATTGTCATAAAAAGCATTTGGGGACCTGGGTCCTGCCCCAGGGGACATGTATCAATGCAAAAAAAAGTTTTAAAAACGGCTGTTTTTTCGGTAGCAGTGATTTTAATAATGCTTAAAGTGAAACAATAAAAGTGAAATATTCCTTTAAATATTGTGCATGGGGGTGACTATAGTATGCCTGTAAAGTGGCACATTTTTCCCGTGTTTAGAACAGTTCCTGCACAAAATGACATTTCTAAAGGAATAAAAGTCATTTAAAACTGCTTGCGGCTGTAATGTAATGTTGGGTCCCGGCAATATAGATGAAAATCATTGAGAAAAAGGCATGGCCCCCCCCCAGCCCATTACCAGGCCCTTTGAGTCTGGAATGGATATTAAGGGGAATCCCACATCCAAATTACAAAAAAAAGGTGTGGGGGCCCCCAGGCCCTATATACTCTGAACAGCAGTATACAGGCGGTCCCCATGTTAAAAACAAGATAGGGACTGTAGGTTTGTTCTTAAGCTGAATTTGCTTGTAATTTGGAACAGGTACATTTTTTAAGTGTAGCTCCAGCCAAAAAACTTTTTGGATAACATAGGGAAGGGTTACCACCCCTGTAAGATTTGTTTTGCTGTCTGTGCCCCTGTTCAGAAGATTTTACCTTACTTTCTATTCCAATGACAATTGGATTTTGAAAATTTTGGGTTATTAGGGAAACTAGGATTGGTAATAAAGCATCAGTGGAGACACCTTTTTCCCATATTAACTCTTACAGGAGAAATTTTCCCTTCCTAGGGGTAGATTTCCTCTCACTTCCTGTTGTCTCCCTCCGTTTGTAAGTAGGAGTCGTTTGTAAGTTGGATGTTTGAAAATAGGGGACCGCCTGTATATACTATACGGCCTGCCCTATACACTCTGTGGAAAATTGGGGCTTAGGTGTTGGTGGTACCAGAACACTGTAAGCCCTCACAGTTACTCTTGGTGAGTGCTGGAATGGGCCCTGCTGTGAAATATTATATCAAAAATTGTAATTACATGCCCCTGTTAAACAGGGGCAGAAAAATTGGGCCTTAGGCAGTGGTGGTGGTAGCACAACACTGTAAAGCCTCACAGATATTCTTGTTGAGTGTAGGAACGAGCTCTGCTGTTAAACATTTGATCAAAAATTGTAATTACACGCCCCTGTTAAACAGAAGCAAAAAAACTGGGCCTTAGGCAGTGGTGCCACAACACTGCAACCCCTCACAGATACTCTTGTTGAGCACAGGAACGAGCCCTGCTGTTAAATATTTGATCAAAAATTGTAATTACACGCCCCTGTTAAACAGGGGCAGAAAAATTGGGCCTCAGGCAGTGGTGGTGGTGCCCTAAACCAAAAATATTCTTAGAAGCTATCATCATGAAAAAAAAAAAAATCAACCGGTTACATCAGCATCAGGTGCTTGGTAGCTGGTGATCCAAGATTGATTCATTTTTATGAATGTGAGCCAATCAACAGAGTCTGTGGACAGGCGCACTCTGTGATCGGTTACAAAGCCTCCAGCAGCACTGAATGTGCGTTCAGAAAGAACGCTTGATACAGGACAGGCCAGTAGCTCAATTGCATACTGAGCAAGCTCTGGCCAGTGGTCCGTCCTCAAGACTCAGTAACCCAGTGGATGTTCTGTTGGAAAAGTCTCCAAGTCTGATCTTGCCCCTAGATATTCCTACACCATGTAAATCAGACGCTGGCGATGGTTGCTGGAATCTATCAAACCTTGGCGCTGAGGACTGAAAAATTGTCTGAAGGCATCGGTCAGCCGGCCACATTCTCCACCGCTCTTTCTGTGACTGAATGAAGCCTCAGCAACAGGTTGTCCAACACCAGGAAATTGTAACCTCCCAGGCTCTGGAAATGCATTGCACAAACCTTTCTGCAAGGCCTCCCGAAGATGTTTCACCCTCTGCTCCCTCTGCGAAGGCTGGATAAGTTCTGCAACCTTACCCTTGTAATGTGGATCAAGAAGGGTTGCCAGCCAGTAATGATCCCTCTCCTTGATACCACAAATCCTAGGGTCCTTTTGCAGGCTTTGCAGGATCAGGGAGGCCATGCAGCGTAAGTTTGCAGAGGCATTCGATCCTGAGTTCTCTGGGTCACTAAGGATCACATGATCCTCAACCACCTCCTCCCAGCCACGTACAACTCCATGGGTTTCTGGGAACTGAAAACGATCCCTTGAAGACTGCTGCTGCTGATTTTATCCTCCACCTCCATGCTGACACAATCCTCCTCCTCTTCTTCTTCCTGTGTGTTTGGCGGGCCCGCAGGAATACTATCTGGATAAGGGGGCCTTGAGAGTTAAGGAAGTCCTCCTCTTCCTCCTACTGTTCTGCCTCAAGTGCTGTTCTGCCTCACATGAAGCGTGTGCTCCAACAGGAAGACAAGAAGGACAGTATCACTGATGCATGCACTGTCATTGCTCACCATCCTCGTGGCCTCCTCAAATGGTGACCGGACATGCATGCATCCTTGATCAATAGCCACTGGTGTGGCGAAAAGAAGGCAAGCTCCCTTGATCCTGTCCCGGTGCCATACTCACACAGGTACACATTGATGGCCCTCTGCTGCATGTGCAGCTGCTGCAGCATTGCCAATGTTAAGTTCCACCTGGTGGGCATGTCAGAAATGAGGCGGTTGGTGGGCAGGTTTCATTCCATTTGAATGTCAGCCAGCTGAGCACTGGCATTGTATGACTGGCAGAAATGACCACAGACTTTCCTGGCCTACCTCAGGAGATCCTGTAAGCCTGGGTACCTGCTCAAGAATCGCTGCACCACCAAATTCAGGATGTGTGCCAAACATGAAACATAGGTCAAGTGTCCCTGTCGGAGGGCGGAGAGAAGGTTAGTGCCATTGTTGCATACAACCATTCCTGGCTGAAGCTGGTGTGGCATCAACCACCTCTGAGCCTGCCCCTGCAGAGCTGACAGAATCTCTGCCCCAGTGTAGCTCCTGTCCCCTAAGCAGACCAACTCAAGCACCGCATGGCATCTTTTTGCCTGAGTGCTTGCGTAGCCCCTTGAATGCTTACGGAGCACCGCTGGTTCAGTGGACAAATCTGCAGAAGAGGCCATAGAGGAAGAAGAAGAGGAGGGGGTGGAGGAGACAGCTGTGGCAGAATCACCACTAGCATTTTGGAGGCGTGGTGGCGGAACAAGCTCCAACAATACTGAACCCTGTCCTGCATCCTTCCCAGGTGACAGCAGAGTTAACCAGCCAGTGGTAATATGCACCTTACTGCTGACCGCCCTGTCCAACAAGGCCAAAACATTGCCTTCCACATGCCGGTAGAGAGCCGGAATGGCCTTCCATGAAAAGAAATGGCGTTTTGAAACCTGCCACTGAGGTACAGCACATTCCACCAATTCGCCAAAGGGGCCAGAGTCTACCAGCTGAAAAGGCAGCAGTTGCAATGCTAGCAATTTGGCCAAGCTCGCATTCAGACGTTGAGCATGTGGATGGCTGGGACCGAATTTCTTTTTACGGTTTAGCAACTGGTATAGGAAAATTTGCCTGCTAAATCAGATGGTGGTGTACTGATAGCAGATTGGCTGCAAATACTTGGGACACCTATTCCTATAGCTTCATTCCTCTCAGTGCAGGTTTTTGAGAGGACTGGAGGTATAGTGGTGTTGGAGATCCCAGATGAGGAGCAAGGAGAAGTACACCTTTTTCTTTGATGTGGGTCTTTCAAGTGCTGTTGCCAATGGACTACATGGGAGATCATCATATGTCTGGTCAAGCATGTGGTGCCCAAGTGGCTGCTGTTCTGGCCACGCTTGATCCGCTTCAGATATAGGTTGCAAACAGCAACGGTGCGATCAAAAAAGGCCCACACCGAGGAACTTTTCAAAATCAGCAGGGAGTCAGCAGCGCCCTGCACCTGCGGAGCTCTGAGGTGTGATGCAGTAGGGTGGCTGACCTTAAGCTGCCCCCTAGAAGACATCCTGCCTCATTGGAGTTGTGCCTCCTCCTCCTCCTCTCTTCTATCAGGCAACCAAGTAGAGTCAGTGACCTCATCATCCCCTCCCTCCTCGTCACTGGAGCAAACTTGGCAGTATGCTGCGGCTGGGGGAACATGACTGCCAGTTTCTTGTCCTTTTTGGGCACCCCCTCTCTCTAGGCTCATGTTACTCCCTTCCTCAACCCGGGAACCAACATCGGAGCCTTCAAATCGCTGTGCATCCTCCAGCAGCATGTACCCGACACTGTGGTCGAATAGTTCGGGGGACTCCTCCATGCATGATGGTGGGGCTACGGAAGGAGTGACTGTGGACAAGGAACTGGTGGAATAGGCCACTTTGGCAGCTGCATTGGGACGCAAACTACTTTGAGCCTGGGTGACAGAGGATGAGAAGCATGAGGACGGCTTTTTTATCAACTCCACCATCTCTTCTGCATGTTCTGGCTCAATAACACGGCCAGCAGCATAAAAAAAGGACAAGCGTTCCCCACGGCCACCTGCAGAGGATGCACCATGTCCATGACCAGCACTGTTGACTGTAGACACAGAGCCAGCTTGTCCTCTTTTAGTGGCCTGTGAGTGTCTGCCTCTCCTTTGTGGCCTTTCGGACATGATGTACATTTTGTTTTGCAACACCACACTGCACTGTATTGTGTACTGTGTACACCACCAGAAAAGTAGTAGCAACTGCACTACGGCTGCACTGTATTGTGTACTGTGTACACCACCAGAAAGGGCACCCTGCCTTTGGCCAATTATGGCTCTCTTAGCAGAGGGCGCTGTGATTGGCCAAAGCATGCAGGTCAGGTGCATGCTTTGGCCAATCATCATACAGCAATGCATCTCGCAGGGCATTATGAGGTGTTCTACAGCACTCAAATTTCCCACGAATGCCCCATAATGTTCTCTGTTTGGCGAACACCTGATATTCGACCCGAACATCAAGCCCTAGTAGTCACTACCGGGCGAATCCACGGGAGATGATGAGTCCCCGTGGTACATTTCGGTGTGGACATTGCCCACGTTGCCCATGGATTCAGGAAGGCTCAACCTTTATTCTCCCTAATGGTGAGACTTTTTCCTCTCCCCAACTTGCCAACTGTGGCACGAGGGGAATCATCTATCTAATTGTCTGTGCCTGCAATGCATTTTATGTAGGTAAGACCATTAGAGAAAAAAATGGGAGACCATTTATATCATGCTTCATATCGGCTTACACCACACATTTCAACCTGAAGTCGTTACATTTTTTGTTCTGGAAGTTGTCCCAGAAGACCTCCGAGGGGGTGCCTTGGACAGAGCGATTTTGAGACCATCTGGATTGAGCGACTGAACACCCTCATCCCACCTGGTCTCAATGAAGCTCTTTCATACAAACTCTATTTATGAATAATTTACTCTCTGGCTCCACCTTTCCTAATTTCGCCTATGTTCTTTTGACCTGTATTTTTGCTGACATCTGAATGTGGCCTGCTTCCTTTTGAATGAATCCTGTTCCTGATCCCCGGGTCCTATACTCTTCATAAGCCATTTATTGGTTGGGTCTAATCTCCAATGGATAGATGTTTCCTCACTCCCCTTCTTTTACCCGATTCCCCTTTCTCTCTTTCCCCCCTCCCCCCTTCCCCCCATTACTTCCTTTCCCTTTCCCCTCCTTTCCTCCCTTTACCTCCCCTTTTTCTTCCCTTTCCTTCCTTTTCCCCTCCTTCCCCCCCTCCCCCTCCCATCCCCCCTTCCCTTCTTCCCCCCTTTACCATCCCCCCCCTTGTTGCCGCCCCCCCCTTTCCTCCCCTTTCTTCCACCCCCTTCCCCCTCCTTCTCCATTTGCAATTATTTAGATGAACATATACTGTATATTACTTATATATAATTTCAACACATTTTTTTCAGTTACTGCATCTTTCAGTGCCCCCAGTGTTCGCCGCGTGGGACTACCCATTTATGGTGCCTGAAACTGTGCCGCCCGTGACCCTGACTTAGGTTCCTATTGGTAAGCCAAGCCCAACTATAAATACTCCAAAGTACCAGTTTATCTATTTTGATGTTTAGTATAACCCCCCCCCCCCCTTTTCTATTATGTGTGACTGTTTAACTGTAAGATTGTATCTATTTATAGATGTTTATGGTCAACTCCTCCTGAAGAAGCAAATAATTTCACAAAACATGTTGAGGATCACGCTTTGGACCTACATCTTTTGAGGCTCCACTATATTTTGGGGTTCCCACTGTTTAGTCTGTACTATTCTGTCATACTATGCAACCAATTTTTAAATATTGTTTGTATTAATGTGTTCCAATTTTTGTTCTTTATAATAAAATAATATTTTTATACTCAACTGACCATTCCCTGGGTACCGAGTTAGTCCATAAATAATTACTATTTGTCGTGGGGCATTTTTTGGAGTAGCTCCTGACATCCCCTATTCCTTCATCACTTAAAGCTCAAGGATGATGGTACCCACCCCTATTTCCATATACCTTTTCAGATTGAGGCATCATTCTACAAAGCTGCAAAGAGCTGGCTCACCAGCTCACCAAGACCTTTCACCAGCCACAGAGGAACCCCTCAGGACTAGAATCAGTCATCAGTGGTGAGAGGCTTCCAGCCACCATCTTGTTTACTTTAGTAAGTACTCCCACGCAAGGGCCCCATTGCCGGCAGACACTGCATTAGGTAGTAGGTAGGCTGTATTGTCTTTGAAATTGCTATGCAATTTCTACTGCTGTACTGGGTTGGATTGTCATTAATCTGCAATTACAAGCCAGTATCGCTCACTAACACCTGCCTAGTGCACCAGTTGCTATCCAGGCGGATGTGGTAAACGAACAGTGACACCCTGTGAATTGTGTCACTTAATAAGCTGCCTACATTGCTATATTATAAATTCTCATTAATTAACCCATTCTTTTTCAGGGCTTTTCTATTAAATAAAGCCTATTTAAACCTTCAAGATGTGTCAGTCTTCTCAGGTCCAGGAAAGGGGCAAGTCATAACAGGTGCAGGGCAGAATAAAATAAAATACAAGTGGCTCCTGCGGGGGTAGCGCTACATTAACTTTATTGATCTACTTAATGAGAACAACTTTATTTACACTTCACCTATGACTATGACCGTAGGTGCATCCACTTTCTGGATCTGAGGACCATTATAAGTTCATATGGCCAGATCAGAACAGACCTGTAACTATTTCCTTCCCCCATGTTTGCCAGTTGTGGCATGAGGAAATTTATCTATCTAATGATCTGTGTATGCAATGCATTCTATGTCACTAAAATATTCAAGAGCTTCGACAGCGAATATGTGACCATCTGTATTACTCCTCTAATAGTAAACTCACCTTTGTGGGCCACCATATTGGTTTGCACCACAAGTTTAAGCCAGAAGTAATTACATTTCAGGTACTGGAGGTTGTCCCAGAGGACCCTCGGTGAGGAGGCTGGGATCGCTCGATCCTGGAACGGGAAACCTTGTGGA
Organism: Aquarana catesbeiana; assembly: GCF_042186555.1. Lineage (NCBI taxonomy): Eukaryota > Metazoa > Chordata > Amphibia > Anura > Ranidae > Aquarana > Aquarana catesbeiana. Next base: position 98,366,096 of record NC_133335.1, on the reverse strand, counting down.
TAGAGCGACTCAGTGCTAATGTCCCCCCAGGTCTCAATAAGGTCTTAACATACAAGCCCTTTTGTAAAAATTTACTCTAGGGGCACCTATTTGGTGGGCTAGTCCTATGTGGACACCGTGAGTCTACAATATTCAACTTTCACAATATTCTAATTCTCTGAGATACTGAATTATGGGTTTTTACTAACTGTAAGCCATAATCATCAAGATGAAAAAGAAAGAAATGCTTGAAATATATCACTCTGTGTGTAATGAGTCTATATAATATATAAGTTTCACTTTTTGAATTGAAATACTGAAATAAATTAACTTTTTTGATGATATTCTAATTTTTTGAGATGCACCTGTACTTCCCAGCAAAATGGCAGATGTTTGTGTTCCCCAGCCCTTCTCAGTGGTGACCTCTCCTAACTGGACCCGAAACTCACCAACACACCGGATAGCATTAAATGGGCTTTATTAAAACAGCATTAAGCCCCTTGGGAAAGTAGCTAGTTAACCATTTAAGCCCCGGACCATTTGGCTGGCCAAAGACCAGAGGACTTTTTACAATTTGGCACTGCGCTGCTTTAACTGGTAATTGCGCGGTCATGCAATATTGTACCCAAACGAAATTTGCCTCCTTTTTCCCCACAAATAGAGCTTTCTTTTGATGGTATATGATTGCCTCTGCGATTTTTATTTTTTGCGATATAAATGGAAAAAGACCGAAAATTTTGAAAAAAAAATCTTTTCTATTTTTTGTTATAAGAAAAATCCAATAAACTCAATTTTAGTCATATATTTAGGCCAAAATGTATTCAGCCACATGTCTTTGGTAAAAAATGTCAATAAGCGTATATTTATTGGTTTGCGCAAAAGTTATAGCGTCTACAAATTAGGGTACATTTTCTGGAATTTACGCAGCTTTTAGTTTATGACTGATCTCATTTCTTGAGGTGCTAAAATGGCAGGGCAGTACAAAACCCCCCAAATGACCCCATTTTGGAAAGTTTTTTTGGGAGCCTAGCTGCGTACGGGGCCCCAAAAACCAATCACCGCCTTCAGGATTTCTAAGGGCGTACATTTTTTATTTCACTCCTCACTACCTATCACAGTTTTGAAGGACATAAAATGCCAAGATGGCACAAAACCCCCCCAAATGACCCCATTTTGGAAAGTAGACACCCCATGCTATTTGCTGAGAGGCATGTTGAGTCCATGGAATATTTTATATTTTGCCACAAGTTGCGGGAAAATGACAAACTTTTTTTTTTGCACAAAGTTGTCACTAAATGATATATAGCTCACACATACCATGGGCATATGTGGAATTGCACCCCAAAATACATTCTGCTGCTTCTCCTGAGTACGAGGATACCACATGTGTGGGACATTTTGGGAGCCTAGCCGCGTATGTATGTACACAATAATTCCGGGCTACCAAAAATAGAAATACAAACAGCAGCTAACACAACCAGCAAGTGTGGACAATATCAAAAAACAAAATAAGTGTAGCGCTAAGAGAAGGGGTCTGAAGATGGAGTCTATGTACTGACAGTTCCAAGTTCGTGTACTCAAAAGAACATCCTTGGAGAAAAGATAACAGGTCCTCTGAAATGGATCTCAACAAGGGTGTAAACCATCTGTAGGGGAAGCCCACACACCACCAATGAAAGTGAAAAGGCTTACCGGACTAGGTGGACCCAACAAGGCATACGCCAGGTGGAGTCAGTAAAGCTCAGGTGGTGCTGGACTGCAGTTGGCCTGGGAGGGCAGAGTTGGTGGAGTGGCTGCCACGTGGCTACGTTCCTCGAACTTGATCAGGCCCAAAGGTATGGGGTGCAGCTCACAAAGATCGTATTCCTCAGATCAACGGTGGAGTCAGCAAAACCAGCAACTGTAATAACCAAAAAATCTCAGTTCTGCCAGTTGATTGATAAACAATTGACGCTTCTCCGTCCCAGGCTAACGATTCAGCTTGATTCAGTTTCAGTGATTCATCTAAAGTCTGCTAATGACAGCCGCCTCTCCTCTGGACAGTTCTAGGTCGGGCAGAGCGGTGTATAGAACTGTCCAGAGGAGAGGCGGCTGTCATTAGCAGACTTTAGATGAATCACTGAAACTGAATCAAGCTGAATCGTTAGCCTGGGACGGAGAAGCGTCAATTGTTTATCAATCAACTGGCAGAACTGAGATTTTTTGGTTATTACAGTTGCTGGTTTTGCTGACTCCACCGTTGATCTGAGGAATACGATCTTTGTGAGCTGCACCCCATACCTTTGGGCCTGATCAAGTTCGAGGAACGTAGCCACGTGGTAGCCACTCCACCAACTCTGCCCTCCCAGGCCAACTGCAGTCCAGCACCACCTGAGCTTTACTGACTCCACCTGGCGTATGCCTTGTTGGGTCCACCTAGTCCGGTAAGCCTTTTCACTTTCATTGGTGGTGTGTGGGCTTCCTCTACAGATGGTTTACACCCTTGTTGAGATCCATTTCAGAGGACCTGTTATCTTTTCTCCAAGGATGTTCTTTTGAGTACACGAACTTGGAACTGTCTGTACATAGACTCCATCTTCAGACCCCTTCTCTTAGCGCTACACTTATTTTGTTTTTTGATACTAGCTGCGTATGGGGCCCCCGAAAACCAAGCACCACCTTCAGGATTTCTAAGGGTGTAAATTTTTGATTTCACTCCTCATTACCTATCACAGTTTCGAAGGCCATAAAATGCCAAGATAGCACAACCCCCCCAAATGACCCTATTTTGGAAAGTAGACACCCCAAGCTATTTGCTGAGAGGCATGGTTAGTATTTTGCAGCTCTCATTTGTTTTTGAAAATGAAGAAAGAAAAGAAAAATGTATTTTGTTTTCTTTTTTCAATTTTCAAAACTTTGTGACAAAAAGCGAGATCTGCAAATTACTCACCATACCTCTCAGCAAATAGCCTGGGGTGTCTACTTTCCAAAATGGCGTAATTTTGGGGGATGTAGTGCCATCTGGGCATTACATGGCCTCCAAAACTGTGATAGGTAGTGAGGAGTGAAAACAAAAATTTACACCCTTAGAAAGCCTGAAGGCGGTGCTTGATTTTCGGGGTCCCGTACGCGGCTAGGCTCCCAAAAAGTCTCACACATGTGGTATCCCCGTACTCAAGAGAAGCAACAGAATGTATTTTGAGGTGTCATTTCACATATGCCCATGGCATGTTTGAGCAATATATCATTTAGTGACAACTTTGTGGAAAAAAAAAAAAAAATTGTCTTTTTCCCGCAACTTGTGTCAAAATATAAAATATTCCATGGACTCGACATGCCTCTCAGCAAATAGCTTGGGGTGTCTACTTTCCAAAATGGGGTCATTTGGGGGGTTTTGAACTGTCCTGGCATTTTATGCACAACATTTAGAAGCTTATGTCACACATCACCCACTCTTCTAACCACTTGAAGACAAAGCCCTTTCTGACACTTTTTGTTTACATGAAAAACATTTTTTTTGCAAGAAAATTACTTTGAACCCCCAAACATTATATATATTTTTTAAAGCAAACGCCTTACAGATTAAAATGGTGGGTGTTTCATTTTTTTTTCACACAGTATTTGCACAGCGATTTTTCAAACGCATTTTTTTGGGAAAAAACACACTTTTTTTAATTTTAATGCACTAAAACACACTATATTGCCCAAATGTTTGATGAAATAAAAAAGATGATCTTAGGCCGAGTACATGGATACCAAACACGACATGCTTTAAAATTGCGCACAAACGTGCAGCGGCGACAAACTACATACATTTTTAAAAGCCTTTAAACACCTTTACAGGTTACCACTTTAGATTTACGGAGGAGGTCTACTGCTAAAATTACTGCCTTCGATCTGACCTTGGTGATACCTCACATGCATGGTGCAATTGCTGTTTACATATGACGCCAGACCGACGCTTGCGTTCGCCTTTGCGCGAGAGCAGGGGGGGGGGACAGGGGTGCTTTTTTCTTTTTTAATTTATTTTGCTTTTTTATTTTATTTTTAAACTGTTCCTTTCATTTATATATCTTTTATCATTTTTATTGTTATCTCAGGGAATGTAAATATCCCCTATGATAGCAATAGGTAATGACAGGTACTCTTTTTTTTTTTTAAATTGGGGTCTATTAGACCCTAGATCTCTCCTCTGCCTTCAAAGCATCTGACCACACCAAGATCTTTTTTGTACCAGCGTCTGGCCTTAGGGGCAACTAGGTACGGCGCCAACAACTGGTCGTTGAGGTCCACCCCTCCCATATTTTGGTTATATTCATGGACACAGAGGGGTTTCTCCACAACACCAGTCGCCGTAGTAATTTGGACCTTCGCGTCTGCATGAAGGGAGGTAAGAACGAAAACATTCTTATTATCTTTCCACTTCATAGCAAGCAAGTTATTACACTTCAAGCAGGCTCTCTCCCCCAGCCAAAGACGGGAATCCACAAGCCGCTGGGGAAAGCCACATGCTCCAATCTGATGAATAAACAAGTGACTAAAAAGTGGCACGCTCGTGTAATAATTGTCCACGTACAAGTGGTACCCCTTTCCGAATAAGGGTGACACCAAGTCCCACACAATCTTGCCAGCGCTTCCTATGTAGTCAGGGCAGTTTGTCGGCTCTACGTGACTATCTCTTCCCTTGTAAACCATAAAACTACATGTATAGCCTGTAGCTCTGTCACAGAGCTTATACATCTTGACCTCGTATCTGGCACGCTTGCTGGGATGATACTGTTTGAATGACAAGTGTGCCAGAAAACTTAATCAGGGACTCATCAACGCAGACAACTCGATGGGGAGTAAACAAGTCTGCAAAACGTTGGTTGAAGTGGTTTATGAGGGGCCGAATTTTGTAGAGTCGATCGTATCCAGGGTCTCCACGAGGAGGACAGAGTTCATTGTTGAAGTGCATGAACCGCAAGATATGCTCATATCGTGCCCTGGCTATGGAAGCAGAGAACACGGGCATATGGTGAATTGGGTCAGTGGACCAATATGACCGCAACTCACTCTTTTTGGTTATGCCCATGAGGAGGGAAAGGCCCAGAAAATTCTAAAATTCGGAAACCGTAATTGGTTTCCAATCTCTGGCAAGGGAGGACTGGGGATTAGTGGTGATGTATTGACCAGCATACAAATTGCTTTGGGCCACAATAGATCTATAGAGATCTTCAGTGAAAAACAGTGAATAAAAATCAAGTGACGTAAAATCAACTGTTTCCACCTGAATGCCGGGTTGGCCAGTGAATGGGGGAAGTACAGGTGCTGCAGAAGTGGTGGGTTCCCAATTAGGATTGGCGAATGCAGCAGGAAGGGCACTATGGGCTTGACGGGCCTGTCTTTGTCTTCTTGGTGGCAGCAGGACACTACTTGTGCTTGTCACCTCGCCAGCTTGAACTGCACTTATGGGACTCGCCACGTCACCAAGTGTTACTGCAGTGCTGGATGTATGACCAGGGTGTACTAGGCTGCTGGTGCTTGCCAGTTCACCAGAAGGAATGGCGGCACTAGTACTTCTCTGCTCCATACGAGAGCCCTGCGGTTCTTGCACCTCAACAGCAGAAGAAGATTGGGGTCTGGTACACCTGACCTTGGCAGGGACCACAACTCCGTCGTCAGAGCTATCTGTCATGGAGCTGCTGTCCTCCACAGGATCATATTCTGAGCCTGAATCTGACAGATGAGTGACTTCCTCTTCACTATCTGTCATGCTCAGAAACGTGCAGGCCCATTCACTAGTGTACCTTCGATTTGCCATTTTGGGCTCTAAATTTACTGGTAAACTAGTGAGACTCACAGGTAAAAAAGCACCAGTATTAAAAAACTGTTAGCGATCACAGGGATCAGGCCTGACTCTGCAAACGCTGCAGTTGTGTGTTTAGTGTTTTGTAAGTGACAGTGATCGGTCGATACTGCACTTGGGTGGGCTGGGCGGAGGGCAAAACGCAGGTGCTAGCAGGTATCTGGGCTGATCCCGCTAAAACTGCATTTTTGGGAACCCTAAACTGCTGGGGACGTTATTATAGATCTGATCAGATCCGATATTGATCCGTTCAGATACTATACCACTAAGGGAGGTGTATGCTGCGTGCGTGGGTGTTAGCGGTACTGGCACTAACCTGACGCTGCAACGCAGACCCTATCTGACCCTAAAACCTAACTTATATCACGATCAGGGGGTTAAACTTTTATTAGGTAACAAATGGCAGGTGCCCTGACACTATTAAAAACAAACTAACCAGCGTCACCCGTAACAGTTATACAGTGATCACTGGTGAAAGGGCTAACTAGAGGGCAATCAGGGGGTTAAAACCTTTATTAGCTAGTATATGGGGATACCTGATGCTATAAAAAGCTGACGCTGAACCTAAATACTTACCTGGCTAACTAGCATCACCTGTGACAATAATACGGTGATCTGTCCTTGGAAGCCGGAACGAAAAAGCTTCACGAGGAGTGATGACATCAGTTCCTCTGCTTCTGTTTACATTACAGAAGCAGAGGAAACTTCTCATTAGCCAGGAGCGATCAGGAGGGGGTGGCTATGAATCAGTGGCCTCCCCCTCAGGCCGGATCGCTCCTGAAGCTATTCCGACTGCCTTAGGCACCGGGGAGGGGCCCAATTGGGCCCCCTGCTCGCTGGGAGGCAGGGACGTACAGGTAAGCCCTTATGCCTGCCCGTGCCATTCTCCTGACGTACATCAGCGGGCGGCATTGGCAACTGGTTAAAGAGGTTTGACAATAGTAAAGGTCAACAGGTTATCAACCACCAAAATATACAGAGACACAGTGAGGTGAATGCAGATTGCATTCCTTCCCATTAGCCATTGGTGAATGACCCTGCCAGAACACACCAGGCTAATAATAAGGAAATCGCTCTACAGACGTCAACAACAGCAATATCAAGTGCTGCATAAACTGTCAGCATTACAAATCCTGTATAATAATAATATTAATATCAGAGGTAAATATCGCTGTATTGTGATGTTTTACAAAATAGCGATGTGACCTCCCTGTTATGCGTAGGCCCTATTTGGCCATTGGCCAGTGCAATAAATATAAACAGAGTAGCCATTTGGAACTGATGTTGGGGGCCTTTAACCTGGCTGTGTCACATAAATCCACACGTTAAGGCCAATGTAATACTGGCATTTTCATTGCAGCTACATAAACTTTCCTTTTAATTACTTGGAAAAAATATTGTAGCCAATGAAAGATCTGTGCAACAGAACAGTGTTTTTAGCTGACTACAAAATCACTAACTTCATTTCATGAGTTTGAAACTGCATAGATAAGCACTGTGGCCAGCTGTAACTTCTACAAATTGATGCTACAAAATCATCTGTGCCACTGGCCTCATCAGAAATTGATAGGATGGGAATTTGTCTATTAAAATATTTTGGCAATATTGCAGCAATGATTTGGATAACAAGAAATGTTAAATTGCAAAAATTATCACATACTTATTGCAAAAGACACTAGGGTATTCATTTTGGCTGAAGTAAAAAAGGTTTACAGATAGAGTTCTTTTTTTTTCCATTGTAGACAGTAGAGCTGGGTGATTTTCTAAAAAAAAAATAAATCTGCGATTTAAAAAAAAAAAAAACTCGATTCACGATTCAAATCGAGTTTTCTTTTCTTTGGACACCGCGCCGGTCCTGAGGAGCTGCGGGCAGGAGTTTTTAGGCGAGGCTGCGGCTTCAGCCTAGTCGGCGGCGTCCAGCCTCGTGGACTAGGCCGAAGCCGTGGCCTCACCTAAAAACTCCTGCCCGCAGCTCCTCAGGATCGGCGCGGTGTCAGCGCCAGTCCCGGGGAGCTGCAGGCAGGAGTTTTTAGGCGAGGCCGAAGCCTAAAAATTCCTGCCCGCAGCTCCTCAGGACCGACACGGTGTAAAAAAAAAAATCGATTTTTTTGGATTTTTCTTTTTTTCACCAGGACACCGCGCAGGTCCTGGTGGAAAAAAAAAAAATCCAAAAAAATCAATTTGCTGAAATTTTGAATCAATTTGACCTCTCAACTCGATTCAAGATTTAAATCGATTTTTTCCCCAGCCCTAGTAGACAGTGAGATTGTGGATTATCTATCCTCGATGCAAGTTCTAACTGAATCAAGTATATTGATTAACAGAAAAATATAGTCTTGTAAAACAACAAACCAACATTTAAACTCTCCTAGATGAATGCAGCAATGATCCAATGCAGCATCTGTCCCCGGCTGCTTTTAAGACTAAGAATTGAGCGATCAAAGGCCACTGATCGCTTGGTTCTCATCTTTCAGTGAGCAGATAGCCAGTTCTCTGCTTTGCCCCTTGAGCACTAACTGGGCTGTTGGAGCGGCTGGCTCAGGCTCTCAAAGGGTCACTAAGGCTGGTTCAGGATTCTGTGTGGATCCTGACCACATGGTCGTGATCTTCTCAGAGCCTGGACGGGCTCTGCAATAGCTAAAGCCGGCTGTCAGCTAAAAACAGGTCACAGGAGTGCAGAACGAACTGCACTCCTGTGCTCTGCAGGAGAAGTACAGCCAAATTATCTTTGGCTATACTTTTCTTTTAAATGAAAGAGCTGAATGCATTTTTAAAGCATAAAATATAAATGGCTAATTATATTAATAATGAAGAAATAATAGTGTAGCACAAATCATTGAAAACGTAAAGTCCAAAAGGATACTGCTGTATAGTCCATAAATAGTTGTACATATAGATCACCAGAGTGACACACTTGTGAAATAATATTCCATCTCTAGCAATGAAGTGCCGTACATGCTTCCAACAAATGTGCAAAGAGAATGCTCACCTCCACATTTGACCTCACCAAAAAGGTATCGAGGTCAAACATGCTTTTTATTAATCCACTGGCCATAAAAAGGGAAACATTGAAAGAATCAGCTATCTTTAATCATCTACTCTAGGTTCTTCCAAACTTCAAGTTGCACATTAAGCTCTTTACACTCCAAATATCATTCAAATGGATGTGCAGGAATATGCAAAATACAAAGGGGAACCCATAGTGCTCCCCATATAAAACATGGATGAAAGTATATGTAAGGGTGCTCTGAGTAAAAGGACCAGGCAGATAATGTCTATATAAGATAGGGTGATCCGATATGTGTGTGCCCTTCAGCACTTAGGGCTGCACTCGCAGAGAGGAGCAATCTCTAATGGGGCGTACACACGGTCGGACTTTTCGTCTACAAAAGTCCGACAGCCTGTCCGACAGACTTCCGGCGGACTTTCGGCGGACTTGCGGCAGACTTTCTAACGAACGGACTTGCCTACACACGACCACACAAAAGTCCGACGGATTCGTATGTGATGACGTACACCGGACTAAAATAAGGAAGTTCATAGCCAGTAGCCAATAGCTGCCCTAGCGTGGGTTTTTGTCCGTCGGACTAGCACACAGACGAGCAGATTTCGTAAAGATTTGAAGCATGTTTCAAATCTAAAGTCCGTCGGATTTGAGGCTGAAAAAGTCCGCTGAAAGTCCGGAGAAGCCCACACACGATCGGATTACCAGCCAGCTTTAGTCCGTCGGCGTCCGTTGGACTTTTGTAGACGAAAAGTCCGACCGTGTGTACGCCCCATAAAAAACAAACAAGAGCAAAAAGGTACCTCTAAGTGCAGAATTAAAAACTTTTAATATCCCCCAAAAAAGGGTTAAAAACACTTACAGGATTTGCAGTAAATGAAGGCATGTCATATGTTCATAGAGCAGGTGGTCCGGCATAAGAGGGGTCCCCAGTGTGTTAAGAATTCCCAACAATGTCAGTGTATAGCAGCGGAAGATCCCAGGATGGCCCATAGATGGACGTCCTATGGCTGTAGAGACACTGGTAGAACGATCGCGCTGTCAGGATCAGCGAGGAGCAGAGGAACCCGGAAGTGACATCAGCAGAGGGACCGCAAGCCGGAAACTGGAAATAGTCATCAAAATGGGACGTGTTTCAGAACTACTGATTGGTTCCTTCATCAAGCCAATGACTACACATTTGTCCAGGCAAAGTTTCTTATAATCTGTGGGTGGGCTGTGGGTGGGACTATGGGCAGGAGTGGAAAGAGGCAATAGTGGAATAATACAAACGTTCTCACAGGATATATGGACATATATGAGAGGAAAATAAGACGCAAAAACACCATAGGATAAAATAAGATACAAGGTATGTCCTAAACCAAGGAAAAGTAAAAACAAATATTACAAAGGAAAATAAATAAATAAATAAATATGACAAGACAAGAAACAAAACAAGAAACAACACTTCAGAAATGGATGAAGCCAGACTGCCAGTGGAACCAACACATAGATATGGAGTGAAACACTGCAGCAAGGTTGCACACTCACTAATGACAATGTCAGTGTTGTTAAGGGAAGGAAAGGACCTTATTTTGTAAAAAGCACTAAAATGGGTGATAAAAATTAGTTATTAAAAATAGTACATCATATTGGGAAAAAATGATCAGATGTCAATATAATAAGGACAAGTGGGTATACACATGCATACGTGCATACCCAGGAATGCATATGCAAAAGCGTTCACAGGTAGATCATATATATCTCCATAATGCAAGAATGTATGTACATGTGTCCGGGGGATAGGGCATAACGCACACCACCCGCACACATACACGTATACACACACATATGCATCCCATGAGTGATAAAAAAGTAATTATCCAATGAGGATAGGTGTGAAATGTATAAATTAGGATAGACTTCTAAAGTATGGCACTGATTTCAAAATCCTCATTTAACCCTCTAGGAGCCAAAACATTCAAAGAGAAAATCCAATATATTTCTCTATGACAAAGCTTACGAAAACGCTCAGCTGGAGGGAGGTCTTTAGGCATCGCCTCGATAACCTAAACCATTAGACCATCAGTTGATTTGTTATGGTATTCGAGGTAGTGTCTAGGGACACCATGGATGTCCAGTCCATCAGTAATGAAACGGCGATGTTCGCCAAATCGCTTACGTAATGGCCTAAGAGTTTGCCCAACGTAGAAGAGACCACAAGGGCATGTCAAACAGTAAACCACATGGTCAGAGGAGCATGTGTGAAAACCCTTCATAGGGTATGTTTTGCCTTTCACACAGAAATCCTTCTGACCATGTTTCACAAAATGACAGGTCTTACATAAGGGTTTACAGCATTAGTACATGCCAGAAATAGCTAAAAAGGTGGGGACAGAATGGCCTGGAGGTGGTGGTTTCTCTTTGTGTTTGCTTGGTGCCACCTTACTTTTAATATTAGGGGCTTTTCTATAAGCAAACTTAGGCTTGTTAGATAGGACAGTGAGAAGGTGCTCGTTCTGAAGCAAAAAAGGCCAGTGCTTCCGCACAAGGCTCTCCATCTGTCTATGGCGGGAGTGGAATTGAGTAATGAATCGCAGATCATTCTTATTAGTATCACCATGAATAGGAGGATGTGATGAAGAAGATGTTTCTTTGTAATGGGAATAAGCTGTTTCCACAATGTGGGCTGGAAATCCTTTGCCAAGAAATGTATATTTCAATATCTTGCTCTGGATGTCATAATCACTGCTTTAGGTACAGTTCTTTTTAAGTCTACAAAACTGGCTTTTAGGTATGTTATTGAGCCATTGGGGATGATGGCAGCTTTTATAATGAAGAAAAGAATTTCCTGCTGTCGGCTTAGTAAAGTTTAGCGTAGATTTCTTTGCCAACAAAGAACAGTTCCAAACCAAGGAAGGCCAACTTTTCTTTATGCATGACAGAGGTGAAATGTAAACCCATATTATTATTCTTGCAGTGTGCAACAAAATCCAAAACTATGTATGCATTACCATCCCAAATGATGATCACATCATCTATATACCTTTCATTGAACAAGATGTGGGAAGAAAAATGATTATTATGCCAAATGTGCAAGGATTACCAATCAGTAGTTCCGAAAAGTGTCCCATTTTGATGACTATTTCCTGTTTCCGGCTTGCGGTCCATGCTGGTTGTCGTCCCCCTCTGCTAATGTCACTTCCGGGATCCTCTGCTCCTCGCTGATCCTGACAGCGCGATCGTTCTACCAGTGTCTCTACAGCCGTAGGACGTCCATCTGTGTGCCATCCTGGGATCTTCCGCTGCTATACACTGACATTGTTGGGAATTCTTAACACACTGAGGACCCCTCTTATGCCGGGCCACCTGTTCTATGAACATATGACATGCCTTCATTTACTGCAAATCCTGTAAGTGTTTTTAACCCTTTTTGGAGCTAATAAAAGTTTTTAATTCTGCACTTAGAGGCGCCTTTTTGCTCTTGTCCATATAAAACATACTTATTCTATCTAAAACGGAGATTAAAAACACTTACAATGGCACATTCACAAATGTGCAAAAACAGCATTAGGTAGGAGACTCACAATCTCACCACATGATACTCTTAAAATCTTGGGGAAGCCAAGTGACGTCACCGCCGGTCTGGAGTTCTAAAGCCAGAATTAGTTCTCATATTCAGAGTGGAGACCTGGACCTCCTGGCCTTGGCATAACAGGATCAACTGACTGCAAAAAGAACTTAGGATGAGCAAAAGTAGGGATCTTATCCCACACAGACAACCTATTTAGGCCACCTAACACTGCAACTACAGAAGCCTCAGACACATCAGCAGGTGGGAATTTAACCCAGTCAACAGAGTCCAGCTTGACAGCAAGTATTGCATCAGCATAGTCCAGCTGGGCAGCAGCCCGGGAATCAACATATTCCAACTGGGCGGCAGTCCGGGAATCAACATAGTCCAGCTGGGAGTGCTAGCCCAGGAATCAGCATAGTCCAACTGGGTGGCAGCCCGGGAATCAGCATAATCCAGCTGGGAGCGACAGCACAGGAATCAGCATAATCCAGCTTGGAGTGGCAGCCTGGGAATCAGCATAGTCCAGCTGGAAGCGTCAGCCTGGGAATCAGCATAGTCCAGCCTGGGAATCAGCATAGTCCAGCTGGGAGCGGCAGCCTGGGAATCAGCATAGTCCATCTGGGCAGCAGCCCGGGAATCAGCATAGTCCAGCTGAGCAGCAGCCTGGGAATCAGCATAATCCAGCTGGGCAGCAGCCCGCAGGTCACCCGAGGCAGAAGAAGGCAGGTCACCCACGGCAGGCGGCAGCATGGAGGAGAAATAGACACCATCGGCAGGTGGCAGCATGAAAGAGGAATGGACACCATCGGCAGGCGACAGCATGAAGGAGGAATGGACACCATCAGCAGGGGGCACATGGAGAAGGACTGGACACCATCGGCAGGCGGCAGCGTGGAGGAGGAATGGACACCATCAGCAGGTGGCAGCATGGATAGTGGCAGAGTAGTAAGAGCAGGAGAAAAGTTCTGTTTATTTTTTGATACTGGAGTCCTGCAAGTAACTACATTGTGCTGACCAGAGTGTACTGCTGATGGAAAGATAGTACCAGTAATGGGGAGAATAGAGGGAAGCATAGCAGAAGTACAGGAAGAGGCCTGAGAGGTTGCTATAGATAACGGTACTGCAGGGGGAGCCCCAATGGATTACATACAGAGGAAGTGTGGTTGCTGGTGGCAGGGTACTGATCTCCAGGAGGTAAAGAACACTCAGTAACAGCTGTGGTTGCTAAGGGTAACAGAGGAAGAGATTATTGATTTTTAGCAGCAGATCTGACTTTATGTAACTCATCTAGCACTGGGGATATGATCTCTGACCAAGCTTGTAGTAGAGGGTGAACTAAAGTCAGTTTGTCTCTCCCATGTTCACTTTGCTCAATTAACCACTTAAGGACAGGAAGGATTTTCCCCCTTCATTACAAGGCCATTTTTTGCGGTACCTCACTGCATCGCTTTAACTGACAATTGCACGGTTGTGCGACATTGTACTCAAACAAAATTGACGTCCTTTTTTTTCCCACAAATAGAGCTTTCTTTTGGTGGTATTTGATCACCTCTGCGGTTTTTATTTTTTGTGCTTTAAACAAACAAATAGCGAAAATTTTGAAAATAATAAAAAAACATTTTTTACTTTTTGGTATAATACATATCCAAAAATAATATATAAAAAAAACATTTATTTATCAGTTTAGGCCGATATATATTATTCTACATATTTTTGTAGAAACATTTTGTAAAAAAAAAAAATCGCAATAGCTGCATATTTATTGGTTTGCCCAAAAGTTAACACATCTACAAACTATGGGATAGATTTAGGGACTTATTTTTTTCTTATTGTTTTTTTTAGTAATGGCAGCAATCTGTGATTTTTTAGTGGCACTACGACATTGCGGAGGACAAATCTGACCCCAAATGACACTTTTTGGGAACCAGTGACATTATTACATTGATCAGTGCTATAAAAATGCACTGATCAATGTTAAAATTACACTGGCAGGGAAGGGGTTAACACTAGGGGGACATGAGGATCTCTGACATGTCATCTGGTAGAACGGAGATCCGGTTGTTTACACTGGCAGATCCCCATTCTGTCTCTGAACCAGGCGATTGCGGGTCGCAGACGGACATCGAGTCTGTCCGACCCATGGGCACGCTCCTATAGTGTGCAGCGGGAGCAAGCGCATACAGGTACGATGAATCGCGCAGTGCTGCCAACCTGCCGCAGTAAATCTACATGAGCTGGTCGGCAAGTGCACAGCAGCAATACAATCAGTGGCGGCCCGTGCACTGTGGGCGCACGGGCGTCGCCCCCCCATCCATGCGCCCGGCCTCTTTCAGGACGTTGGACGCATGGATTCCTATGGCGGGGTGGGAGGGGCTGTTATTTTTTGAAGCACCTGATTAGAGCCAGAGGCTCTAATAGGCTTCAAAATAGGGTGTGCGCCCTGATCCCACCCAATTGTGTGACCATAGCGAATTAATTTTCACTATTTTCACACTAACCTTCCTTCCTGCCAACCAGGAGGCCATCAGACCTGCTTCCTGATTGGCCAAAGCGCCAGGCCACCCTATTGGATGCCTGGTGCTTTGGAAGCCGCCGCTCTGAGAGGATCTGTCAGAGCTGCGCGGGGATTTGCCAGAGCCACAATCCGCATGCCCGGGGGGGTGTCGGTGCCAGAGATGCCATCCGTGGGGGGGTGCCAGAGCTGCGATCCGCGCGTGGGGGGGATTCTGCCAGAGCCGCAAACACCACGAGTGGGGAGGTCGGTGGGAACAGTGGCTGCATTTGATGGGCACAGGTGGCTGCATTTGATGGGCACAAGTGGCTGCATTTGATGAGCACAAGTGGCTGCGTTTGATGGGCACAATGGATGCATTTGATGGACACAAGTGGCTGCGTTTGATGGGCACAATGGATGCGTTTGATGGGCACAAGTGGCTGCATTTGATGGGCACAAGTGGCTGCTTTTGATGGGCACAATGGCTGCGTTTGATGGGCACCATGGCTGCGTTTGATGGGCACAATGGCTGCATATGATGGGCACAAGTGGCTGCGTATGATGGGCACAGTGGCTGCATATGATGGGCAGATGTGGTTGCGTTTGATGGGCACAATGGCTGCATATGATGGGCACACGTGGCTGCATTTGATGGGCACAGGCGGCTGCATTTGATAGGCACAGGTGGCTGCATATGATGAGCACAAGTGGCTGCATTTGATGGGCACAAGTGGCTGTGTTTGATGGGCACAAATGGCTGCGTTTGATGGGCACAATGGTTGCATATGATGGGCACAAGTGGCTGCATATGATGGGCACAAGTGGCTACATATGATGGGCACAGTGGCTGCATATGATGGGCATATGTGGCTGCGTTTAATGGTCACAATGGCTGCATTTGATGGGCACAGTGAGGCTGCAATTGATGGGGGGGGTTCGGTATTTTTCAGTTTGTTTGCACCCCCCAAAAATTTTAAACACCAGCTGCCACTGAATACAATCCAACAGCACCTGTTCTGAATAGGCAGAATACTATTGTAAAAAAGAACCTGCAATCATCCCAAAAATCCAACCTTGTACATATTAAATGGAGTGAAAACATCATGGTCCTGAGGGATAACCTGAAATAATAGCTCAGAATAGACCTGAATCAAAGGTTGTACTTTGCTAAGGGAGAATCTGCCTTCAACAGCTAAGGCATGTGCTGTCAGAATCAGTGGCGGTGCGTCCATAAGGGCGCACGGGCGCCTCTCTCCTGCCACTCCCTCTAGCACCAATAGATAGATTCATAAATTGCATGAATCTATCTATGGCGGCCGCTGCCACCCCCTATTCAGGCGCCCGAATTACAGCGGTGGGGGTGTTTTTAAAGCACCTGATTAGAGCCATAGGCTCTAATAGGCATCAAAAAAGGTGACCTGCAAGCGCCATGCTGGGCACTCGCAGGTCACTCAGCTGTGCGAATGAATATTCACTTTCCTAACACTAAACCGCCTCTCCACCAATCAGGTGCTCAGATCTGTTACCCGTCACCTGATTAGCTGAAACGACAGGTGCTGTGATTGGACACCAGGCGTCCCATCATAGCAGAGGACGGGAACAGAGGACTGGAGAAGACATCGAGGAGCTGTCCCACTGAGACAGGTAAATGCAGACGGCGGGCCAGCAGGAGGGCACACTGGCAGCATTTGATATGGCACAGTGGCTGCGTTTGATGGGGCACAGTGGGAGCAATTGATGGGCACAGTGGCGGCAATTGATGGGCACAGTGGCTACGACTGATGGGCACAGTGGCTGCGATTGATGGTACAGTGAGGCTGCAATTGATGGGGTTTTTTCAGAATTTTTCAGTTTGTTTGCACCCCCCCAAAAAATTTTGAGTACTTGCCGCCACTGGTCAGAATGCTTCCCAGCAGCTCTTCAGTGAGATCCTGCCACATGAAGCGACAATAATCTTTATATACTTCTAGCATACACAGCAAACAATAAAAATAAAAAAATCCAGCAAACAAGAACAAACCCCAGTGACAAAATAACTAATAAACCTGACTATATACAATATAAGGGCAAGGGTAACAGGGAATGAAGGGATGCAAGGAAGAGGGGATCAAGACTGGGTACTAGGGCAGGGAGCAGGAGCAAGGCAGTGGGGTACAGGGTGCAGGATGGATTAGGATATGTATCAGGAACTCTGGCAATAAGGAGGCAATCAGAATAGTGACATGCCGGGGAAGGGAGGAGCAGCCTTAACCTCTTACCCACTGGGCACTTAAACCCCCTTCCTAACCAGACCAATTTTTAGCTTTCGGTGCTCTCACGCTTTGAACGACAATTACTCAGTCATGCAACACTGTACAAATATGACATTTTTGTCCTTTTTTCACACAAATGGAGCTTTCTTTTGGTGGTATTTAATCACTGCTGGGTTTTTTTGTGTTTTGCGCTATAAAAGAAAAAAGACAGAAAATTCAGTAAAAATTTGTTTGTTTGTTTCTGTTATAAAATTTTGCAAATTAGTAATTTTTCTTCATAAATTTTGGCCAAAATTTATACTGCCACATATATTTGGTAAAAATAACCCAAATTGGTGTATATTATTTGGTCTCTGTGAAAGTAAATAGAGTCCACAAGCTATGGTGCCAATCTCTGAAAATCGATCATACCTGATGTACTGACAGCCTATCTAAATTCTTGCGACCCTAACAAGCCAGGGAAGTAGAAATACCCCACAAATGACCCCTTTTTGGAAAGTAGACATTCCAAGGTAGTAAGAGGCATGGTGAGTTTTTTGAAGTTGTAATTTTTTCCCACAATTCTTTGCAAAATCAAGATTTTTAAAATTTTTTTAAATTTTTTCACAAAATTGTTATATTAGCAGGTTATTTCTCACACACAGCATATGCATAGCACAAATTACACCCCAAAACACATTCTGCTACTCCTCCTGAGTATGGCAATACCACATGTGTGAAACTTTTACACAGCGTGACCACATACAGAGGCCCAACATGCTGGGAGCGCCATCAGGCATTCTTGGAGCATAAATTATACATATAATTTCTTGACTACCTCTTACATTTTTGAAGGCCCTGGAGCACCAGGACAATGGAAACGCCCCAAAAATGACCCCATTTTGGAAAGAAAACAATGTAATGTATAATCTATGAGGCATAATGAGTCTTTTGAACGTTTTTTTCTACAAGTTTTTGGAAAATGTGTAAAGAAAATGAAAACGCATTTTTTTTGTACACAAAGTTGTCCATTTATACAATATTTCTAACACATGGAAAAAAATTACATGCCAAAATAAATTCTCTTACTCCTCCTGAGTAGGGTGATACTACATTTGGGAGACTTTTACACAGCATGGCCCCATACAGAGGCCCATCATGCAGGGAACACCATCAGGTGTTCTAAGGGTATAAATGTCAAATCTAATTTGACTACCTATTACACTTTTGTGAGGCACTGTAGTGGCATGGATGTGGCATGGATGAGAACTGATGTGGCATGGATGAGCATGAATGGGGATGGATGAGCCGTGAATAGGGGGTGGCTGAGCATGAATGAGTATGCCTGAATATGGCCGGGTATGCCTGGGTACGACTGGGTATGGGTGGGTACGGCTGGGTACGGCTGAGTACAGCTGGGTACGGTTGAGTTTGGATTGGTATGGCTGGGTACAGCTGAGTACGGCTGGGTATGGATGGGTAGGGCTGAGTATGGCAGGGTATGGCTGGGTACGGCTGGGATGGCATGGATGAGGATGGATGGCTGAGCATAGATGAGGATGGGTGGTTGAGCATGGATGAGGATGGATGGCTGAGCATGGATGAGGATGGATGGCTGAGTATGGATGAGGATGGATGGCTGAGCATGGATGAGGATGGATGGCTGAGTATTGATGAGGATGGATGGCTGAGTATTGATGAGGATGGATGGCTGGGTATTGATGAGGATGGATGGCTGAGCATGGATGAGGATGGATGGCTGAGCATGGATGAGGATGGATGGCTGAGCATGGATGAGGATGGATGGCTGAGTATTGGTGAGAATGGATGGCTAAATAGCCACCTGGCAGCTGAACACTGGTGTAACTAATTACTACAGCCAGCTGGCTCCTGGGAGACACCTGCTGGTGGACACTGGAGCTGCAGCAAACAGCAGCACAGTGCCAACAGCAGGTGAACTCAAGCCTAACAGTGTATCTGCCTGCTTATACCACATATGAACAGGCAGTTATACACTTTCACGTACCTTAACGTGCAGAGGGAGGCCTCTCGTACAGCCCTGGTTCGGAAACCACTGATGTTGCAACAGTGGGCATATGGTGAGGTATGACTGCCTTTGTAGTCTTCCGCTGGAAGTAGTGATGTGTAGTGGGTGCATCACCAGATGGCCAGATAGCTGGAACAGCAGATGACAGCAGGAACAGGAGACCCTGGGTTGGTAGACAGCAGGCAGCAGCAGACAGCGGCTAGTAGCAGGTGCAGGAAGACTGGTGGCCCATAGTAGAAAAAGTACCAGCGGGAAATAGGCAGGTGCAAGCAGGGCATATGAAAATCTGGATGTGAGGTCAGAAAAGCCAGGTCAGCAACAGACGGTCAGATGCTGGCATAGATGGAAGTCATTGGAAGTCAAAGATTTGTCAGGATATAGGCAGAGGTTGGCAACACAAGATTGAGCAAATGAGCGGAAGGCAGAGCAAAGTTCAGAGACAGGCCAAGGTCGGGGCAGGTAGCATTCAAGCGAAGTCAGGAGCAAGCTGGGTCAAACACAGAAGTCAGCAGAATCAGATACAAGAACACTGGTACAGCTGCAGATGAGACAGCAATGGACTAGTGCAGCTGCTGTATTTATATAGGCCACTTGGTGCCAATATCAATAGTGAATGCACGTGCGCATGAGCATAGGTGTACGCGTGCACAAGCGCATCTGTGTGTGCTTGTGCACAGCAAGACAAGCACCCACAGGGCCGTGCCTAGGAACTTCAGCTGCACTATGGCCAGCATGTTCCTGACAGGAAGAGACAATTAACTACCTAGAGTGCTCAACAGCACCCTAGTAATACATTGAGAACTACAAGCTGACAGCCGCATAGTTTCCCATTCAGAGAACACTGTGAATGAATGACACAGCTGTCACTAGATGCAGTGGGAGATCGGGGAGACGCTGCGGGAGTGGGAAAATGTTACATGTTCCACCCTAAAAATGGGCGGAACATGTAACATGCTCCCAAAAGTGAACTTATCCTTCAAAGATATCTCCGAATCTATGAAGACAACACTATCATGATCCATCTTCCAAGACAGGGAGATATTCCAACCATTATCATTCAGCTTAAAGAAAAGTTCCCCTTGGGATTTGTACTTTACCGACACTTGCATAGGTATGACATCATAGTAGAGTAAAAAAATATATGTTTATTAAAGATACACAGTTAAAAACATGTAGCATGGAGTATACATTACAGTAGCAACTGATGGTATAATTTATGCAAAATAGATGGTATGTGAAAGATATCCTTCACACTGATGCGTTTCGGAGTCTGTTATAGACACTCCTTCCTCTGGTGTAGGTAAGATATCACATCTCTACAATATAATTACAGAGAATCAATACCTGTGTGTGGGTATATATATATATATATATATATATATATATACAGTAATACCTCATATTGCGAGTAACGCGGTTAACGAACGTTTCGCAATATGAGCTATTATTTTTAAAAAAACCTGACTCGGTTTGCGAGTGTTGTCTCGCAAAATAAGCAGGATTCAAGCCTCTGTGGTGTGCAGTACCGCATTTGGACAGAGGTGCGGGGGCGCTGGTGACACTCGGACCTGCTCGGATGCACTCGGAAATACTCAGAAACACTCCGCAATACTCTGTTCCCGAGCCTTTCTGAGGGTTTCCGAGTGCATCTGAGCAGTCTCCGAGTCGAGTCTCTCCGGTGACCCCCACCTCTGGCCACATGTTGTACTGCATACAATAGAAGTCAATGTGGAACGAATTATCTTCGTTTCAAATGACTTCTATGGGGAAACTCGCTTTGATATGCGAGGTCTTTGAATTACAGGCATTCTCATTGAACGGATTATGCTTGTAATCCAAGGTTCCACTGTATATATGTGTATATATATATAGATATACATATATACACACAGTATCTCACTAATGTGAGTACACCCCTCTTATTTTTTTAAATATTTTATTCTATCTTTTCATGTGACAACACTGAAGAAATGACACTTTGCTATAATGTAAATTAGTGAGTGTACAGCTTGTATAACAGTGTAAATATGCTGTCCCCTCAAAATAACTCAACACACAGCCATTAATGTCTAAACCGCTGGCAACAAAAGTGAGTACATCCCTAAGTGAAAATGTACAAATTGGGCCCAAATTGTCAATATTTTGTGTGGCCACCATTATTTTCAAGCACTGCCTTAACCCTCTTGAGCATGGAGTTCACTAGAGCTTCACAGGTTGCCACTGGAGTCCTCTTCCACTCCTCCATGATGACATCACAGAGCTGGTGGACGTTAGAGACCTTGCACTCCTCCAGGTTTGGTTTGAGAATGCCCCACAGATGCTCAATAGGGTTTAGGTCTGGGGACATGCTTGGCCAGTCCATCACCTTTACCCTCAGCTTCTTTAGCAAGGCAGTGGTCATCTTGGAGGTGTGTTTGGGGTCATTATCATGTTGGAATACTGCCCTGCGGCCCAGTCTCCGAAGGGAGAGGGTCATGCTCTGCTTCAGTATGTCATAGTACAAGTTGGCATTCATGGTTCCCTCAATGAACTATAGATCCCCAGTGCCGAAAGCATTCATGCAGCCCCAGACCATGACATTCCCACCACCGTGCTTGACTCTAGGTAAGACACACTTGTCTTTGTACTCCTCACCTGGTTGCCGCCACACATGCTTGACACCGTCTGTACCAAATAAGTTTATCTTGGTCTCACCAGACCACAGGACATGGTTCCAGTAATCCATGCCCTTAGTCTTTGTGTATTCAGCAAACTGTTTGCGGGCTTTCTTGTGCATCATCTTTAGAAGAGGCTTCTTTCTGGGATGACAGCCATACAGACCAATTTGATGCAGTGTGTGGCGTATGATCTGAGCACTGGCAGGCTGACCCCCCACTCCTTCAACTTCTGCAGCAATGCTGGCAGCACTCATACGTCTATTTCCCAAAGAAAACCTCTGGGTATGACGCTGATCACGTGCACTCAACTTCTTTAGTCGACCATGGCGAGGCCTGTTCTGAGTGGAACCTGTCATGTTAAACCGCTGTATGGTCTTGGTCACCATGCTGCAGCTCAGTTTCAGGGTCTTCTCAATCTTCTTGTAGCCTAGACCATCTTTATGTAGAGCAACAATTCTTTTTTTCAGATCCTCAGAGAGTTCTTTGGCATGAGGTGCCATGTTGAACTTCCAGTGACCAGTATGAGAGAGTAAAAGCGATAACACCAAATTTAACATACCTGCTCCCCTATTCGCACCTGAGACCTTGTAACACTAACGAGGAAAACACCGGGGAGGGAAAATGCCCAATTGGGCCCAATTTGTTTTCAATTTTCTCTTTATTAGATTTTTTTTTTTAAATAAACATTAACATCTATACAACATATCACTTTCAAAACTACATATAATGATATCTTCATATACATAACCGTAGATAAATAAATGATCTTAGTCACTATTCCTCGTCTTCTCTATTTCCATATTCCTACCCTCACCTCTTCCACTATTCCATACACCTAATTCATTCATACAACTTACACACCGAAAAAAAAAAAAAAAAAAACCCCATTATCTGTTCTCTCCCCTTATAAAAATTCTAACATTCCTTTTGAGAACCGAAACTCATCCCATTTTTGCAATATTTCTGGCATTTGGTTTATTATGTACCCTTCGTCTCTTATCTGTTTTTCCATATACTGAATTTCGTTCATTTCACAGACCCATTCCGATATTGTTGAACACTTTGTTTCTTTCCAATTTCTTGCTATTAGTGTTCTAGCTGCAGACGTCATGTGGTGGAGGATATCTGTCTTAATTGCTTTTATTGAGTTTGATGTCAGAGAAAATAATGAGATTTTCACATTTGGGATCACTTCTACTCCTGACACTTTTTGATAGATCCCAAATATCTTATTCCAGAATCCCCTCACCCCCTGACATCCATACCATACGTGATCCATCGTCCCTCTCTCTGTCTTACATCTCCAACAAAACTCTGTATTTCTTTTATTAATTAAATTTAACGCTATTGGGCTCCTATCCCATCTTACTGCAATCTTGTAGTTTCTCTCTTGATATTTATCTGCTATAGTTGTTTTATGTATGATTTCAAAGATTTTTTCCCATTCTTCCTCTAATAAAGGATTTCCCATTTCTACTTCCCATTTCTTCATTCCAGTTATCTCTCTGAGGGGGCCGGAAGGGAGTAACAAATCATATATCTTTGATAGTTTTTTAGTTAGATCTTGTTCTTCAACTAGTATTTTTTCAAATTTAGTTAAAGGTCTGATTATCTTAGGTATTTTCACCTCCATGAATGTCCTTAATTGTTGGTATTGCAACCATTTATTTTTGTTTTCAAATCCCATATCCTGCAACTTTGGTAGTTTCCTGTCCATAAGGACCTGTACCATTCTTACGTTCTCCATTCTATTCCATTTTAAGTAATTTGTGACTTCCAGAGCTGGGGGAAATTCGGGATTGAAAAACAAAGGTGTCATGGGTCCGATCATTGTAGAAAGACTCCCCCCTTTTATTATTGTATCCCATATTTTTAATGTAGTGCTTACAAAAATTGTTAATTCATTTTTTTTTTTGGTCTTAAGTGGGGTTTTATCCATGGGAGAACCTTTAGTTGTGGTCCTTTTATTTCTTCTTCTAGGCTAACCCATTGTTTAGTTTCTTTATTATGATACCAATCGATGATACTAGTCAATGATGCTGCTTGTAAGTATTTTACAAAATCTGGTAGTGCTAGTCCTTCATTTCTTTTTTTTCTACTTAAGTTTTCTCTTTTTACTCAGGGAATTTTATGGGCCCAAATAAAACTTACAGCTTTTTTTTTTTTTACAGGTATTGTTTGAAAAATATATAATATTTTTGGCAATATATCCATTTTTATTATGTTAATTCTTCCCATCCATGAATATGTTATTTTATCATATTTCTGTAATAATTTGATTACTTTTCAGATTGTCACATCGTAATTCAGCTCCTGCAGTTGTTTCAAATCCTTCGGTATAAAAATTCCTAAATATTTGATTGCTTTTTGTTTCTATTTAAATGGAAAATCTTTTTGCAAAAGTGTATATGTTTTTTCTGATAACGTTATGTTCAGCATCTCTGATTTGTCATAATTAACTTTAAAGTAACTTAATTCCCCAAATCTTTTAATTTCTTTCATTAAATTTGGAATTGTTATAATAGGATTAGTTATATATATTAACAAATCGTCTGCATATACAGCAGTCTTATATTCTTTATCTGTCACCTTTATCCCTTTAATATCTTTATTTTTTCTTATTGCCGTGATTAGATGTTCCATAACTAGTATAAATAACAAGGGGGAAAGGGGGCATCCCTGACGGGTTCCATTTGATATTTTTATATCTTCTGATAATATTCCATTTGTTCTCACTTTAGCTCTTGAGTTGGAGTACAATGCGACAATCCTACTAAGCATTCTTGGACCCATACCTAACTGTATTAGTGTTTCTTCCAAGAACCACCATCCCACCCTATCAAATGCTTTTTCTGCATCGACGGCCAAAAGACATGTCTGGATGGCGGTTCTTTGAGCATATTCCACCAAGTCTTTATAATATTATCTTTAGTTTCTCTTCCTTTCGTAAACCCCATTTGATCTAACTTTATATGATTAGGTAAGATTGGTATTAGTCTATTCAAGATGATTTTAGAATATAGTCTTATATATTGATATTAGTTAAAGAAATTGGTTGATAATTTTTACAAAGTGTGTGATCCTTCTCTGGCTTTAGAATTAAGATGATGTGAGCTTCTGTGCTTTGTGGTACAAAACTTTGTGTATTAGATATAAAATTATATGTTTTCTTAAGAATGGGAGTAATTATATCCTGGAAAGTCTTAAAAAATCTGGTAGTATAACCGTCAGGTCCGGGACTTTTCCCTAGGACCAATTCCGCAATAGCTTGTTGAATCTCTTCTGTTGAGATATCTTTTTCTAGATCCTCAATTGTTTCCTTAGGGAACCTAGGCAGAGCTGTCTCCTCTATGTATTTTTTAATCCCCCCTGCTCCTTTTCCTTTTCCTTATTCCCTTGATGTGTTTTAATATTATACAGATTAGAATAATATGTGTGAAATTCTTTAGATATTTCTATTGGATCATATGCCAAATCCCCATTTGTTTTTAAAATTTTTACTATGGAGGTTGAGGATTGTTGGTCTTTCAATGCTTTAGCCAGTATTTTCCCAGTCTTATTTCCATGTTGATACCACTGTGTTCTATTTTTATTCCTTAACCTAAGGGATTCCTCGTCAAGCACGGCTTGTAATTCCATTCTTTTGCTTTTTAAATTTATTTTATCTAGCGAGTTAAAACTCTGTTTGTGTTTTTTATCCAACTTCTCAATTTCCATTATCAATTGAGATTACTTTTGTTCCCTTTTTTTTGTTAATCTTGAGCCATGTTTGACGAATATCCCCCGCAGCACACACTTTAGTGCTTCCCACTGCATGGGAATTGATGTTTCGTCATTTTCATGAATTAACAAAAATTCCCATATTGTTTTACGTATATCCTCTTCACATTCTTTATCTTTGATTAAGTTATCATTCAATCTCCAAATCCCCTTTGTTTTTTCATAATCTATTATTTTAATTTCCAAATATATCGGGGCATGATCTGACCATAAAAATCCCCCTATATCTGATGAAGGTGTCATCATCATTCTGGAGTGATTAACAAAGAAGTAGTCTATTCTATGATATGAATCATGTATGTTTGAGTAGTATGAATAATTCTTTTCCGTTTGATGCTGAGCTCTCCAAATGTCCACCAGTTGGTACTTCACTAACAACTCTTTAAATTCCTCTAATTGACTATTATTTCTATGAGTGTGGGTATTGGTTGTATCAATTTTTGTATCCATAATAAAATTAAAATCACCACCCATGATTACTGTACCTTCCGCTTTCTCCATTGCACTCGACAGGGCCCTCACCCCATTCTTAATTTGATCATAGTTTGTTTGGTAAATATAAATTAATTATTGTAAAGATTTTTCCATATATCGCTACCTTTAAAACCAAAGATCTACCGTCTTTACCCTTATAATTTTGCAGTATTTGATGGGGTATGTCCCTGTGGAATGCAATAGATACACCTCTTGATTTGGAATATGGAAATGTATCATGGACCCAGGTAGTGTAGTTCCTATTGTTTAATTTCAGAATGTGATCTGAACGAAAATGTGTTTCTTGAAACAGAATGACATCTATTTTTTGTTTATTAAATGAGTTTAAAATTTGTTTTCTTTTAAAAGGAGAGTTAAGGCCTCTTGCGTTGAAAGAACAGAATTTGACCCCACCCATAAAAAAAAAAAAAAACACACACACAAAAAAAAAAAAAAATCGCTCCCTCACACCTCTTCCTGTCCTGAACACCTCACTCTACACACTCTCAATCTCCCTCACCGCTCAGTCTATCCTATATCTACTTGACTTAGTCTATCTTACTAAAAGTAAGTTCCCTATTGAGGGGGGAACCGAGACTGATGATCCAGATCTACCGCTCGGTCGTTTGCCACATGCCGCGTTTTATTTACTATTTACCTTCCTTTCTATCTTCCTTATTCCTTTTCTCTTACCTCCTCTTTTTTTTCCAGCTTTCTTCTCTTTCCCTTCTACTTCACCCTCTCCCCTTATTCTCCTTACTTCTATTACTACATACTATACCTTTTAAACCATATCCTCTTATTGTTATTTCCAACCCCTCCACCCCCCTTCCCCAACACCACAGAATTACTGAGGAAATCGGGGTTGGGGGTAGAAAAGGTGGAAAAAGGGGAAGAAGGGGGGAAAGGGATAATCTACTTAATAATACATATTTATATGATTTTTCCTCTTTTTTTCTTTCCTATTCTTATTAATCCCTTCCCTTATGTTACAATATAACATTTCATAGATCATATTGTAACACAGTACACAGTATAATAGTGAAAAAAAAAAAAATGTTTGCACTTCACATATTAATACCATCCCAGTGTTTGATACATTATTTCATCTTCATCTCTTTAATCCCTGTGTTACATCCAAATATTCCAGTGATCCAGTATATATTAATATTAAATCGCTGTTAACTAACTACTCATTACTCCACCAGTGCCTAATAGTGTGAAAAAAAAAATTATAACTCTAGTGCATATTTTATTAAAAAAAAATAAAACATTAAACTAGATATTCCATATTGTCAGTGTAATGAATGGAAGAAACGAAAAACAAAACAAAAAAAAAAAAACGCTCAAATATCAAAACCTTCCATCCATCTGTGTATCCCCTCATATCACCAAATAACCTCAGTGTTAAAAATATATTCCTTCTTATAATCTTCAAATTGCAACATAGTACTCCATAATGTTCCAGTGTCTAATATTGTGTATAAAAAAAAAAAAAAATCTAATTCATATTTTATTAGAAAAACATAAATCTTGTTATCCCTCATTACCAATGTAGAGAGGGAAAAAGAAGGAAAAGAAAAAAAAAAAGAAACCCCAAACCCACCTATACCATAACCACAGCCTCCCATCCAACTATGTATCCCCTACCATGACCTCAGTATTAAAAATGTATTTCCTCTTATAATTCTTTGAGTTGGAACATAATACTCCATATTGTTCCAGTGCCTAATAATGTGAAACAAAAAATTATTCCCATTCTGGTAGTGCGAAAAAAAAAAAATATTTTCCCTTCTTTCCCTCTTTCTTTCTCTTTTCTTTTATATACTGTGTACATTTACTTTACTTATTCTATAATCTATTATAATATTGTGTCCTTATCTCCTCCTTTCTTTTCCATCCCTTCCCCCTTTCTCTCATCTTCTCGGTTCCGCATTTGGTTTTTTAAATGTTTTTACATATGAATTGGGCCAGTCTGGTAACTTTACTTCCGGAATTTTAAGAGTTGCTAAGAACTCCGGTAGGTCCTCCAGGTCCCTGTATGTTACTGTAAGCCCTTCATGTTGAACTTGTAGTTGAAATGGAAATTTCCATCTATATTGGAGATTTTTCTTTATTAATTGTTCCAAAAGGGGCTTTAATGGTCTTCTCCTGTCCAATGTAAATTTTGATAAGTCCTGGAAAAATATTAATGGTTCCCCTTCATATTGAATATTTTTATTTTGACGTGCAACGAACATAATTTTGTCCTTTGTTTGAGCGTAATGCATTTTACAAATAACGTCACGTGGTTTGCTAGGGTCTGGTCTTCTTGATGCTATTATTCTATGTGCACGATCGATTATTAAATCATTTGCGTCAAGATCCTGAACCATTTCCTGAAATATCTTCTGCAGTGTTGTTGTCAATTCTTTTGAGCTCACATTTTCATTTATACCTCTAATTCTTATATTGCTTCTTCTATTTCTATTTTGCTGCACATCTAAGATGTTTATTGTTTGCTTTAGTTGTTTATCTTGCTCCTGGATTTTCTCCTTTACTTTTATCAGTTCTTGTTCCATATTTGTCACTCTTGTATCTATTATACCCATTTTTTCTTGTGTATTTTTCGTAGATATTTTAAGCTCTTGTATTTCCATTTTATATGACTTTTCCAGTTTATGCACATGTTGATCCATATCTGCCCTGGTCGGGAGAGATCGAATATATGTTCTCATATCTAATTTTTCGTTATCCACTTCCTTCTGTTCTATTATTGAACCTGTTATATCAATTGGTGAGCTGTTTCTAGGGTGGTTTACTTGTTCCTTCCCTGATTATCTAGATGTTGATTTTGAATAGTGGAGGGGAAACGCTGCTAAAAGCCAACATGGCTAAACACGCATTAACGCCAATGCAAAAAGCTATTAGAAACATGTTTTTACAGCCGCTTTTTCATGGCGTTGTTAGTGGCTTTGCAGCTCGTTTTTTCTAACATCCTGCGTGCATGGGGACTTAAATCTTGTCACCAGTTAAAACAACTGTAGTAAGCAATACTAAGTGTATTAACCACTTGCTGACCGGCTCATGCCGATATACGTCGGCAAAGTGGCACGGGTTGCGCATAATCACATACCCATATGTCGCTGCCGCGGGCTGGGGGTGTGCGCCCCCCGCTGTGCCTACGGCATTCGGATTCATAGCAGAACCGATCAGTCTTCAGGTCCAGGCCAATGATTTCTGGCCTGAACCTGCTGATCGGTTCTGACGAATAAAAATGCTTCCTCTGTCTGTAAGTGTAAACACAGACAGGGGAAGTGATGTCATCTCTCTCTCTGGAATGCTTTTCCGTTCCAGAGAGAGGAGAGAGAACATCTTACCATGAGTTGCACAACACTACACTATCACCAGTACACGTAGGTACACTTGTCACCCCCGATCACCCCCCGTTAACCCCTTCACTCCCTGTCACTGTGTCACCAATTGCATTTTTCAGATTTTTCACTGATCACTGCATTGGTGTCACTTGTGACTCTAATCAGTGTTAGGGCAATTAGTAATAGGCCCCGTTAGGTCCAGGGTACCGCCCCAAACCCCCCTAATAAAGGTTTAACCCCTTGATCGCCACCCAGTTAACCCTTTCACCCCCTGTCTCAGTGTCACTAATCAGTCTTTTTTCTTATTAGTGTCACAGGTGACGCTAGTTAGGTTTAACCACCTAATGCTCCCTAGTTAACCCTTTCATCCCCTGTCACCAGTGATCGTGTCATGAGTGATGCTGGTTAGTTTTTTTTAGCATCAGGGCACCCGCCATATATTACCCAATAAAGGTTTAACCCCCTGATCACCCGGTGGGTGATATCAGTTAGGTTTTAGCATCAGTCAGGGTCTGTGTCACCCCAGCCAGCATCAGATTAGTGCCAGTAGTGCTAACACTCACGCACGCACCATACATCTCCCTTAGTAGTACAGTGTCTGAACGGATCAATATCTGATCAGAACTATACTAACGTTCCCAGCAGTTTAGGGTTCCCAGAAACGCAGCATTAGCGGGATCAGCCCATATACCTGCTAGTACCTGTGTTTAGCCCCTCTGCCCAGCTCACCCAAGTGCAGTATTAATCAACCACTGTCACTTACAAAAACACAACACACATAACTGCAGCGTTTGCAGAGTCAGGCTTGATCCCTGCGAACGCTAACAGTTTTTTTGGTAGCATTTGAAGCAGTCACTGACAGTCAGGTGCTCTTTTTTCCTGTGAGTTTCACTAGTTGTACCAGTAAATTTAGAGGCCACAATGTCCAATCGAAGGCACACTAGTGAAGAGGCCTACATGTTTCTAAGTATGACAGATGAGAGTGAAAAGGAAGTCACCCATCTGTCAGATTCAGGTTCAGAATACGATCCTGTAGACAGCAGCGGCACCCTGACAGATAGCTCTGACTATGGAGTTTTGGTCCCTGCCAAGGTCAGGTGTACCCGACCCCGTTCTTCTGCTGTTGTTGAGGTGCAAGAACCGCAGGGCTTTCGTATGGAGCAGAGAGCCAGTACTAGTGGCGCTCATCCTTCTGGTGAACTGGCAAGCACCAGTTGCCTAGTACATCCTGGTCATAGTCAAACCAGCACTGCAGTATCACGTAAGTCCCATAAGTGCAGTTCACGCTGGTAAGGTGGCTAGCACAACTAGTGTCCCGTAGCCACCAATAAGATAAAGACAGGCCCGTTGAGCCCATAGTGCCCTTCCCAGTGTTGCCAACCGTCAGTATTTTTACTGGCAGCCAGTAAAAAACAGGCACTCTTCTCCTGCCAGTAAATGCCAGTAAGAGGAAAAGTTTGCCAGTAAAAAATATGGCTGTGACGCTTGGCTCGGGATTGGGCATGTGCAGCTCAGGTCCAGAGCTGGCCGAGACCATCAAAGTGTCTGCTACAGTGTGTTCGGGCAATACTGGTGGGGGGCTGGTCTGGCGGAGGCAGTGCCTGAGCATATTGTGTGATGTCATGGTGCAAGGGAGCCGAGCAGCCAGAGCCTTGTGTGCGGGTCTGTGGGACAGGAGCAAGGCAAGCCGGAAGCGGGACTGTCAGTGCTGTTTGGACTGGAAGGGACTGAAGGGACCACCTGGCATGGAGAGAGACTATCACTGTGACTCAGGAGGGGACGCGTTGTGTCGGTGATCTGTGCTGCTGGCATATTATACTTATTTTGTAGCCCAAGTACCGAAATTTGCACTTAAAACTGTAATTTTGTAACTTTTGGAAATGTCAGTAAAAACTTGGCTGTGCCAGTAAAATTTGGGTGTCATGTCAGTAAATTTCAATCTGGTAAGTTGGCAACACTGGCCCTTCCTGCTGCATTTACCAATCCGAATTTGGAGCCCACCACTTCTGCAGCACCCGTACTTCCCCCATTCACTGGCCAACCCAGAATTCAAGTGGAAACTGATCCCCAGTTGACCCTTGCCAGAGATTGGAGACCTATCACGGTCTCCGAATTTAAGACCTTTCTGGGCCTATCCCTCCTCATGGGCATAACTAAAAAAGTGAGTTGCGGTAATATTGGTCCACTGACCCAATTCACCATATTGTGTTCTCTGCCTCCATGACCAGGGCTAGATACGAGCAGATCCTACGATTTATGCACTTCAACGACAATGAACTCTGTCGTCCTTGGAGTGACCCTGAATACGATCAGCTCCACAAAATTCAGCCCCTCCTAAACCATTTCAACCAACAGTTTGCAACCTTGTTTACTCCTGATCAAGTTGTCTGCATTGAGTCCCTGATTAAGTCTTCTAGCCACTTGTCATTCAAACAGTATCTTCCCAGCAAACGTGCCAGATATGGAGTCAAGATGTATAAGCTCTGTGACAGGATCACAGGCTATACATATAGTTTTATGGTTTACAAGGGAAAAGATCACGAGGAGTCACGAGGAGCCAGAGAACTGCCCAAACTACATAGGGAGCATACATATATTACACAAGAGTGCTACTTTTTAGTCACTTGTTTCATCATGGAATTGGCGCATGTGGCACCATGCGATCTAATCGCGGGGCTTACCCCAGCGGCTTGTAGATTCCCATCTTAGGCCACGAATACAACCTTAATATGGGAGGGGTGGACCTCAACGACCGATTGATGGCGCCGTACTTAATTGCCCGTAAGGCCAGATGCTGGTACAAAAAAGTGTCTGTATACTTATTCCAATTGGCTCTGCTGAATGCTTATGTGCTATACAAAGCATCAGGACAAACTGGATCCTTCCCTAAATTCCAGGAAGAGATTGCCACAACCCTTCTGTTTCCAGATGCTGCTGTGGCCCACCTTCCCAACGCAAATGCAGTAAGCTGGCTGCATGGGAGACATTTTCAGTATGTCCTTCCTGGTACCCCTACCCAACGATCACCCCAAAGAAGATGTCGTGTCTGTAGCAAGCATGGATATAGGCATGACACCCGCTATTATTGTCCCTCCTGTCCTGACCATCCTGGTCTTTGCATTGGTGAATGTTTCCAACGCTACCACACACTAGTGGAGTATTAGCGTAGGGTACAGCACTGCACAGACTAGGACACACATTCACAGGGTCTCCAAAGATGCCATCGCATTTTGAGAGACCCGAACCTTGAACCGTTACAGTTACAGTTACAAATAAAAGTAAAAAAATAAAATAAAATAAAAAAGCCAAAAATACTTGTCGTTTTATTGCTCTCTCTCTTTTGTATTCTCTCTATTGTTCTGCTCTTTTTACTATGTTTACTATGTTTTATCATGTTTGCTTTTCAGGTATGTAATTTTTTTATACTTTACTGTTTACTGTGTTTTATTGTTAACAATTATTTTCAGGTACACCATTCAGCTGCAGCACTGATTTATTCATCTTGACAGCAACAGCGTTTGCTCTCATGATATGTTAATCAGCGACTCCAGCGCTGTAGGAGGTGATTTCACTATCACAGTTAAAGTGGATGTAAACCCGAATTTTTTTTTTTTTTTTTTTTTGGATATTATACTGTAGAGTATAAGATTTCCTATCATTTGAGCCCAGTCTTGCCACACAGAGTTAATCCATCTCTGAGCAATCCTCTTTTATTGTTCAGTGAGATAAATCTTGACAAACTGAGAAAAACTTTGTCAAATACTCCCCCTTGCTGTGAGTGACAGGTGATTTACATATCTCGTGCACCAGCCTAAGACACATGCATTATTTTTTAATTCCCTCCCACTCCTTTCTTCAGCAGCTCTGCAAGGATTGGCTGTTCCACACCTCAGCATGATTTGGCATGCTGAAGTCATGTGGTTACTTTCCTGTCTTTTCACTGGATGTTAGAGATCATAGCAGAAGTTCAGTGTTAGAAATACACAGCAGAAAATGCATATTGAGAAGGGGAGTGTAGAGGTTGGTGGGGAGTCTACTGACATTACGACTCCACCCACGGAGCTCCAGACAACAGACCCACCCACAGAATATGTAGTTTTTCGTGTCTAATAACAGACAGAGGGAAGACATTTGACAGGTAAAGATACATGCAGGAGGCATTCAGCTGCAGCACTGATTTATCCATCTTGAAAGCAACAACGTTTGCTCTCACGATACGTAAATCAGCGACTCCAGTGCTGTAGAAGGTGATTTCACCACCACAGTTAAAAACAAAATGGTGCATGTATGCCCATCATTAGAAGTGGGTGGATGCAGGGCGGTATTCTAATGGCGGGCATACCCACCGATCAATATCTTTTTTTTTCGTTCAGCCCACAGGCTGCATGAAAAAATAGAACATTACAATATATGCCCAACAAGGACCAACAAGTGAGTTTTCCAGAATGATGCCTGCAGGTTTAGGTATCATCTTGGTACTGTTCTTTTCAGCCAGCGGTCGGCTTTTATGTAAAAGCAATGCTAGTGGCTAATTAGCCGCTATACTTCTTTTACATGCAGTGGAAGGAAACGTCCCCCACCCCCCCTCCCGTTGTCTTCCTTGGTTTTCTCGGGCTCTCCTGTCCCACCGGGGAACCTGATAATGCAGCTGGTGGCTCTGCCAGCTGACCATAGAGCTGATCGAAGATCAGAATGGCTCCAGTCATCTCTGTGGCCTAAGAAACCGGAAGCTATGAGCATTTCACGACTTCGGTTTCCCCGGGTATATAAACAGCACCATTGGGAAATTGGGAAAACATCTTATCACACCAATCTTGGTGTGGTCAGATGCTTTGAGGGCAGAGGAGAGATCTAGAGTCTAATAGACTCATTTTTTTTTTTTTTTAAAAAGAGTACCTGTCACTACCTATTGCTATCATAGGGGATATTTACATTCTCTGTGATAACAATAAAAATGATTTAAAAAAAAATAAAATGAAAGGAACCGTGTAGAAGTAAAATAAAAAACCAAAATAAATAATTAAGAAAAAAAAAAGCACCCTATCCCCGTGCTCCCGCGCAAATGCGAACGCAAGCGTCAGTCTGGTGTCATATGTAAACAGCAATTGCACCATGCATGTGAGATATCACCGCGAACGTCAGATTGAGGGCAGTAATTTTAGCAGTAGACCTCCTCTGTAAATCTAAAGTGGTAACCTGTAAAGGCTTTTAAAGGCTTTTAAAAATGTATGTAGTTTGTCGCCACTGCACGGTTGTACACAATTTTAAAGCATGTTGTGTTTGGTATCTATGTGCTCGGCATAAGATCATCTTTTATATTTTATCAAACATTTGGGCAATATAGTGTGTTTTAGTGCATTAAAATAAAAAAAAGGGTTTTTTTTTTCCAAACAAATTGCGTTTGAAAAAACGCTACGCAAATACTGTATGAAAATTTTTTTGCAACACCCACCATTTTAATCTGTAGGGCTGTAGCGTCACATATGGCGACCCATCACATTTGGCTACCCAATGGACTGTGAATGCGCGATGCAGCCATATGCGTTCCAACACTGCGGCGATCTGCACTTGCGCAGAATTTTTGTCTCCACACCCCTGAGTCCAGGTTCAAGCCCCACCATCCAAGTGGACATAGAGTTAGATTATAATTATGCCAAGCGAAGCAAATTGGGCCCGAAGTGTCAATATTTTGTGTGGCCACCATTATTTTCCAGCACTGCCTTAACCCTCTTGGGCATGGAGTTCACCAGAGCTTCACAGGTTGCCACTGGAGTCCTCTTCCACTCCTCCATGATGACATCACAGAGCTGGTGGATGTTCGAGACCTTGCACTCCTCCACCTTCCATTTGAGGATGCCTCACAGACAGGGCTTTTTTTCTCAGAGAATAGGTGCAGGAACTGCACCCTTCTGAGTGACTTCTTATCTCCGCCCCTACCCACCTCTGAGCACCATTGCTTGGTTTCATCCCCTACCCACCTCTCAGTACTGTCCCTTTTAAAGAGTACAGAGCCAGTATAACTTTGTGGTGCAAGTAATTTGTATGAAATTTGTTAATGATAGCAAGAAATGTAATAAAATAGATTCCCCACAGCCAGCATCAATAGACTATCCAGCAGCCAGCAACAATAGACCCCCTCCATTAATAGTAGATCTCTTCCAGCAATAATTGACCCACCAGCAACAATAGACCGCCACTCCAAAATAGATCCGCTCCAGCCCACCCCCGCACCCTTTGCCATTACATACATTCAGTGCTGGAGCTGCCGGAACTGCGTATTCCTGTGTTCCCGCTGAAAAAATGCCCTGCCCACAGATGTTCATTAGGGTTTAGGTCTGCAGACATGCTTGGCCAGTCCATCACTTTTACAGCGTGCCTCTCTCTCTGGTGGCGCTGGGCAGCGTGGCTCTCTCTCTGGCTTCTGTCCAGCACACTCCTCGTTCTTTGTCCTGTAGCACTCTCTCCCTCAGCTTTTTTCCAGGCTGCAGTCTCTCAATCTCTCTCTTGATCGAGCTGTAGCCTCCTCCCTGTGGAAAATGGGGCCGCCAATCTTTGGGATTACATGTCTCATGATGCTCTCCTCTCTTAGTCTTCTTTGATTGGCCCTCAGTTATGGCCAATAGGGAAGGAACGGAGCGGGCAGGAAGCTGGGCGGGGAACCTGGTGAGAGCCGCCGTCTCTTCTCCCTGACAGGAGTAAGGAGGGGCGAGCGGGGGAAACCTCTGATAGCCTGCAGCTCACCTTTCTCCTGTCACAGCGCCACTGAGTTCTCTGCTGGACTGAGCAGGGAAAAGAGCCTGAAGTCAGATTACACTGATGGGTGGGCTTGACAGCACCTTGATGATGCCACCCCACCGGCACGTGGCACCCAGGTGCGGGCTGCCCGCACCCCCATGGTGACGCAACTGTACTGAATTTAAGATCCGATCCCTGATTCCAGGGGGGGGCACTTGACCCCCCTTGCCCCTACCTGCGGACGCCCATGTAACCATGTCATGTTTGAGCAATATATCATTTCAGTGACAACTTTGTGTAAAAATGTATTTATTTTATTTTTTTGTCATTTTTCAATCACCAGTGACAAAAAAATAAAATATTCAATTTGCTCAACAAGCCTCTCAGCAAATTGCTTGGGGTGTCTACTTTCCAAAATGGGGTCATTTGGGGGGGGGGGGTGTACTGCCCTGCAGTTTTAGCACCTCAAGAAATCAGATAGGCAGTCATAAACTAAAAGCTGCGTAAATTCCAGAAAATGTACCCTAGTTTGTAGACGCTATAACTTTTGCGCAAACCAATAAATACATGCTTATTTAATTTTTTTTTACCCAAGACATGTGGCAGAATGCTTTTTGGCCTAAATGTATGACTAAAATTGAGTTTACTGTATTTTTTTTATAGCACAAAGTAGAAAATATTGTTTTTTTTCAAACTTTTTGGTCTTTTTTTCATTTATATTACAAAAAATAAAAACTGCAGAGGTGATCAAATACCACTAAAAGAAAGCTCTATTTGTGGAACAAAAAGGACGCACATTTTGTTTGGGTACAGCATTGCATGACCGCGCAATTACCAGTTAAAGCGACGCAGTGCCAAATTGTAAACAGTGCTCTGCTTAGGAAGGGGGTAAAATCTTCCGGGGCTGAAGTGGTTAAATATATGTTCTGATGAAAAAACTTAACTTCATGACAGCTAACAGGATGTTTCTTCCCAGCAACACTAACCACAAAAGCATAACACTTTCGTTCATTGAATAATTGGCTAAGCAAAGTCTGTCACAGAATGTAAATCATTTTTATAATTTATAATAAATCATTATATTACAATCTAGACATAACTAGTTTATTGCAGCTCCCTCCTCCCAGAAGTCTACTTTCAATATTGAATACCTTGTTAATCTCCCATAGGTGAAAGAGAGCAAAGTCTACTATTCACTTTGATGTTATTTGGAAATAATTACTTTATATATAAATATATATAAAATATTTATATACAGTATATAGACTATGTTGTTCTCTAGTTAATTATTTTTTTGTTACGCTGCCACCTTGTGACCATTGTTGGCAAATGAATGCACACACACACTGTATATATCTATTGTTCACTTTTTTTTTTACCATTTTTTTTTCTTCATGGGGTGTCTGGATCTAGTTATTGGAGTCCAGATCCAGAACCCCCCCATGCAACTCTGCGGCAATCAATCACTTCTAATAGTGATCTACTGCTGGCTGCACCTCCCTCTCTTCTCCATAACAGGGCAAGGTGTTTTGTAGAGGTAGCAGAACAATGCTGCTAACTGATAACAATCCAGGGGCAGAGAGTACAAGAGAGCTCACCAGATTTTTGGACTTGTCAAACAGATATAATATATATTTAAGGCAAAGAAAGGTCTCCCTGCAGCCACAAAATCCAAGCTGTCCCTTGGATGGATGTGTGAGTGTACAGTATGTATGGCGAGGGACCCGAAAAAAGGAGGTTCCCAGCTGCTCTGTGCGATTCCATTGCACAGAGTAGGTATACACCTTCCTGCCCAGACCAGTTTTCAGCTTTCAGCGCTGTCGCACTTTGAATGACAATTGCGCGGTCATGCTACCCAAACTAAATTTTGTATTATTTTATTCCCACAAATAGAGCTTTCTTTTGGTAGTATTTGATCACATGTGGGATTTTTATTTTCTGGTGAACAAATAAAAAGACCGAAAATTGGGAAAAAAAAAGGTTTTTTTTTGTTTCTGTTACAAAACTTTGTAAATGAGTAAGTTTTCCCCCCGTCAGAAGAGCAGCCGATCAGATCTGCTCTACTCGTGTCCAACAGACGTGAGTGAGGAAAAGCCGATAAATGGCTTTTCCTGTTTACACGGTGATCAACCGTGATTGGACACGGCTGATCATGTGGTAAAGAGTCTCCATCAGAGACTCTTTATCTAGATTGGAGTTGCGGTGTGTCAGACTGACACGCCGCAACAACGATCGCCGCCGTTATCCTGAAAGACGTCATATGGTCAGGATAACACAACCACTTTCCCGACGTCATTTTGCTATATGGCGGGCGGCAAGTAGTTAAAAAAAATTACCTTTACAAACCCTTTAAGTGATCACAGGAGCTGGGACAAGCTCCCTCCCGTGCCAGCACTGGGTCACAGATATAATATATATGGTATATTTAACAAACCAGTTCCACAACAATGTGATTCTGTCACCAAACCTTTTATTGGCATTGCTAAATATTAGGACTTACAGTAATACTTTCCCATAGAGTTCAGAGGACTAAGTACTTAAGCTTTAAAAGAGAAGTATGTTTTTCGTTTTTTTGCCTATTCATACTTTCCTCAGTGGATGGAGCATCAGACCGATGCTGCATCTGCCCCCCGCCGTCTCTTCACTGAGAACCGAGCGATAAAACATTGCTGATGGCTCACCTCCCCAAGCGGAGAGTTGCTGACTGTCAATCAGCATCTCTTCTGCTCTGCTCCTCCATGCTCATTGGAGCGCTGAGCTGTGGAGGGGCGGGGAACGGCCATCTCAGCCTCTCAGTGGCTCGCTGAGAGTCTGAGGCTGCCATTAGACCAGGCAGCTGGCGGATCCAGACTTCCAAATTTGGGATGACGCAGTGCCTGGACTGCACTTGGTGACGTCCGCGGAGAGCGGACTTCAGACCACTCTCTGCTGAAAACGGGTCACAGGAGTGCAAAACGAATTGCACTTATATGACCCAGAGGAGAAGCCCAGCCTAAAAAGCTCTGGCTGGACTTCTCCTTTAACCACTTGCCGCCTGCCTAACATCAAATGACAGAGGTGCGCTGTGGCTCTTGCTCTGGGACAATGTCATATGAACAGGCACGCAGCGCATGTTGCTAGGACATGGCGCAACACTGATCTCTGTAAAGAGCCATGACTCTTTAACCATGTGATCGGCTGTGTCCAATCACAGCCGGTCACATGTAAACATGGAAATGCCGGTAATCGGCACTCTTTACCTCACACTGACAGAGTGTGAGGAGAGGAGAGCCGATCAGCGGCATCTCCTCACAGGGGGACATCTACACATGTAATCAGGGCGCTGATTATCAGTGCTCTGATTACAATATAGCGCCAGAAGTGCCAGCAATCAGTGCACACCAGTACCCACCAGTGCCAGCAATCAGTGCCCACAAGTGATGGCTATCAGTACCACCTATCAGTGCTGCCCATCGATGCCCATCACTGCTGCCCAACAATGCCCATCAGTGTCACCCATCAGTGCCACCCATCAATGCCCATCAGTGCCACCTATATGTGCCGCCTATCCGTGCCACCTATCAGTGCTGCCCACCAGTACCGCCTATCAGTGCCCACCAGTACCGCCTATCAGTGCCCATTAGTGCCACTTATCAGTGCCCACCAGTACGGCCTATCAGTACCACCCATCAGTTCTCATCAGTGCCACCTATCAGTGCCCATATGTGCGGCATATTACTGCATCCTTATCAGTGCCCATAAGTGCCGCCTCATCAGTGCCCATAAGTGCCACCTCATCAGTACCCATCAGTGCAGCCTATCAGTGCCCATCAGTGCTGCCTCATCAGTGCACATCAGTGAAGGAGAAAAATTACTTATTTACAAAATTTACTGCCGGAAATAAGAAAAAAAAATTCTAAATTTTTGGTCTTTTTTTGGGGTAAAAAATAAAAATCCCCGCAGTGATTAAATACCAACAAAAGAAAGCTCTATTTGTGTGAAGAAAATACATTTCACGTGGTTACAGTGTAGCATGACCTTGCAAATGTCATTCAAAGTACTGAAAGCTGAAAAATGGCCTGGGCAGGAAGGGGGTGTTTTGAAGTGTATCTAAAGAATTTTTATTTTGGACAGCGTAGAGTTGTGTTAGAAGCTCTGTCAGCTTTCCATTGCTGTTTGTGTCCACACTGTAAAGATTTTCCCTTTATACAGTATGCCCTGGTGACCGTCGTCTCTAGTACTGAAAGTGAGAGAAATTCCAAAATAATGAATGCTCCTTGGAGTTGGAATAGGTGAAATCTTCAAATGGGGCCACTTGTTCTGGTGACAGCTGTCTATGGGTGGTTTTAACCAATACTCCAAAGGTCCCCAAACTTTATAAACAAAGGGCCAGTTTACTGTCCTTCTGACATCAGTGAGAGCAAACAATGCCCTAAGCTTGGTGGTCAGTGAGAGTAAAACAAATAATTACTATGGGGTTAATTTACTAAAGAAAAATACACTGTGCACTTTGCAAGAGCAGTTGCTCCAGAGCTTAGTAAATGAGCAAAAGCTCTGCAGACTTCCATTATCCAATCATGTGCAAGTAAAATGCATTTTTTTTCCTTGCACGCGATTGGGTACATTTTGCAAAGCTTTACCTCATTTACTAAGCTCTGGAGCAACTGCATTTGCAAAGTGCACAGTCTATTTGCCTTTAGTAAATCAACCTCATAGTGTCTGTGGTCAGTAGGAGGAATAGTGCCCAATCATTGGTATTAGTGAGAGGATTAATCCCCATTGTTGGTGTCAGTGGAAGGGATAGTGCTCCATTGTGGATGTCAGTGGATGGAATAGTGCCTCATCAATGTCAGGGCTGAGCTCAGCCCTTCCTTCTCTGAGCTGGCCGCTCAGCTGTTGGCTAATTACCAACTCCTATCTCTCCACAGTTACTCACCTGTTGATGATATCCTGCTCGTCAGTCCTGCCTATTTAAGCCATCCAGTCCAGAGGTTCTCTGCCTTCGCCTTGGTCAACATCACAGAAACGATCTCCTGTGATCCTGTTCAAGACTTGCTTTGCTGACATCCCTTCTGGTTCCAGATCCTGCTTGCTCTTCCACTACATTGATCCCTGACTTCTGGCTTGGCTGACTATCCCTTACGGTTACTGAACTTTGGCTAGGTTTTGACTACATTTGTTCTTTTTACTTTTATTATTAAACAAGTGTGATTTAACTGTACTTCTGTCTCGGCCTGATTTCATGGTTTCTGACAATCAATGATGTCAGTGGAAGGAATAGTGCCCCATCATTAGTATTAGTAGGGAGAATAGTGCCTTACTATGGGTCTCAGTGGAAGGAATAGTGTCTCATTGTGGGTGTCAGTGGAAAGAATAATGCCCCATTGTGGTTGTCAGTGGACTGAATCGTGCTCCACCAAGGGTGTCAGTGGAAGAAATAGTGCCCCATTGTTAGTATCAGTGGAAGGAATAGTGCCCCATTGTTGGTATCAGTGGAAGTAATAGTGCCCCATTGTTGGTATCAGTGGAAGGAATAGTGCCCCATTGTTGGTATCAGTGGAAGGAATAGTGCCCCATTGTTGGTATTAGTGGAAGGAATAGTGCCCTATCATGGGTGTCAGTGGAAGGAATAGGGACCCATCATTGCTATTAGTGGGAGGAATAGGGGTTGATTTACTAAAAGCAAATGTGTACTTTGCAAGTGCAGTTGCTCTAGAGCTCCGTAAATGAGGTAAAGCTCCACTTTGCAATGAATAGCCAATCACATGCAAGGAAAAATAAAAAAAAAATGCATTTTGCTTGCACATGATTGGATAATGGAAGCCAGTAGAGCTTCCCCTCATTTACTAAGCTTTGGAGCCCAGTCTATTTGCCTTTAGTAAATCAACCCATTTCCCATTATTGGTGTCAGTGGAAGGACCAGCACCCTATTGTTGGTATCAGTGGGAGGAATAGTGCCCCATTGTTGGTATCAGTGGAAGGAATAGTGCCCCATCTTTGGCATTTGTGGGTGGAATAGTGCCCCATCATTGCTGTCAGTGGAAGGACCAGTGCCCCATCATTGGTATCATAGGGAGGAATAATTCCCTATTGTTGGTGTCAGTATAAGGACCAGTGCCCCATCGTTGGTATCATTGGGAGGAATAATGCCCTATCGTTGCTGTCAGTGGAAGGAACAGTTCCTCATTATGGGTGTAAGTGGAAGGAATGGTGCCTCGTCGATGGTGTCTATGTAAACAAGGCAGAGCCCTGTCCTGTTAGCGAGGAAGTAATGGATCCCCCCCCTCCCCCGCAAAGAAGGGAATAAAATCGATTACATGCCTTAGTGAAAGCAGCACACACTGTACACTAAAACACAAGCTAGGCACACATTTAACCCTTTGATCGCCCTAGATGTTTAACCCCTTCCCAGCCGGTGTCATTAGAACAGTGACAGTGCATGTTTTTAGCACTGATCACTGTATTAGTGTCACTGGTCCCCAAAGAATGTTAAAAGTATCAGTTATTGTCCGAATGTCCACCACAATATCGCAGTCCTGCTATAAGTAGCTGATCGCTGCCATTACTAGAAAAAAAGAAATAAATACAAATTCCAGTAAATATCCCATAGTTTGTAGATGATATAAATTTTGCGCAAACCAATCAATATATTCTTATTGGGATTTTTTTTTTTCAAAAACATGTAGCAGAATACTTATTGGCCCAAATTTATCAAGAAACTTGATTTTTTACACTTTTTTTAATTGGATATGTTTTATAGCAGGAAGTAAAAAAAAATTTCTTTCAATGTTCAATCAATGTTGTTCACTGCTAACTGCATTTTTCGTGTTTTTCGTTTATTTTAGTTAATGGTAAATATCAATTTTGAAGAGCTATAATGTTTATTTCTAACTTCATCAATGTAACCATACTGTATCTCACTATCTGTCTTTTGAGGGTGTAGATGTCTAGCTGACTGCTTTATACAACATTTTTTAACACTGAAGTTTAACCATTATCTAGAGCTTTAGTGACCTAACTTACTTGTAATGAAGTATGTCCCAGGCTGTGCTAGATCCTGGAGAGATCTACACTGCAGGGATGCCCCATCCTCTTCCTGTCCATGAAGTATTGGCACTGCGGGCAGGCGCGTATCTACCAATGATCAGATGTATCAGGACAAGTCTGACCAAGTCTGATCATTGGAGGAGAGCACACATAGCTAGAGAACTGACCACAATTTGCTTTCCTGCTTAGTATGGTCAGTTTTTAATAGGAAAGTAGAGGGGCTGGCATGAACACCAGGGAATTCACACAAAGGAAGTCATCCAGGAAGTACAAAGAGAACAGGAGACCTTTTTCATACAAGTACATGGTACACATACCTCCCAACTTTTTGAAATGGGAATGAGGGACACCAATCAGCAAAAATATGCAGGCATAGGACACACCCCTTGCCACGCCCCCTTAAAGGAGAATTGTACAAAAAAACAAGATTGGTTAAACCCACAAGTGCTTTTTTTTACCACTACTATCCCTTTATATTGGCTTTTGGAATTTACAAATGCAGCATTTTAAAAACAGATGAATGGTTTTGGAAAACACTTTTTAATAGATAAAAAGTGCATTTTATATAGAACTATACAGACCAGACCAAAATGAGGGACAAATGAGGAGGAATGAGTGACAGAGGGACATTGTTCTAAATCAGGGACATTCCCTCAAAATCAGGGACAGTTGGGAGCTATGGGTACAGCAGGCACAAATCAAGAATATGAAATGTTGGGGTAACAAACGCTTTAAATTCTACTTTAACCACTAAGCCACCGCCCACCGTCATATGACGGCGGGACGAGGCTTCTGTTGTTCTGGGAGGACGTCATATGACGTCCTCGCCCTCCCGAGCCACTAGGGGGCGCACGCGCGCCGCCGGCGGCGCGCGCACGTGCCCGCTGTGTCGCTCGGGACCCAGTGCGCGTGCCCGGCGGTCGCAATGTCCACCGGGCACCCGCGATTGCCGGGTAACAGAGCAGGAGCGTGGATCTGTGCATGTAAACACAGATCCACGTCCTGTCAGAGAGGAGAGGAGACCGATGGTGTGTCCCTTGTACATAGGGACAGCGATCGGTCACCTCCCCCAGTCAGTCCCCTCCCCCCACAGTTAGAATCACCTCCTTAGGTCATACATTAACCCCTCCAGCGCCCCCTAGTGTTAACCCCTTCCCTGCCAGTCACATTTACACAGTAATCAATGCAATTTTATAGCATTGATCGCTGTATAAATGTGAATGGTCCCAAAAATGTGTCAAAAGTGT
Source organism: Aquarana catesbeiana (assembly GCF_042186555.1). Classification (NCBI taxonomy): domain Eukaryota; kingdom Metazoa; phylum Chordata; class Amphibia; order Anura; family Ranidae; genus Aquarana; species Aquarana catesbeiana. The sequence goes on along the minus strand of NC_133335.1, from coordinate 98,321,683 downwards.
CCGATGTGTCCGCCGCAATATCGCAGTCACAATAAAAATTGCAGATCGCCGCCATTACTAGTAAAAAATAAATAAATAATAAAAATGCTATAAATCTATCCCCTATTTTGTAGACGCTATAACTTTTGCGCAAACCAATCAATATATGCTTATCGCAATTTTTTTTTACCAAAAATATGTAGAAGAATACATATCGGCCTAAACTGAGGAAAAAATTTGTTTAAAAAAAAAAAAAATTGGATATTTATTATAGCAAAAAGTAAAAAATATTGTGTTTTTTCAAAATTGTCCCTCTTCTTTTGTTTATAGCGCAATAAATAAAAACCGCAGAGGTGATCAAATACCACCAAAAGAAAGCTCTATTTGTGGGGAAAAAATGATAAAAATTTAATTAGGGTGCAGTGTAACATGACCGCGCAATTGTCATTCAAAGTGCGACAGCGCTGAAAACTGAAAAATGGCTTGGGCAGGAAGGGGGTGTAAGTGCCCTGTATTGAGGTGGTTAATAGGAAGCCTAGGCAGCAGTGGCAGCTGCTCCATTAGGGGCGCCACCCCCCTAATCCATTCACCTGGTCTCTAATCTATATGGGCTCTGCGTGGGTGCTCTGCGCCTTGAGCCCGCCCAGTTGTGTGACAATAGCGAACATTCGCTATTGTCTTCCTGCTTCTCCTCCCAGCCAATCAGGAAGAGGGTCTTAAGATCTGATTGGCCAAGAGGAGAAGTGACTATATTGGCCGCCGAGGAGGGGACGCAGGGGGGAAGCTGTCAAAGCTGCCCACAACCTGGATGGGGTAAGTACCAGGCTGGTGGGCGGACGGGCGAGCGACAGGGGGGTGGTTTGCCAATTGGCTGAGCGGGGGGGTTTGTGGGGGGGCTTGACTGACCGACTATCCTAAGTGGGCGGGGCTGGCGGTTGGTTTGTTTGCTGCACCCCCCACCCCCAGCCTTGGCCTGGCTGGTCAGTATGCCTGAAAGAGGGCATACCCTGAATGTAAGAATAAGAAAGAGTATGTATGAAGACTGGGGAAAACGGGTGGGTGAGAACCCACAAATGCCGACGACACCTGGCCTTGACAGAGGAGGAGGTTTAAATAGCCCTCTCGGACTCCTCCCACAAATACAGCCTTACACTTGCAGTCTGAGTCTTCAAGTGAGAAAATGATACTCCTAAGCACCAAGGCCTGAGGTGTGCCTTGGCCTGGCTGGTCAGTATGCCTGAAAGAGGTCAAAAAGACACAAATTTAGGTGAAGAAGGGAAGGTAACAATCCATCAAGTGGAGTAGCGTGTGCCCGGATGGCAACAGTATATATCCGATAAGTATCCGCTATGACAGGAGAAACCCCCCCCCCCCGACTCCTGACTTGGTGATGAGATGGAACCCCCTATAGAACCTGCAAAGCTACCCAGTTCCCAACTAAACGTCCCGTGAAAGATTGGATAGAGCCTGAGGCCGAGACAACCCAGACATGAGAATAAACTGCTTGTGAATGAGAGGATACATGGGGGAAGGGGAGCAATGGCTGGCCCGAGGACCCCCTGCAAAATGATGGCCGAGAAGATCGAAACTTCAAACGGACACCAGTGAAGTGCTCAGTGAAAAGCCCCCAACCCCTCGCCTACCCATACTTGGTATGAGGAAGTGCGAAGATGAGTGCAAAATGACAACTGGCAGGAGTTCAAAATGCTGAATATCTGAAGGATGTGATGGAGTTAACGGATAAGGCCCATGCACTATGGCAATAAGCATTGTCAACATGGAGAAACCATGCTAGACACAGAACACATTCGATCGGGTCCTGCTTCAGCCTGTGACCTGACAACCAAGTCTGAATCCTGAACCGAGGCAGGAGGGCCAGACTCCACCCCAGGTAAATAAGTCCCATGGCATGATACAGACATACCCAAAGTGACTGAAGCCCCCCTACCTGAAACAGGCTGGGGATTGGAAAAGATGACTGGACTGACGTCCCTGAGCAGTTCTCCAGGCAACATCCTAGACATGAGATCAGAGCCGAGAGTGGAATCCAGAATCAGGACTACGTTTGCCCAACCTACCACTTAAGGACCATCGAGGGGACGTGGCTTAGCACGCACCCTGAGAGAGACTATGAATCCCTGGAGGTGACCAGGGCCTCTAAGCAATAGGACGTCAACTGAAAGAAGATTGACGACTGCTTCCAACCCAAGGGTGAGCCCAGTGGAGAAATGACATCTGCACTAATAAATTAGCCCCAACAATGGGCAGGACTGATGAAAGTGAGTGCAAGCATGTTTGATAACAGGATGGATGCCAAACAGCCCAACCTGAGAACACAAACTAGAGAAATGACAGACAACCAGACATGAGAACAATGCCCCTCTGTGCCTACAGTATGGGAACATGAGCAGAATTGACAAGACCACTGCGCGTAAAATGAACCTGATGATGGACCCCCCCACCCTCATGTAAGTAGTGAGTGAGCCCGAGTAACCTGCTGCGCAGAGACAGGTAATTAACTGAAAACTCAGGGCTGGTGTACCCACAGACCATGGTGGGTAATCGTACAGGTGTGGTGAATGAATGTGCATCGTATGACGTATGGTATACGGGTGAGAAGATTGTGGTCAACAATCATTAACAAACAAAACCTCAGCCCGTATGGATCTGTAGACATGACAGATCCTGACATGTGAGCCCTAGCTAACTGACCCAGGTACAAACATGAACAAAAAACGATAAGACATGACAAACAACGAAGATGAAAACAGCTACTGGAGTATATGCCGTGACTGAACAACAATGCCCCTCTGAGAAATGCTGAGGCTGAAACGCTATGACAGAAATGCTGAGACTGAACGCTGAGGCTGAAACGCTATGACAGAAATGCTGAGACTGAATGCTGAGGCAGAAACGCTATGACAGAAATCTTGGGGCAGAAACGCAAGGACAGCAACGCTATGACAGAAATGCTATGACAGAAATGCTGAAACTAAATGCTGAGGCAGAAACGTAATGACAGAAAACCTGGGGCAGAAATGCAATGACAGAAACGCTGAGACTGAAACGCTGAGGCAGAAATGCAATGACAGAAAATCCTGGGGCAGAAATGCCATGACAGAAATCCTGGTGCAAAAACGCTATGACAGAACGCTGAGGCAGAAATGCAATGACAGAAATCCTGGGGCAGAAACGCTGAGGCAGAAATGCCATGACAGAAATCCTGGGCAGAAACGCAATGACAGAAACTCTGAGACTGAAATACTGAGGCAGAAATGCAAAGACAGAATCCTGGGGCAGAAACGCTATGCAGAAATGCTGAGACTGAATGCCGAGACAGAAAAGTTGAGACCGAACACCGAGCCAGAAATGCTGGGGCAGAACACTATGACGCCATGACCGAGAAAAAAAACGCTATGACAGAAATCCTGGGGCAGAGACGCCATGACAGAAATCCTGGGGCAGAGATGCTATGACAGAAATCCTGGGGCAGAGACGCTATGACAGAAATCCTGGGGTAGAGACACTATGACAGAAATCCTGGGGCAGAGATGCTATGACAGAAATCCTGGGGCAGAAACACTTTGACAGAAATGCAGAGTCTGTACGCCGAGACAGACATGCCGGGGCAGAACGCTATGACAGAAATGTGGGGGCAGAACGCTAAGACAGAAATGCTGAACGCTATGACAGAAATGCTAGGGCAGAATGTTAAGACGGAAATGCTGAACGCTTATGACAGAAATGCTAGGGCAGAACGTTAAGACAGAAATGCTGAACACTATGACAGAAATGCTGGGGCAGAACGTTAAGACAGAAATGCTGAACGCTATGACAGAAATGCTGAACGCTATGACAGAAATGCTGGGCAGAACGCTATGACAGAAATGCTGAACGCTATGACAAAAATGATGGGCAGAACGCTACAACAGAAATACTGGGCAGAACGCTACGACAGAAATGCTGAACGCTATGACAGAAATGCTGGGCAGAACGCTATGACAAATGCTGAACGCTATGACAGAAATGCTGGGCAGAACGCTAAGACAGAAATGCTGAACGCTATGACAAATGCTGGGCAGAACGCTATGACAGAAATGCTGAACGCTATGACAGAAGTGCTGAAAGCTATGACAGAAATGCTGGGCAGAACGCTACGACAGAAATGCTGGGTCAGAAACGCCATGACAGAAACAATGGGGTCGAACGCCATGACAGAAATGCTGGGGCAGAATGCTTCAACAGAAATGCTGGGGCAGAAACGCTATGACAGGAACGCTATAACAGAAAAACGCTATGACAGGAAAAACGCTAAGACTAAACGCCTAAACAGAAACGCTTTGACAGAAAACCTGTGCCGAAATGCTATGACTGAAATCCTGGGGCCGAAATGCCATGGTATAAACACTTGTGACTGAATCGGTGCATGCCTGGGAGGCGTGCGGGGATCCCCCCACATGATGCCCCACGTGAATACCGGGAGGTGAGCAGTCGGGTGAGCCCCCCCATGAGAACTCGGAAGCATGCGGGCGTCCCCTTCATGATGCACGGCGTGGTACCAGGGAGGTGAACTGGCAGGTGAGTGGCAAGTGGGTGGGTGGAGGATGGATGTATGGATGGACGTCCCCCCGCTACCCCCGGCATGAGAGCCGGGAGAAGCGGGCGGGCAGCACCCTGGCCAGATGGAGCCATGGGGAAAGTGGGTGGTTGGAGGATGGATGAATGGACAGACGGCCCCCCCATGTTCCCCCCCGGCGTGAGCGCCGGGAGAAGCGGGCGGGCGGCCCCCACGGTGCTGACAGGAACAGAGGGATGAAAGGAAGAAGCGGGCGGCAGCCCCCCAACCATCCGGGATGCGCCCAGCTAAGGTGATGGATGGGCGGACGGCCCCCCGCTCCCCCCCAGCATGAGAGCCAGGAGAAGCGGGCGGCACCCTGACCAGATGGAGCCGTGGGGAAAAGAGGGTGGGTGGATGATGGATGGATGGCCCCCCCGTTCCCCCCAGCATGAGCACCGGGAGAAGCGGGCGGCCCCCACAGCACTGGCAGGCACACGAAGATGAAAGGGAGAAGCGGGCGGCGGCCCCCCCAACCATGTGGGATTGAGCCCAGCTAAGGTAATGGATGGATGGACGGACGCCCCCCTCTGCTCCCCCGGCATGAGCGCTGGGAGAAGTGGGCGGGCAGCACCCTGACCAGATAGAGCCGAGGGGAAAGAGGGTGGGTGGAGGATGGATGGCCCCCCCTGCTCCCCCCGGCATGAGTGCCGGGAGAAGCAGGCGGGCGGCCCCCCCACGATGCTGGATGGAACATGGGGCTAAAAGGGGAGGATGGGCGGGGCGACCCCCACGATGCTGGTGAAACCCATAGATGACCGGGGGACAGGCGGGCGGTGGTGCCCGGGAGAGGAACCGACACCATTGCTGCGGCCGACCGGCGCTCTGTGAGGAGGCCAGAAGTGACGTGCGTCCACCCAGAAATGCCGACGACACCTGACCTTGACAGAGGAGGAGGTTTAAATAGCCCTCTCGGACTCCTCCCACAAATACAGGCTGGCCTCCGGCCTGCCTTACACTTGTGATTCGGCACTGCGTTGCTTTAACTGACAATTGTGTGGTCGTGCGACGTGGTTCCCAAACAAAACCGACGTCCTTTTTTCCCCACAAATAGAGCTTTCTTTTGGTGGTATTTGATCATCTCTGCGGTTTTTATTTTTTGTGCTATAAACAAACAAATAGCGACAATTTTGAAAAAAACGCTTTATTTTTTACTTTCTGCTATAATAAATATCCCCAAAAAATATATAAAAAAACATTTTTTTCCTCAGTTTAGGCCAATACGTATTCTTCTACATATTTTTTGGTAAAAAAAAAAAATCGCAATAAGCGTTTGATTGGTTTGCGCAAAAGTTATAGCATCTACAAAATAGGGGATAGATTAATGGCATTTTTATTAACAATTTTTTTTCCTAGTAATGACGGCGATCAGCGATTTTTATCGTGACTGTGACATTATGGTGGACAGATCGGACACTTTTGGCACTATTTTGGGACCATTCACATTTATACAGCGATCAGTGCGGTTAAAAATGCATTGATTACTGTGTAAATGTGACTGGCAGGGAAGGGGTTAACACTAGGTGGCGCTGTAGGGGTTAAGTGTGTCCTAGGGAGTGATTCTAACTGTGGGGGGGAGGGGCTATGTGTGACATGACACTGATCATCATTCCCGATTACAGGGAGATGTGATCAGTTTCAGTGTCACTAGGCAGAACGGGGAAATGCTTGTTTACATTAGCATTTCCCCATTCTTCCTCTCCATGAGACAATCGCGGGTATCCCCGCGGACATCAAGTCCGCGGGACCCGCGATCACACTCACGGAGCTCGCGGCGGGCTTTTACATAAATAAAAGCTGATCATTGTAAGCACCCCTGTTAGTGTTAATTGGTTTGTCTCATCTCTCCAACTGCTACATCTGCAGGACAGCTTGATCATTTGAAAAAAAATACACTTACTGGCTGGATCACCAGATAAAAACAGAGGTGAAAAAAAGCCTAAAAAAGAAAAACTAATGCAGCCATCACATCTAAGATTTAGGAAGCTGCAATATAAAAAATGTTTGCCTTTGGATTCAATTCCCCTTTAACCACTTCCGGACCACCCATCGCACATATACTGTGGCAGGGTGGCACAGCTGTGCGAAACAACGTACCTGAACGTTGTTTCGTGCATGAGACACTGTGGAAGCGTGCGCGGACTCGATGCCCGCTGGCACACCATGATCGTGATACAGAGAGGCAGAATGGGGATCTGCCTATGTAAACAAGGCAGATCCCTGTTCTGACAGGGAACAACATGGGGATCTGCTTGTTATCCCAGTGAGCCCATCCCCCGCACAGTTAGAACACACCCAGGGAACACACTTAACCCCTTGATCTTACCCTAGTTTTAACCCCTTCCCTGCCAGTAACATTTATACATTGATCAGTGCATTTTTTTTAACACAGATCACGGTATTGCTATCACTGGTCTCCAAAAAGTGTCACTTAGGGTCAGATTTGTGCCGCAGTCCCACTAAAAAACGTAGATCGCCCCCATTACCAAAAAAACAACAAAAAGAAATAAAAGTCCCTAAATCTATCCCTATTTTGTAGACGCTATAACTTTTGCGCAAACCAATCAATATACGCTTATGGCGTTTTTTTTTTTTACCAAAAACATGTAGAAGAATGCATACCAGCCTAAACTGATGAATACAATTTTTTTTGGATCTGTATTATAGCAGAAAGTAAAAAATGTAGGTTTTTTTTTCAATATTGTTGCTATTTTTTTGTGTATAGTGCAAAAAATAAAAACTGCAGAGGTGATCAAACACCACCAAAAGAAATCTTTGTGGGAAATAAAGGATGTCAATTTTGTTTGGGTGCAACGTTGCACAACTGCGCAATTGTCATTTAAAGCGACGCAGTGCTGTATCACAAAAAATGGCCTGGTCATTAAGGGGGTAAATCCTTCCGGGGGTTAAGTGGTTAAATTAGTGAATACGACTTTTGCCAAACATACAGATCAAAAAGAGGGGAGCAAAGGAGGAAGGGGGATATTGGGACTTTATATGAAGCATGTGGTAGCAAAGGAATGAATTGATGAATACATAGGAATTTTATTGATTACATTTGGAATAACATAAAATGCTGGTATCAATAGTAAGCAAGGTAATTGCAAAACAAGGTAACTGCAAAACATGGTAATGTCCAAACAAGATAATAACATTGGTGTCACAAAGTAGAATCACAATAAAAGTCCAGGGTTCACCAAGGCATGATTAGATACAAACATAAGCAGATGCCTGATGCCTGCAAGACCAAGGGCCTCTTACACCTGTTGGGGTAGTAAGTAATGACTACTGGGTATGTTGATAAGGACATGGCATTTGGTAGCTCTACGCGTTTCATGGCCTTTGAACCACTCGTCAGGAGCAAAGCATGTGATAACTCTATGATAGAGAAATTGTATGTAAATAATCAAAAATAAATTTTAATTAATGAAGGGCATGAACAGGGGTGGGGTAAAGGAAACCCCACACAGAGTGCATGCTTACTTACTCAGGTCAAACATGTTGGTGGTATGGTAGGTCGGCGCTGCAAACCATCTATAGGCACCTCCAACCGGGAGCCATGGCAGGCAGCACAGAGGGGACGACCAACACGGGCCGCAACCAGGGTAGGTATGGGAAACCAAGAGGCACTCCTGTGAAGAAGGTGAACAATGAGAAACATCAAGAGTGACAAAAGACTGTGCATGAGGTGAGGGGATGAACAAGGACCTGGAAGTGCAAGGGTGAAAGCCTGAATTTCGAAATTCGGAAATTCTAAATTTCAGAAATTCAGAAATTCTACATTTCGGAAATTGTAAAATTCTAAATTTCGGAAATTGTAAATTCGGAAATTCAATATTTCGGAAATTGTAAATTCAAAATTCGAAATTTGGAAATTCTAAATTTCGGAAATTCTAAATTTCGGAAATTTAGAAATCCGGAAATTCAAAATTTCGGAAATTGCAAAATTCAAAATTTTGGAAATTGCAAAATTCAAAATTTCGGAAATTCAAAATTTCAGAAATTCAAAATTTCGGAAATTCAAAATTTCGGAAATTGGAAATTTTAAAATTCCAGAAATTCGAAATTTCGGAAATTGGAGATTTGGAAATTCGAAATTTCGGAGATTGGAAATTACGGAAATTTTAAATTTGGAATTTCAAAATTTCGGAAATTTGGAATTTCGGAAATTAGAAATTCAGAAATTGGAAAATTTCGGAAATTCGAAAATTTCAGAAATTTTAAATTCGAAAATTCGGAAATTCGGAATACAAACATTCGGAAATTTGAAAATTCGGAAATTCGGAAAATTCAAAAATTCTGAAATGTGAAAAATCGGAAATTCCGAAAATTCAAAAATTTGGAAATTTGGAAATTTGAAAATTCGGAAATTTGAAAATTCGGAAATTCGAAAACTTGGAAATTTGAAAAGTCGGAAATTCGGAATTTGAAAATTCAGAAATTCGGAAATTTGAAAATCCGAATGTTCGGACATCCGAATTCCTAATTTTTGAATTTCTGAATTTTTGAATTTCCAAATTTTTGAATTTCCAAGTTTCCGAAAAAAGCAAAAAAAGAATGAAATGAAAACGAACAAATTTTTTGTCAGTGCACGTGTCTATTAATTGGAAGACAGCGGCTAGGTGCTCACTTCAAAGTTCCAAACAATATGACAACAGAGAAAAGCTAGAGGTTGAGGGGATTTTTTGCAGTGCCAGTAAGAGTACAAGAAAAAGTATGAATTAAAATAAGCAATAAATTTTATTATTACAAAGGTAAAAGATACAGAATGAATGTTCACAATAATAACAGACATATGGTGGTCATATTGGTTGATAGGTTCAAAAGAGGGAAAGGGGAATACATTGCACTAGCCCAACATGTTTCACTAATCGCTTCTTCAGGGGATGCGCAGTTCAAAGTAAGATTCACGTAAAAAACCTACCAAAAATTGCCACCAACAACAAACTGAGTCGGGTTCAACAGTCCTCCAAAAAACCCCAGATATGAGGAAAACGGTCAGACTTGTGGTCATAGAGGACAGAAGGGCGAGAATAGAGTGATGTATTTTTCAGCCCGCAGGATGGAAAGCGACTTTAGAGCAACTTTAAACTGCCTGAACGGTGTTGGGTGCAGGGAGTGGTGCAAAATCATCAGCGCCGCATAATAGAGTCTAGCCCTCCGGCTCTGGCTGCTGTTGTTGGTGGCAATTTTTGTTAGGTTTTTTAAGTGAATCTTACTTGCACACTGCACATCCCTGAAGAAGCGATTAGTGAAACATGTTGGGCCAGTGTGCAATGTATTCACCTCTTCTTTTGAACCTATCAATCAATATGACCACCATATGTCTGTTATTATTGTGAATATTCATTCTGTATCTTTTAACTTTGTAATAATAAAATGTATTGCTTATTTTAATTCATACTTTTTCTTGTACTCTTACTGGCACCGCAAAAATCCCCTCAACCACTAGCTTTTTTCCAAGTTTATTTGGGATGAGGTGCCTGTTTGATGGGTGTTGTACAATGAACCAGACCAATCTCTTGTTTCGTGTAATATGACAACAGAGCTTCACAAACTCGGGTACAGATAGGGTTGCAACTTTTTCTTCAAGCCAAAGCCGAAAACTTTATCAGCGCATAGGATTGTAACAGACCTGGGACACCTTTGGGCACTCCAAAGAGAATAGTAATATGGTGCGCATAGTGCCCCCTCACCCTACTGTCAGGCCCTGTTCTGAGCCACATTCTTGTCTGAATAATGTGTCCGGGTTTCAGTCCACCTGAAACCCAGACACATGAATTAAAACCTGGACTGTCCGGGTGAATCCCAAACAGGTGGCAACCCTAGATATAATAGGTCTTAGCAATGCTGGGGTACTTAAATATAGTCTCTGCACTTAAGAGGACACTTTGATAGGCTTATGTTACCAGTGCACAACCTGATGAAGGGGGTATCTGACAGGCAGAACAGCGGTGCAGGTGCCTTTAGTAACCAGATAGGAAGTTCTTCATCCCATCTCTCTAGAGTTCCTAGATGGCATAGTCTGGCGTGGTATCCCTGCACTATCACTACTTGACTGGAACCTCTCTCTAACGCTAAATACACTGTCCCTAGCCAGCAGGGATTCTGTACCTACATTATCCACTTTGCAAAAGCATGCAAACTGGAGTGGGAAACTGCTATTTATTAGCATTGACCTTACTAAAGGTGGCAGCAGCGGACTACAGCTTCCCTGATGACACCTATGGAGGCTTCAGAGGAACAATGCTCCTCTCAGTCTCCATTCCCTTCTGCATAGCAGCCAGCTGCACAGCGCCACCTACAGCAGGGAGGATACATTGCACCTGCCTACAAGTGGGCTGGTCAAGGACTGGTCAAACACACACACACACTGATCCCTGTCTGGCAGATGCAATAGCTTCCACACACTGCATGAAATTTAATACTGATTAACAGTGAGCTCATGACATTACAGTGAGCATACAGACATTACCGATATAAAGCAACAATCTCTCAATGAGTATGAACTCTTAGCTCAGTACACAAAGCCACTTTTATGTTTTTATATTTAACTACAGAAATTTGGCTAATTGCTATAAAATAATTGGTATAGTATATAAAAGAAAATCAGATGCAAACTGATTTTGTCTGGGTAGGAATGAAAAGGCAAATAAATTAAGAATAAATTATTAAAATATGATACATACCAATATAATAATTTAAACATCTTAAATACAATAGAAATATTAAATACGATTAAATAAAAACCTTTAATTCTTAACATGAAAAAACTACTAGGAATTTAAAATTACCACACCAAGAAAAAATTATTAAGAATAAAAACGTATGTTTCTATTGTACAAAACATTACAAAGGATTAAAATGCTAATATTAAACACCCAAGATTGTTTGAGAACAATTGCAGTTACATATCATGCCATTAGTAATAACTGTATCCCAAGTTGTTCATAAAAAGGCTCTCATATATACAAATCTTCATCTCCGACATGTTTCGCAGGACAGAGCCTGCTTTCTCAGGGAGAATTGGCATATATCTCTATAGTTACAAACAGAATTAGAGTAAGTAACAGTACATGCCACGATAATACATTATATATTTAGTACACTCCACATGTGCACATATAAATTACCCATGCTCACTGTTAAACTGCTGTGGGATAACTGGATGAACTTTTACATTTCAATGCAGCTACAAAAAAATATATGTTTAATCACTTCACTCCCGGCCCATAGTCAAATGACATCTGCAGATGGGATCTCCCATCCTGGGCGGGCGTTATATGATGTCCTCGGCTTCTCGCCGCTCCTGCAGGCTCGCAGCGCTGCGATCTGGTATGAGGCGTGTCCCTCGGACACAGCTCATCCCAGATCCATGTAAAGAGCCAATAAACAATGTCTCTTTATCACATGACCGGCTTTGTCCGATCACAGCTGGTCACATGTACTGTCCACGTGCACGGCGCTCATGCACTCCCCTAAGACACGCACAGAATGCCGATCGGGGAAGAGACTTGTCACCCTGACACAGCCCAGTCCCGATCGCGATAAAGAGCCAATGAAATTGGCTCTTTACCACGTGACCAGCTGTGTCCATTCACAGCTGGTCACAGAATGTCAACAAACTGCGGTAAGTAGATGTTACCGGGTTCTCCTCCTCACACACCGATCGCGTTTGAGAAGGAGATTGTGGTAACATCTCGTTACCACTTACAGTGTACACCAATCACACTGATTGCCCTACCCCCTAATAAAGAGGACCTGTTACCAGCCATCAAAGTACCCGAGTACCTGTCACAGTCCATATGAGTACCTGTCACAGTTCATCTGAGTACCCGAGTACCTGAGTACCTGTCACGGTCCATCTGAGTACCTGTCACAGTTCATCTGAGTACCTAAGGACCTGTCACAGTCCATCTGAGTACCCGAGTACCTGTCACAGTCCATCTGAGTACCGGAGTACCTGAGTACCTGTCACAGTTCATCTGAGTACTCGAGTACCTGAGCACCTGTCACAGCCCATCTGAGTACCTGCGTATCTGTCACAGTTCATCTGGGTACCTGAGTACCTGTCACAGCCCATCTGAGTACCTGTCACAGCCCATCTGAGTACCTGTCACAGTCCATCTGAGTACCCGAGTACCTGACTACCTGTCACAGCGCATCTGAGTACCTGAGTACCTGTCACAGCTCATTTGAGTACCTGAGTACCTGTCACAGCTCATTTGAGTACCTGAGTACCTGTCACAGCCCATCTGAGTACCTGAGTACCTGTCACAGCCCATCTGAATACCTTTCACCGCCCTTCAGAGTACCTGTCACCACCCATCAGTGTACGCAAGTACCAGTCACAAGCCCATCAGAGTACCCGAGTACCAGTCACCAGCCCATCAGAGTACCCGAGTGCCTGTCACCAGCCCATCACAGTAGCCGAGTACCTGTCACCAGCCCATCAGAGTACCCGAGTACCTATCTGCAGCTCATCAGGTTGCCAGAGTACCCGTCACCAGCCCATCATAGTACCCGAGTACCTATCTGCAGCTCATCAGGTTACCCGAGTACCTGTCTCCAGCCTCTTTACAGTACCCGAGTACCTATCTGCAGCTCATCAGGTTACCCAAGTACCTGTCTGCAGCTCATCAGGTTACCCAAGTACCTGTCTCCAGCCCATCAGAGTGCCCGAGTACCTGAGCACCTGTCACAGTCCATCTGAGTACCTGTCTCAGCCCATCTGAGTACCTGTCACAGCCCATCTGAGTACCTGTCACAGTCCATCTGACTACCCGAGTACCTGACTACCTGTCACAGCGCATCCGAGTACCTGTCACAGCCCATCTGAGTACCTGAGTACCTGTCGCAGCCCATCTGAATACCTGTCACCGCCCTTCAGAGTACCTGTCACCACGCATCAGAGTACCCGAGTACCAGTCACCAGCCCATCAGAGTACCCGAGTACCTGTCACCAGCCCATCAGAGTACCCGAGTGCCTGTCACCAGCCCATCAGAGTAGCCGAGTACCTGTCACCAGCCCATCAGAGTCCCTTAGTACCTGTCACCAGCCCATCAGAATACCCGAGTACCTATCTGCAGCTCATCAGGTTACCCGAGTACCGGTCACCAGCCCATCAGAGTACCCGAGTACCTATCTGCAGCTCATCAGGTTACCCGAGTACCTGTCTCCAGCCCATCGGAGTACCCGAGTACCTATCTGCAGCTCATAAGGTTACCCAAGTACTTGTCTCCAGCCCATCAGAGTACCCGAGTACCTATCTGCAGCCCATTAGCTCATGCCTCATAGAATATACGTTGGGGTGTTTGCTTTCCAAAATGGGGTCATTTTGTGGATGATCACTGTCCTGGTGCTCAAGGATCTTCAAAAGTGTGATAGGTAGGAATGAAATGAGATGTGTAATTTATGCTCCTAGCACGCATGAAGGTACTACTTCAATGTTGGACCTCTGTATGTGGCCAGGCTGTAAAAAATTATCACACATGTGATATCGCCATACTCAGGAGTAGGGATGAGCTTCGTGTTCGAGTCGAACCCATGTTCGACTCGAACATCGGCTGTTCGATCGTTCGCCGAATTGCGAACGTTATGGGCCGTTCGCGCTAAATTCGTGTGGCGCGTCATGGCCCATAATTCACTGCGGCATCGCAGTGCATTGCTGGCTGATGATTGGCCAAGCATGCACTATGACCCGCATGCTTGGCCAATCACAGCGCCGTCAGTAGAGAGAGCTGTAATTGGCCAAAGCCAGGGTGGCTTTGGCCAATTATGGCTCAGGGGATTTAGTACACACCCCACACTATATAAGGCCGCCTGCACGGCGGCCCTGTGTAGTGTGTGTTCCGGTGTGCTGAGAGATAGAGAGAGAGAGAGACAGTGTCATTTGATTTGAGTTAGATAGATTAGGCAGAACAGTCAGTCAGTTAGCTGCACTTACAGTGTATTGTGTATATATATGCATCCCAGGTGTTGCATATATATATATACACTGTATTCAGTTTAGCTAGATCCGTTCCTGTTATCTTCTATCTAGACTATTTACATTTAATGCAGTGCGTCCTGATCACAGTGTTCAGCTAGATCCGTTCCTGCTATTTACATTTAGTGCAGTGCGTCCTGCTCACAGTGTTCAGCTAGATCCGTTCCTGTTATCTTCTAGACTATTTACATTTAGTGCAGTGCGTCCTGCTCACAGTGTTCAGCTAGATCCGTTCCTGCAATTTACATTTAGTGCAGTGCGTCCTGCTCACAGTGTTCAGCTAGATCCGTTCCTGCTATTTACATTTAGTGCAGTGCGTCCTGCTCACAGTGTTCAGCTAGATCCGTTCCTGCTATTTACATTTAGTGCAGTGCGTCCTGCTCACAGTGTTCAGCTAGATCCGTTCCTGTTATTTACATTTAGTGCAGTGCGTCCTGCTCACAGTGTTCAGCTAGATCCGTTCCTGCTATTTACATTTAGTGCAGTGCGTCCTGCTCACAGTGTTCAGCTAGATCCGTTCCTGTTATCTTCTAGACTATTTACATTTAGTGCAGTGCGTCCTGCTCACAGTGTTCAGCTAGATCCGTTCCTGCAATTTACATTTAGTGCAGTGCGTCCTGCTCACAGTGTTCAGCTAGATCCGTTCCTGCTATTTACATTTAGTGCAGTGCGTCCTGCTCACAGTGTTCAGCTAGATCCGTTCCTGCTATTTACATTTAGTGCAGTGCGTCCTGCTCACAGTGTTCAGCTAGATCCGTTCCTGTTATTTACATTTAGTGCAGTGCGTCCTGCTCACAGTGTTCAGCTAGATCCGTTCCTGCTATTTACATTTAGTGCAGTGCGTCCTGCTCACAGTGTTCAGCTAGATCCGTTCCTGCTATTTACATTTAGTGCAGTGCGTCCTGCTCACAGTGTTCAGCTAGATCCGTTCTTGCTATTTACATTTAGTGCAGTGCGTCCTGCTCACAGTGTTCAGCTAGATCCGTTCCTGCTATTTACATTTAGTGCAGTGCGTCCTGCTCACAGTGTTCAGCTAGAGCCGTTCCTGCTATTTACATTTAGTGCAGTGCGTCCTGCTCACAGTGTTCAGCTAGATCCGTTCCTGTTATCTTCTAGACTATTTACATTTAGTGCAGTGCGTCCTGCTCACAGTGTTCAGCTAGATCCGTTCCTGCTATTTACATTTAGTGCAGTGCGTCCTGCTCACAGTGTTCAGCTAGATCCGTTCCTGTTATCTTCTAGACTATTTACATTTAGTGCAGTGCGTCCTGCTCACAGTGTTCAGCTAGATCCGTTCCTGTTATCTTCTAGACTATTTACATTTAGTGCAGTGCGTCCTGCTCACAGTGTTCAGCTAGATTCGTTCCTGTTATCTTCTAGACTATTTACATTTAGTGCAGTGCGTCCTGCTCACAGTGTTCAGCTAGATCCGTTCCTGTTAAATTCCTACTGACAGGCAGGCTTGTCTGGTTACAGTATATAAAGCTACCTGAAGAAAATTACAGGTGTTCTATTTGATCCTATTAGTACCACGGTCAGGCAGCTAGACTATTTACATTTAGTACAGTGCGTCCTGCTCACAGTGTTCAGCTAGATCCGTTCCTGTTATCTTCCTACTGACAGGCAGGCTTGTCTGGTTACAGTATATAAAGCTACTTGAAGAAAATTACAGGTGTTCTATCCCAGCTTAGTGCAGCTACAGGCCATTAGTATGTCTGGAAGGCCAAGAAGGAGAGGCAGACAGTCACAAGCCAATAAGAGAGGGCAAGCAGGCTCTGTGTCTAGTGCTGGTCGTGGAGACGGTGCATCCTCATCAGCACGTGGCCATGGGACACGCTTGGCCTTTTTTTCGGCAGCTGGCCGTGTTGAGCCGCAACATGCGGAAGACTTGGTCGAGTGGATGACCAAGCCGTCCTCATCCTCCTCATCCTCTCTCACCCATGCCCAGGGTGCTTTTTCTGGCAAAGCAGCGGCCTCTTCCCTCAGCTCAATGTCATCAGTGACTCCTTCCCTAGCTCCACCATGTCCTCATGAGGATTCCCTCGAACTGTTTGACCACAGTGTTGGGTACATGCTCCAGGAGGATGCCCAGCGTTTGGAAGGCTCTGATGACGATACTGAGCTCGATGAAGGCAGTAACATGAGCACGGACAGAGGGGGTGCCCAAGAAGGACAGCAATCTGGCAGTCATGCTCCCCCTGCTGCAGCATACTGCCAGGTTTGCTCCAGTGATGAGGAGGGAGGGGATGATGAGGTCACTGACTCAACGTGGGTGCCTGATAGGAGAGAGGAGGAGGAGGAGGAGGAGGAGGAGGAGGCGGCGGCACATCACCAACGAGGCAGGATGCCCTCCAGGGGCCAGCCTAAGGGCAGCACATTGACTGCATCACACCCCAAAGCTCCACATGTGCAGGGCGCTGCAGTCTCTGCGCTTTATTCAAAAAGTTCTTTGGTGTGGGCCTTTTTTGAGACGAGTGCATCAGATCGCACCGCTGCTATTTGCAACATATGTCTCAAGCGTATCTCGCGTGGCCAAAACATCTCCCGCTTGGGTACCACATGCTTGACCAGACATATGTTGACCTGCCATGCAGTTCGTTGGCAAGCGTATCTAAAAGACCCACACCAAAGAACAAAGAGGATCTCTCCTTGCTCCTCATCAGCTGAGATTTCCAACCCCACTAGACCTTCAGTCCTCTCTGAGACCTGCAGTGAGAGGAATGAAGGTGTAGAATTAGGTGTGTCACAGCCAAGTACTTGTGGGCAATCTGCTTTTGGTACACCGACGTCAGATTGTACCAGGCAAATTTCCCTGCCCCAGCTGCTGCACCGCCGAAAGAAGTTTGCTCCCAGCCATCCACATGCCCAGCGGTTGAATGCTAGCTTGGCAAAATTGCTAGCACTTCAACTGCTGCCTTTTCAGTTGGTAGACTCTGCCCCCTTCCGTGAGTTTGTGGAATGTGCGGTTGCTCAGTGGCAGGTACCCAAACGCCACTTTTTCTCACGGAAGGCGATTCCGGCTCTCTACCGGCATGTGGAAGGCAATGTCCATGCCTCGCTGGACAGGGCGGTCAGCGGTAAGGTGCATATTACCGCTGACTCATGGTCCAGCAGGCATGGACAGGGACGTTACCTAAGTTTCACGGCGCATTGGGTGACTCTGCTGGCAGCTGGGAAGGATGCAGGACAAGGTGCAGTAGTGTTGGAGGTTGTTCCGCCACCACGCCTCCAAAATGCTGATTGTGACACACCTCTCTCCTCCACCCCCTCCTCTTCTTCTTCCTCCATGGCCTCTTCCTCGGAACCAGCGGTGCTCCGTAGGCGTTCAAGGGGCTACGCAAGTACGCAGGCCAAAAGATGCCATGCGGTGCTTGAGCTGGTGTGCTTGGGGGACAGGAGCCACACTGGGGCAGAGGTTCTGTCAGCTCTGCAGGGGCAAGTTCAGAGGTGGTTGACGCCACGCCAACTTAAGGCAGGAATGGTGGTTTGCGACAATGGCACCAACCTCCTCTCTGCCCTCCGACAGGGACAAATGACCCATGTGCCCTGTTTGGCTCACGTCCTTAACTTGGTGGTGCAGCGGTTCTTGGGCAGGTACCCGGGCTTACAGGATGTCCTGAGGCAGGCCAGGAAAGTCTGTGTGCATTTCCGCCGGTCATATAATGCCAGTGCTCGGCTGACGGACCTCCAAAAGGAGTTTAACCTGCCCAAGAATCGCCTAATCTGTGACATGCCCACCAGGTGGAACTCAACGTTGGCCATGCTGCAGCGGCTGCACACGCAGCAGAGGGCCATCAATGAGTACCTGTGCGACTATGGCACCAGGACAGGGTCAGGGGAGCTTGGTTTTTTTTCCCCACGCCAGTGGGCCATGATCAGGGATGCATGCACTGTCCTGTCACCATTCGAGGAGGCCACGAGGATGGTGAGCAGTGACAGTGCATGCATCAGTGACACTGTCCCACTTGTCCACCTGTTGGAGCACACGCTGCGTGGAATAATGGACAGGGCACTTGAGGCAGAACAGAGGCAGGAAAAGGAGGACTTCCTTAGCTCTCAAGGCCCCCTTTATCCAGACAGTGTTCCTGCGTGCCCGCCAATCACACAGGAAGAGGACGAGGAGGAAGAGGAGGAGGAGGAAGATTGTGTCAGTATGGAGGTGGAGCCTGGCACTCAGCATCAGCAGCAGTCTTTAAGGGATCAGTCCCAAGAAACACATGGACTTGTACGTGGCTGGGAGGAGGTGGCTGCGGACCATGTAGTTCTTAGTGACCCAGAGGACTCCGGACCGAATGCCTCAGCAAACCTACGCTGCATGGCCTCCCTGATCCTGCAAAGCCTGCGTAAGGATCCTCGTATTCGTGGTATCAAGGAGAAGGACCAATACTGGCTGGCAACCCTCCTTGATCCACGTTACAAGGGTAAGGTTGCGGACCTTATCTTGCCATCGCAGAGGGAGCAGAGGATGAAACATCTTCGGGAGGCCTTGCAGAAAGGTCTGTGCAACGCGTTCCCAGAGACTGGGAGGTTACAAACTCCTGTTTCTGGACAACGTGTTGCTGAGGCTTCGGTCAGTCAAAGAAGGAGCGGTGGAGAAGGTGGCCGTCTGACCGATGCGTTCAGACAATTTTTTGGTCCGCAGCCCCAAGGTATGATCGGTTCCAGCAACCATCGCCAGCGTCTGTTTTACATGGTGCAGGAATACCTAGGGGCAAGATCAGACTTGGACACCTTTCCCACCGAAAATCCTCTGGGTTACTGGGTCTTGAGGATGGATCACTGGCCAGAGCTTGCACAGTATGCAATTGAGCTACTGGCCTGTCCTGCATCCAGCGTTCTTTTGGAACGCACATTCAGTGCTGCTGGAGGCGTGGTAACCGATCACAGGGTGCGTCTGTCCACCGACTCGGTCGATCGGCTGACCTTCATAAAAATGAATGAGTCTTGGATCACCACCAGCTACCAAGCACCTGATGCTGATGTAACCGAATAATTTTTTTTGAAATCTCAGATCCCTTCAAAGACTGCCTATGCTGATGCTGAGTGACTATCCCTGAGTAATTATCCTCTTCCTCCTCAATCATCACGCTGATAGCTTGTAAGAACATTTTTGGTTCTGGGCGCCACCACCAGTGCCTAAGGCACAATTTTTCAGCCCCTGTTTAACAGGGGCGTGTAATTACAATTTTTGATGTAATACTTTGTAGCAGGGCTCGTTCCTGCATTCCAACTAGAGTGTCTGTGAGGGGTTGCAGTGTTGTGGCACCAGCACCAGTGCCTAGGGCCCAATTTTTCTGCCCCTGTCTAACAGGGGCGTGTAATTACAATTTTTGATGCAATACTTTGCAGCAGGGCTCGTTCCTGCGTTCCAACTAGAGTGTCTGTGAGGGGTTGCAGTGTTGTGGCACCAGCACCAGTGCCTAAGGCCCAATTTTTCTGCCCCTGTCTAACAGGGGCGTGTAATTACAATTTTTGATGCAATACTTTGCAGCAGGGCTCGTTCCTGCGTTCCAACTAGAGTGTCTGTGAGGGGTTGCAGTGTTGTGGCACCAGCACCAGTGCCTAAGGCCCAATTTTTCTGCCCCTGTCTAACAGGGGCGTGTAATTACAATTTTTGATGCAATACTTTGCAGCAGGGCTCGTTCCTGCGTTCCAACTAGAGTGTCTGTGAGGGGTTGCAGTGTTGTGGCACCAGCACCAGTGCCTAAGGCCCAATTTTTCTGCCCCTGTCTAACAGGGGCGTGTAATTACAATTTTTGAAGCAATACTTTGCAGCAGGGCTCGTTCCTGCGTTCCAACTAGAGTGTCTGTGAGGGGTTGCAGTGTTGTGGCACCAGCACCAGTGCCTAAGGCCTAATTTTTCAGCTCCTGTTCAACAGGGGCATGTAATTACAATTCTTGATCTAATATTTCACAGCAGGGCCCTGTGAGGGCTTACAGTGTTGTGGCCACAGCAACACCTAAGGCCCAAATTTCTGCTGAGTATATAGGGCAGGACCCTACTTTCAAACATCTAACTTACAAATGACTCCTACTTGCAAACGGAAGGAGACAACAGGAAGTGAGATGAAATCTACCCCTAGGAAGGGAAATTCTCTCCTGTAAGAGTTAATATGGGAAAACAATTTCTCCTTTCCACTGATGCTTTCCAATCCTTGTTCCACAAAAAAAAACAAATTTTCAAAAAACATTTTTCATTGGGACAAAAAAGTGAGGTGAAATCTTCTGAAGAGGAGGAAAGACAGCAAAACAAATGTCACAGGGGTGATAACCCTTCCCTATGTTTTCCAAAAAGCTTAGAAAAGATTTTTTGGCTGGAGCTAAACACGTTAAAAATGTTCAAAATTACAAACAGATTCTACTTAACAACAAACCTACAGTCCCTGTCTTGTTTGCACCGCCTGTATACTGCTGTTCAGAGTATATAGGGCCTGGTGGCCCCACACCTTTCCTTATTTTAATTTGGGTGCGGGGTTCCCCTTAATATCCATACAAGACCCAAAGGGCCTGGTAATAGACTGGGGGGTACCCATGCCGTTTGTCTCACTGATTTTCATCCATATTGCCATGACCCGACATGACATTAAACCCGCAAGCAGTTTTAAATGAGATTTTTTCCTTTAAAAATGACATTTGGTGCAGGGACTGTTCTAAACATGGGAAACACGCGTCACTTTACAGGCATACTATAGACACCCCCCAGGTACGATATTTAAAGGAATATTTCACTTTTTTTTTTTTTTTACTTTAAGCATCATTAAAATCACTGCTCCCGAAAAAACGGCCGTTTTTAAAAGTTTTTTTTGCATTGATACATGTCCCCTGGGGTAGGACCCGGGTCCCCAAACCCTTTTTAGGACAATACCATGCAAATTAGCCTTTAAAATGAGCACTTTTGATTTCGAACGTTCGAGTGCCATAGACGTCAATGGGGTTCTAACGTTCGTGCGAACTTTCGGTCCGTTCGCGGGTTCTGGTGCGAACCGAACCGGGGGGGGGTGTTCGGCTCATCCCTACTCAGGAGGAGTAGCAGAACGTGTTTTGGGGTGTAATTTTTGCTATATACATGCTATGTGTTAGAAATATCTTAGTGTAAAAAAAAAATAGGTTTTCATTTTCTTTCCACGTTTTCTGAAGACTTATGTAAAAAAATGAACCGTTCAAAAGACTCATTATGCCACATAGAATATACGTTGGGGTGTTTGTTTTCCAAAATGGAGTCATTCTGTGGGTAATTCCATTGTCCTGGTGCTCCAGGGCCTTCAAAAGTGTGATAGGTCATCAGGAAATTAGAGGTGTAATTTATGCTCCTAGAACACCTGATGGTGCTCCCTGCATGTTGGACCTCTGTATGGGGCCAGGCTGTGTAAAAGTCTCACACATGTGGTATCGCCATACTCAGGAGGAGTAGCAGAATGTATTTTGGGGTGTCATTTTTGCTATATACATGCTTTGAGTTAGAAATAGCTTATAAACTGACCACTTTATGTAAAAAAAAAATACGTTTTAATTTTTTTTCCACGTTTTCCGAAGACTTGTGGAAAAAAATGAGCCGTTCAAAAGACTCATTATGCCTCATAGAATAGATGTTGGGGTGTTTGCTTTCCAAAATGGGGTCATTTTGTGGGTAATTCCATTATCCTGGTGCTCCAAGGCCTTCAAAAATGTAATGTATTTTGGGGTGTAATTGGAAGTATGCATATGCTGTGTGTGAGAAATAACTTGTTATTATGACAATTTTGTGAAAAAAAAATCCCAAGAATTGTGGGAAAAAATTACAACTTCAAAAAATTCACCATAGCTCTTACTAAATACCTTTGACTGTCTACTTTTCAAAAAGGGGTAATTTGGGGGGTATTTGTACTTTCCTGACATAGGCCGTCAGTACATCAGGTGTGATCAATTTTCAATGATTTGCACCATAGCTTGTAGACTCTATAACTTTCACAGACACTAACTAATATACACTAATTTGGGTTATTTTATCAAAGAGATGTAGCGGTATAAATTTTGGCCTAAATTTATGAACAAAAATGACTTATTTGCAAAATTGAAAAAATGAAAAAATGATAGCATAAATATGCAAATATGATTTTATTTATTTTTTTATTTGCATATTTTTGCTATCATTTTTTCTATTCTAATGTAGAATACTGATTTTCTTGTTTAAACTATATACCTGAAGAAGGAGAACTATACTCTCACTCCGAAACGCGTTGGTTACAAGAAATATTAGCTCGCTATATGTATTCTGTTTTGTATGACAACACTGGAATGTCCACTTTAAATATGCTTTTTATGAAATGTTTTGTATTATTCATATTTCAATAAATATTTTTCATATTAGAATACTCTTTACTATCTTTGTGCCTCAAAAGTCCGCCACCAGGGGATCTTGTTTCAATTTTCGTAAATACTGGATGTGGCACAACTATATGCCCAATCATAAACCGACTCACCCTCGCTATATTCTAAATAATAGTTCATATCTTTTAGCAGACATAAATATACATTATGCTATCACCTCACAATATGCACACATTTCTGCCTAGAAACAAGGCCTTCAATTACACTGAACTCATACAAATAAAAAACTACTATTGCTATAGAATACAGAAACAAGGATTAAAAATAGTTTTGATATATACCTAAATTTGTGTGGAACTAGCTTTTGTGGGCGGTGAAACCTCGTGCTCTCTTCCGTCTCTTGTCAACAAATGCTCCGACGTTCAATCTGTACGTTGTACACTGGTCATGTGACGTTGCCCCACTCCTTTCTGGCATGTCGCCTATGGTGTGAACGTGCAATCTAGCCTATGCCTGCGACACAGCCATGAGTCCTCAGCTGCAGCATGGAGACAATGGTGGATGTGGAGGGCCGGAAGGCACAACTAAAGAAGCATAGTGCCAGACCTGGACACAAAATCAAAGCAACTACATTGTTGAGAAGTGAGATGGTGGACATGTTCTTGAGAAGAATGATTACGATGAGAAACTGGAGGACTATGAAAAGCCCAACAGAAAGGAGTACATCATCATGGATAAAGTAATTGTATTTCTGAAGAAGAAACATGATGTAGAAAGATCCAAGGATCAGTTAAGGAAGTGGTGGTCCGACCTAAAGCACCGTGAAAAAGAACAACTTGTACAAATTCAAAAAACTATTAAAAAAAGTAAGTAAAACAAAAGATAAAAATATATATTAATTGCCTTTTTATAGTGTTTTATTTTTTGGCTTATAGAAATCCAAAAATATTTAATACCCGTAAACTGAATACAATGTATGTTTCCTTTACAGGACAAAAAATAAAAATAAGATCTAAAAAAATGCAGCGTCAAAGGCGCATTCACAAATGACTGCAAAAAATCGCATCTGATCAGAAAATTGCACACGGTGACATATCAGCAGCTTATGAGCAAAGAGTCTTTGAAGAAGGTATGTCATATACATTTTTAATTCCAATTAATGCAAACAGCTGTGGTCCAAGCTAATTTTTAATAATATTTTTTTTAAGTAATAAACTGCTCCAAACAAAATACATGCAAGACTATGTTATGATGTGCTAGTATACATCGCATAGTATCACAATATGTAATACTTATCTTCAAACGAAGCCCCTGCAGCAGCGGCCTTTTACCAGGCTGACATGTTTCCTCTGTGTTTCTTCCCTGATTATGGGCTCTGAGGCTGGGAGTGGCCGGAGCCGCATTGACGTCACTCCCGGGAGGGGCGCAGGGGGCCCTCTGTTCACGATACACCGGACATTCAGAGAGCATGTGCCACCGACTTCAGCGTCTGTCTACAGGGTGAATATCTCATAAACGGTGAAGGTTAGGAGATATTTCTTTTACAGTTATGCCTTATCATATGCTTCATATAATTAAAAATAATTAAGTGGGGTATACAACCTCGTTAAGGTCTTTTTTGAAGTTTTTTTTATCTTTTGCAGTTTTATTTTGTTATTGTTTTTTACAATAGTTATAAAATCAATGTCACAGCATGTGCCAGGTACTATTTATGTGGACATTTGTGGTGTATAACAACTCCACTCCCTCCTCTGCCATTGAAAGCGTTCTAGATATCCCAAGATGGTGGTGGAGAGGGGGAGAGATGGCTACATCCACGCTCACTGCTTGTAACAGCAATCCAGCGGCTAGTTAGATGCTAGAATTGCTTTTACAATAGATACAAACGCCGGCTCTAATACGTGTTACCGGGGTACAGCAACATATTTGGACTTCGATTGTCGTCAAGTGGTAAAGATGACAACTTTATCGAACATACTGTGTATGTGTCCTTGGTTTTTGGACAGAGCAAAAAAGGAATATAATTAAAAAAGTGCAAGAATAAAGTGAGGAAGGCATTTTGGAAAATGCAGAAGACAGGACCCATGAGCGAGCATATGTCCTAGATGAAGATAGTGGTGTGGTAACACTTGAGGAAATGTCCTTTACTAAAGGAATCTGCAAAAGGTTTGTATATTTTTATGGTTTTGTTGTGTGTTTTTTGTGTTTTTGTGCTGCATCAACAGTAATTAGATTACATGATCAGAATATGTGAGATTGGTGGACTACTAGGATGATTCATGACGAGTGGACCGAGGCAGGTAGGTATGCAAGATGTTCTTTTAAAATGCAAATGCAGATTCCAAATGTTCAGATGGGTTCAGGTAGGTTTTATTTTCGTTCCAATTAGTGATCCGTTGTGGGATTAGTGATCCGTTGTGTTATTAATGATCCACTGTGGAATTAATGATCCGCTGTGTAATTAATACTCCACTGATGTGAATTTATTTCAGGCAATATAGGATTATTTTGGTTTTAATTAAATAATTGTGAATTATGGTATGTTCTAATTACTGCATATTTTTTGTTTTCAAAGGTAATATATTCAACCTCCAGGATTACAGACAGGACAGCAATAGTGATCGTTGTGACCCTGGCATACCTGATCTTGTAGAAGATAATTTGAATATCCAGTGTGATACAGCAGTAGAACAGAAAAGCCTAGTGGATTTTGTATCTTCTGCCCGTTAGTAGCATGCATGGATATGTACACACATGTCACTGCCTTGCAGGGCTTTTTTTCTCAGAAAACAGGTGCAGGAACTCAACCACGACCCCTCAAACCCCCCCCCCCACACACACACACACACACACACACACACACACACACATACACTCCAAACCGCGTATAATAGTGGGTGTGGTAAAATTTCACTAACAGTGGGAGGGTCTTAAGGGGGCATTAAATTCCAGGAGAGCTTTATGTAACGAGTGCAGAGTTGAGGGGGGGGGGGGTGTTACACACAGAGTGCAATGTTTAGGGGTGCAATATGTACATAGTGCAGAGTTCTGGCGTGCATTGCATACAGAGTGCAGAATTCAGGGGTGCACAACACAAAGGGCACACAGTTAAGCCTTACCTCTGCCTTCCCACAGCTGCTTATCCATACATCCCCCATCCACATCTCATTTTCACCCCTCTTCAGCTCTGACCTTTGCATGGAATCCACCCCCTCCTCCACTGCCCCCATCTTCTTCCCCCCTCCTTAAAAGTTCTATCATCTTCCACGTCTTACTTTTACTGCTTTATAGCTGAAGCACCCAGCCGCCTTTAGTACCTTCCTGCACACTGTAGGTGGCTCTGCCTCTCACTCTTGCAGGGAGATCATCCAGTTGGGGTGTAGGCATCCAAACTGCACCCCGGACACCTGCATCTCCCTTGTCCCCATCCTGCACTCAGGAGATCAGATTTGTGGGAGCTGTTGGGAGACAAGCTGTCACTTGTAAACACAGAAGCCGGACTTCTGTGTTTACAAGTGAAAATGGTGAGCAGAGAGCAGAGGGCCTGAGCCAGAGGTGGTGGAACTGAGTTCCACAAAGTTCCAGCTGAAAAAAGCCCTTGTAATATGTAAATGTATTTTTCTACAGAACCACTTTTGAATTCTACAACATTGGGCATGATGTCCAGAGACCTGCTGCACTGTTGTGCCGAGGTGCAAAGGATTAAAGATGCTGTGTCATCCATACTGCCTCGGATGTGATACCTCATTGACGTAATAGCTAAAGTGCAATCACGTGATTATTATGGCTAAAGCACTTTATTTTTATATTCAATTTTTGTTTATACTAAATGTTTTATTTAAGTATTTTTATTACTGTTTTTTTTTAATATATGTAGACTGTTGTCATTGTTTTTTTTTGGGTGCAAGGTTTTAAATTTTACAGGGTAAACATTCCTCCACCTTTTTTTGGGAAGTGGACTCTTTTCTCTTCCCCGTGAATAAAAAAAGAAATGGCAGAAATACAAAAAATACAGCAATCATGGTCTCTTAAAAAAGCATGGCTGTCATTGTTTTTGTTTTGCACTATTTTTGACTATTTTTTCCCCTTGGCTTGGTTCACACCTATGCAAATTGGATGTAGATTTAATTGCATCCAATTCGCATGACAGGAGATTGTGATCAGCTCTCTGTGGAGCCAGGTCACACATCTCCGCAACTGCTCAGATGCTAATTACACAGGAGTTCTGTGCGTCTTTTGGTCCATTTGAGGTCCGAATTCTGTCCACAATTCGGGCTGAAATTGGACCTAAAACAGTAAATGGAGACGCACCAGACTCCTGCTGTGAGGCGCTGTGTACCAGTGTGAACGCAGCCTGAACAAGAAAGAATAGCAGAGATGCCAAAAATACAGCAATCATGATTAAAGCCTGACTAACATTGTTTTTATGTTGCACTATTTTTTTTACACTTTAACCACTTGCTTACTGGGTACTTACACCCCCCTCCTGTCCAGACCAATTTTCAGCTTTCAGATGCACTTTGCACAGTGCTGATGCACTTTGAATGACAATTACGCGGTCATACAACACTGTACCCAGATGAAATTTTTATCATTTTTTTCCCACAAATAGAACTTTCTTTTGCTGGTATTTGATCACCTCTGCGTTTTTTATTTTTTTGTTAAAAAAAATGTAAAAAGACCGAATTAAAAAAAAAAATTTTTTTTTCGTTTTTTATATTTTGTTATAAAAATTTTAAAACAGGTAATTCTTCTCCTTCATTGATGTACGCTGATGAGGCGGCACTGATGGGCACCAATAGGTGGCAGTGATGGACACTGATGAGTGGCAGTGATGGGCACTAATGGGTGGCAATAATGGGCACTGATCGGTTACACTGATAGGCAGCACTGCTAGGTGGCACTGATTGGCACCACTGGAGTGCATTGATAGGTGGCACTTGCGGGCATTGATAGGTGGCACTCATAGGCATTGATAGGTGGCACTGGTTGGCACTGTGGGCACTGTGGGGTGGCAATGGCAGGTAGCACAGATGAGGCATAATTGCCTCTTCCGGACCGATGTCCCTTGCAGATGAGCCAGTGATCGGCTTTTTTTTCTCCTCAGGAGAAAAGAAAAACAATTACTGAGCTTTTGTTTACATCATGTGATCAGCTGTCATTGGCTGACAGCTGATCACATGGTAAGGGGTCGGGACCGGCCCCTTACTTGGATCGGTGATCATCTGAGTCTCAGTGACTCGGTTATCACAGCCCGCTCCGCGTGTGCCCTGCAGGGCTCGTGCACAAGGGAGGCCGTCATGTGACGGCCTCCAGGAAATTCAGGTCTGCGCTGTGGCCGTCATTCGGCTATAGCGCGGACGTCAAGTGGTTAAAAGGGTAAACATTCCTTTACCTTTTTTGAAGAAGGGGACTCTGTTTTCTTCCCCTTGAACAAAAAAGGAATGTCAGTAATGCTGAAAATCCAGCAACCACGAATCCCTGAGTTCCATTATTTATGTTTTGCACTATTGTAAAAACTTTACAGGGAAACTATTTCTCTATCTTTTTTGTATAAGGGGACTCTGTTTTCTTCCCCCTCAGCCTAGGTTCAAACTGTAGCGATCTGAGTCAACAAGATTACGGCGCGGCTTCCCCTATCGCATCTCTCTCGCAGGCAGTTCACATTGCCTTCTGTGAACCGCTGCAGGTGTCAATACAATGTTAATGACACCCCCAGACATGGCATGCGATCGTCAGTGCAGTGCGGTGTCACATGAGATGTTTGTGATTGGAGACACAACAGTCTCCTGCTTAGAGTCGCTGCATGTGAAAGTGTGAACCCAGCCTGAACAAAAAAGAATTGCAGAAATGCCAAAAAGAAAGCAATCATGATTAAAGCCTGAATGCCATTGTTTTTGTTTTGCACTAGGACTATTTTTGAAAAAATAGAACAGCAGAAAAGTTATAAAGTTTGGATCTTTCTGCTGTTAAGAACTTGTATTTCTTTGGCTATGTACTGCAAAAAATTGCACTTTATTTGTTATTGGCTGCTTTCTAATAAAGCGAAGATTGTTTCGCCATCCATCCCCCTTGTCACCGCTTCCGCCCTAAGCCTGTCCAGCAAAGCCTCTACCTCAGCCATGGTCCTGCAGCTCCTCACAGCTCGCTCCCAATGCTACCACTGTGCTGGGGAGGGACACACGTGCTGCTTCATGCAGCTAACTCCTCCCCCCTGCCTAACCCACCAATCTCCTAATCGTTTACATAAACTCTATTCTCCCTGTGCCCTGCTTAACCCTGTCATGCCCGCCCTTCACTTATGTAATTTCATTACCTTTTGCTCCGGGCTTCTCTTTACTTGAGAACATGGAAAGAGCTCATTGGACTGATGTTTGTGGAAGCAGACAAGGTACACATGTCAGGGATCAAATTGTGTCCTACTTTATGTTTCCAGCCGGACAGGTCCCATGGCAGCTTGAGGCAATTGAATAGTTTGAAATCTTTATTAAAGAGTAAAGTTACCCTTTATCTGTTTGTTAATATAACTATATATACGAAGGTGTACTGAATAATAAAAAAAGCTTTATTGATAAGAAGTCTCGTGTTTTTTTTTAAATATATGTCTATCTTTGTGTACAGCATCCATACAATGTATTTGTGACATGCTGACACCTATCTACTTGTGTGTCCCCATGTAGCCTTGTTATCCCTTCTGCTGTAAGTTGCAGCAGTAGCAAGTACCTGCTGAAGACTGGAAAGTTGTGGAGGCCTCTCTTGCACCTTCTACTCAACACTCGGTGGAGACAAAGAGTATGAGGGCCAGAAGTGGCACATGTGCCAGAGTAGCTGGAAACATTAATAAAGTGATTGTAAGGTATTTTTTTAAAATAACAAACATTTTATACTTACCTCCTCTGTGCAGTTGGTTTTGCACAGAGCAGCCCATATCCTCCTCTTCTCGGGTTCTTCTTCTGTGCTCCTGGCCCCTCCCCTCCTATGGAGTGCCCCCACAGCCAGCAGCTTGCTATAGGGGCACCATAATGAGCACCATAATTAACACATGAGCAATGCTTTGGAATATTAGCATAAATTGGCCTGTTTTTCTGAGCAAATTACTGTTTTCAAAAATAAGATTCCTAGCACCGGTAAACAGTACGAGTTTATACTCATACTCCTATGCATTGCTTAGGTGCTTATACTTATATACTTACGAACAAGGAGGCAATAGATGTGCCATTCCAGTTTATCATGACCACAATCCTACACACATGCAATTTGTGTGTACACATATGTGGCCATAGTGAACTGCAATTGCACATCTATTGTCTGTTTTCTGATATGTATGATGTAAGCAATGCATAGGAATATGAGCATAAGCTTTTACTGTTTTTACTTTTACTGTTTTTCTGGTGCTAAGAATCTGTTATTTATGTTTAGATAATGTACAAAATAACAATCATCCAATCATCCTATTATCTCCCTATGGTTGGTTTGGTGGTTAGTTCAGTTTGCAGGGGTTTATCTTACCTTTATCATCCTTCACATGGGCATTTTATATGTCTGCCCAGTTTGTGAACACTTGGCTGGCACACTGGTTCCATTCCCTCCTCTTGCTCGCTTGAAGCTTGTAGCATGAATCTCTGGAATCGTAGAGGCAGGTGTGCTGCTTTACCATTTGGATAAAGCTCTCCGGATCTAAAATAGATACTGCCTCATCCATCAATTCCTCATGCATGTTGCTTTCCTCCATGTCTGCTAACCAAAAATGGAGATCTGTGCATTTCCTGTGTATTTTTATGTAATTTCCTTTATGGAAATCTATTTCACTTGAGCAGATAAAAGTGCCAAAACGCGCGTAGAAATGCTCAAAGAAGTGCTAAGACGCTTCATTTCTGTGGGAATACAAATGCTCTAAAAATGCACAAATCTGCCCGATTCGAGCGAAAAAAATAATCCAGAACTTGTTGCTTCAGGCGTTGGGCTTCAGGTGACTTGGAGTGGAGATGTGAACCATCTCCATAGAGAGTAATTGATTTTTTCCCCTTAGGGGTTTTGTAGCTTCAAGCTACAAAACGCTCAGGCAGAGGCATGGTGATATTTATAGCTTCATCACAGCTGGAATGCCGAGGTTGCCTATCCCTAAATCTTCTCCATATGCATTTTGTGGACACTGGGATCTGGACCAGGGACCATCTTACTCTGTTTAATTTAAAATGTATCTGGCCTAGTATTTGGAAAGAAATGGTAACATACTGTAATTTAATCTAAGCTCTCCATTTTGGGGTTAATGTCAAAGACAACTAATGAATCTGCTGAAAGCTGAAAAGTGCACATACTACAATATTTTTTCTATGAAATTCCTGCAGGCTATGCAGCAACCAGTCACTGTTTATGAAAGACATTTTTTAAAGCAATTACAGGACGGTGTGTTACTGGAATGCTGATTCATTTTCCAGTCAGATTTTTAGACCTCGTTAGTAATAAAACATGTATTAAAAATGCAGCAGCCTTCAGCCATTAGCATTGTACCAAAGCAAGAAATGCAGGGACCACTCCATCATAACCCTACCTGTGCTGGACAAAGTGTACAGTAGGGTGGATTGTCAATAGGACTCAACTCCTAATGCTATCGAGAAAACAGTTTAACTCTGCTGCTGTGCTCCTGATTTATTATAGCTATAGAAATAAGAACATAAAACACACAGGGGAATTTAATAAAGCTCTTAGAATACTTTTCTGGTGGCAACTACCATTAGAACTACCTGCTCCTAATTCAGGCAAGCATTTGCAGCAATTTAATATCATTGCTGACACAGGCAGCAAATTCAGGTAGTTCTTACTTAATAACCTGTCACTGTGAAAGTGACAGGTTCTTAACCATTTACCGACAGCCGCACAGAGATATACTGCAGCAGGTGGCCGTTCTGCGCTGGATCATGTCTCTGATACGTGATCAGCATTTCTGGGTAAGGGGCGCCGTACCGGCTGTGCTATGATTAGTTACAGCACAAGCCAATCAGCAGGTGCCAATGATTGATGATCGACACTCACTGATTGGCTCCATCATTCAGGGAAGGGAGCACTGTGTTGTTCATAACACAGAGCTCCTAACACTGAAAGGCGATCTTGCTTTTTTTTTTATTCCTTGAAAAGCAGAGGTGAAACAACAAGATTGCTTCTTGTTGAATGCATAGAATGCATTCAGGTGAAAAACCTTGAGGGTTTACAACCCCTTTAAGGCCTGGCTAATAGCTCAGGACTTGAAATTTTGAGCCCTGGCATTAGCACTGATCACTGTATTAGTGTCACTATTGATGTTAGTTAGTTAGTTTACTCCCAGCCAGCGTCAGCTAGTGTCAGATTGCCCACCATACTATCTCAGCCCCGCTATAAGTCGCTGATCACTGCCATTAGTAGTATAAAAGAAAAAAAAAAAAAAAGATTCCAGTATCTATACCAGATGCTATAAATGTCACGCAAAACAACTAATATATATACTTTTTTTTCACCAAAGACATGTAGTAGAATATATTTTGGCCTAAATTAATGAAGAAATGTGATTTTTAAAATTTTTTATTGGATATGTTTTACAGTAAAAAATATTGTATTTTTTTTTTCAAAATGTTCATTTTTTTTTCATGTATATCGTGAAAAATAAAAAACGCAGTGGTGATCAAATAACACCAAAAGAAAGCTCTATTGGTGGGAAAAAAATAAATAGAAATGTCATTTGCATACAGTGTTGCCTGACCGCGCAATTGCCAGTTAAAGTAGCGCAGTGCTAAATATCAGAACATGCTCTGGTTATGAAAGGGGTAAAACCTTCTGAAGGTCAAGTGGTTAAAGTATAACTAAAGGCAAAATTTTGTTTTTAGCATTGGGTAGAGTGGAGAGGGATTGGAATGCCTGTCAGTTTTTGTTTTTTTTTGCTGTCTGTTCCCCCATTAAGAAGTTTCCCCCTCACTATTTGTCTTGTTTACCATTATCTTTGAAAGTTAAAGTAAAAGAAAATCCCAAATTTTAGGTTTTCCCCAGAAAAGTATTAGAGGGGAAATCTTCCAATGGGGACACTAGTTCTGGTGACCTGGGGGGAGGATTGCCACCTTTTCTTCAAGCTAAACCCGAACACTTTAGCAGCGCACGGCAAATATTTTTTTTTTGTCGTACATTAAAATTCATTACCGCTGTACAATGCAATTTTTTCATTTAGTATACATTATACATATAGTTTTTAAGTAACATATAGTGATTAAATAACATTTCTGATCATATAGAGTTAATCACAAGAGTCCCCCTTTACATCAGAATCAATAAAGTTCCCCTTTAGAGCTGAATCAGCAGAGTTCCCTTTTACATCTGAATCCACAGGGCTTTGTTCCCCTTTACATCTAACTCTGCAGTTTCCCTTTCCATCTGAATCCACAGAGTTTGCCTTTCCATCTGAATGTGCAGGAGAAGAGTGTGGAGGAGGCATGTGGAGGGCATGACAAAGGGCAGTATGTACAGGAGAGGAGTGCAGAGGGTATGATGGGGGCAGTATCTACAGGAGAGGAGTGTGGCAGGGATGATGGGGGCAGTATGCACAGGAGAGGAGTGCGGAGGGTATGATGGGGGCAGTATCTACAGGAGAGGAGTGCCAAGGGTATGATGGGGACAGTATGTACAGGAGAGGAGTGCGGAAGGTATGATGGGGGCAGTATGTACAGGAGAGGAGTGCGGAGGGTATGATGGGGACAGTATGCACAGGAGAGGAGTGCGGAAGGTATGATGGGGGCAGTATGTACAGGAGAGGAGTGCGGAGGGTATGATGGGGACAGTATGCACAGGAGAGGAGTGTGGAGGGTATGATGGGGACAGTATGTAAGGGAGAGGAGTGAGGAGGGTATGATGGGGGCAGTATGTAAAGGAGAGGAGTGAGGAGGGTATGATGGGGGCAGTATGTAAAGGAGAAGAGTGCGGAGGGTATGATGGGGACAGTATGAAAGGGAGAGGAGTGAGGAGGGTATGATAGGGGCAGCATGGAAAGGAGAGGAGTGAGGAGGGTATGATGGGGACAGTATGTAAGAGAGAGGAGTGAGGAGGGTATGATGGGGGCAGTATGTAAAGGAGAGGAGTGAGGAGGGTATGATGGGGGCAGTATGT
The DNA here is from genome assembly GCF_042186555.1 of Aquarana catesbeiana. Classification (NCBI taxonomy): domain Eukaryota; kingdom Metazoa; phylum Chordata; class Amphibia; order Anura; family Ranidae; genus Aquarana; species Aquarana catesbeiana. Next base: position 98,287,669 of record NC_133335.1, on the reverse strand, counting down.
AAAGGAGAAGAGTGCGGACGGTATGATGGGGACAGTATGTAAGGGAGAGGAGTGAGGAGGGTATGATGGGGGCAGCATGGAAAGGAGAGGAGTGAGGAGGGTATGATGGGGGCAGTATGTAAAGGAGAGGATGTATGAAGTGGTCTGGGGGGTGATGTAAGCTGCGGACAGTTGGGGTCTGAGAAATGGTCAGATGGTGATGTCTATAATCAAAAAAAAGCTCTTGTGCTCATCTACTAATATATACAACAATAAATTATACAACAGTACTAGTCAATGAAAACAATCTCCTGTTATAAGATGCTAGCTCCTAGCACTCTGTATGTCCACATGATGTGAAGGTAATGTATGACCATTCATGTCACTCTGTGTTATCCAAGCTCTGAGTCTGTAAAATCAGAGGTGTACACTCCCCACATAAACACAGAGTTAAGTAAATGGTCATAAATTACTTTCACATTATCTGGACTGAGCAATTGGGGAATGTTTGCATAGACAGCTTAGGAGATATCTGTCAGATGTGACTCCCCTCCCCCCACACACTCACTTGCTGTCTCTTCAAATTCTTCTTATCTTAAAGCGGAGTTCCACACAAAAATGGAACTTCCGCTTTTCGGAACCCTCCCCCCCTCCGGTGTCACATTTGGCACCTTCCAGGGGGGAGGGGGGTGCAGATACCTGTCTAAGACAGGTATTTGCACCCACTTCCGGCATAGACTCCCATGGGAGTCTACGCCTCTTCCCTTCCCCACGCCGCTGTCTCCTGGGAAACACACAGCTCCCAGGAGAGAGCGGGGACCACTTACGATGCGCAGCGCGACTCGCGCATGCGCAGTAGGGAACCGGGAAGTGAAGCCGCAACGCTTCACTTCCTGATTCCCTCACCTAGGATGGCAGCGGCAGCTGCCGAGAACCGAGCGGGTTCTCGGCGTCGCCTGCCGACATCGCTGGACCCTTGGATAGGTAAGTGGCCATGTATTAAAAGTCAGCAGCTGCAGTATTTGTAGCTGCTGGCTTTTAATATTTGTTTTTTTTGGCGGTGTGGGTGGACCCCCGCTTTAAACCTTCAGTGCAATAGAGGCAAAAGAAATCCTCCTGAAGCTTTGCAACTTTCCTCCCATGGAGACTTGCCTTAAAAAAAACCTCAGCTCACCTTCTCCCTGCCGGCAGTGTGAGCAGCGGCCAGCCTGAAAGTAGCTACAGTGAGCTCCACCTCCCGGTTCTCTCAGCACACCGCACTGGTGATATGCATTAAGGTGAAAAAACACCTGGCGGTCACCGCCCCCCCAGCAGGGACGCACTGTCCCTCTCTCCACAAGGTCCCGGCTCTTGATTGGATAGATTGATAGCAGCGCAGCCATTGGCTCCCGCTGCTGTCAATCTAATCCAATGATGCGGGTGCCGGGGGGCAGGGCCGAGTCTGGCATTCGTGTTTGTGGACGCAAATGCTGGACTCAGGAGCGCGACCGCAAGGTAACCCCCCCAGGAGAACGCTTCTCCTAGGGGGTTATCTGATGCGGGGATGAGCCGTGAGAGCCGCTGGGGGACCCCAGAAGAGGATGTTCGGGGCCACTCTGTGCAAAACGAGCTGCACAGTGGAGGTAAGTATATATAATATGTGATATGTTTGTTATTTAAAAAAAAAAAAAACAAAACGATCCTTTACCATCACTTTAAGTTGTTAAAGAAATACCACCAGATTGTAGAATGGGAAACTACAATCTGGTAATTAAGACAAGCTCTGATCTGGTGTTTGGAGGCCCACCGTTGTTCAGAGTGGGGCATGTCTATGCTAGGAAGCTGTGATTATTGTGACAGCGCTCAATCCCCCCACCCTATTAACCTCTTGCCGACCGCCCAACGTATATGCATTGCGGGGTGCGTGATTTAGCACTTCCGAGTCTGCAGCCAATCAACAGGTCCAACCCAATGTGCATTGAGAACTGCCGATCGTTCCCGACAGAGGCAGCATGGCGCTCTGCCTATGTAAACCAGGCAGATTACCGTCCTGTTAGCAGAGAAGACAGAGATCCTGTGTTTCTGCTAAACAGGAACACAGATCTCTGTCTTTCCACAGTTAAAGCACCTCCCCCCAGGTAGAAAGCACTCCTGAGGAACACATTTAACCCTTTGATTGCCGCTGATGTTAACCCCTTCCCTGCCAGTGTCAGTACAGTGCATATTTTTTAGCACCAATCACTGTATTGGTGTCACTGGTCCCTAAAAAAATATCAAAAGTGTCACTTAGTGTCACTTAGTGTCCACCGCAATGTCGCAGTCCCGCTATAAGTTGCTGATCGCTGTCATTACTAGTAAAAAATAAATAAATGTTCCATAGAAATATCCCATAGTTTGTAGATGCCATAACTTTTGCGCAAACCAATCAATATATGCTTACTGGGATTTTTTTTTACCAAAAATATGTAGCAGAATACATATTGGCCTAAAATGATGAAGAAAGTTGATTTTTTACATTTTTTGTGTTGGAATTGTTTTATAGCAGAAAGTAAAAAATATTGTTTTTTTTAAAAATTGTCGGTCTTTATAAAATAAAAAACGCAGTGGTGATCAAATACCACCAAAAGAAAGCTCTATTTGTGGGGGAAAAAAAAGGACATCGTTTTTTTTGGGTGCAGCATTGCACGACTGCGCAATTGTCAATTAAAATAACGTAGTGCCATATCACAAAAAATGGCCTGGTCATGAATAGGGTAGACCTTCCGGAGATGAACTGGTTAAACGGTCAGCTGAGAGATTCCCCAGACAAAAGCGAAATGCAAACAAAGGGCCAGGAAACAGTGGTGAGGTCACCACCCCAATATGGCAATTCCCATTGGATGGGTCAAGTCTGATGGGGAAATGAGAGATTAGTTTCCCATCAGGTCCACACAACTTTTGATTGACAGCACATGGCAGTGGGTGGATTTAAAAGATACTATGGGACTGAATAGCAGCTATGGATCTACCCACTGTCATATGCTGCCAACCAACAGCCAGGCTGACCTGATGGAGTTCCACCCAAAAGTGGAACTACTGCTGATTTGCTTCCTCCTCCCCTCCGGTGCCACATTTGGCACTTTTCAGGGGGGAACGGGACCTGTTTTTGACAGGTACCCTTCCCCTGTTCCGGGAGATGGCGCCACTGTGCCATCCCTCAGAAGTTCAGCCCCCCTCCTCCTTTCTCTGCCGCCGGGCCAATTAGAAAGCACAGCGCACTTCGCGCAGTAGGGAACCGGCTGTGAAGCCGAAAGGCTTTACTACCATTTTACCTTAGTGGAGATGGCGGCGGCAGCACTCGACAGCCGATCCGAAAATTGGATATTTGTAGCTGCTGACTTAATTTTTTTCCCCACAAGCAGAACTCCTCTTTAACCACTTGTTTACTGGACACTTAAACCCCCCTCCTGTCCAGACCAATTTTCAGCTTTCAGCGCTGACGCATTTTGAATGACAATTGCGCGGTCATACAACACTGTACCCAAATGAAATTTTTATTATTTTCTTCACACAAATAGAGCTTTTTTTGGTGGTTTTTGATCACAGCTGGTATTTTTATTTTTGCTAAACAAACAAAAAAAGATGGAAAATTAAAAAAAAAAAAAAATCATGTTTCATAGTTTGTTATAAAATTTTGCAAACAGGTAATTTTTCTTCTTCATTGATATGCGCTGATGAGACGGCACTGGTGGGCACTGATAGGCTACACTGATGGGCACTGATAGGCACAGATAAGGCAGCACTGTTGATGAGGCACTGATTGTGGCCACTGATAGGTGGCACTATGCGCACTGATGGGTGGCGCTGGTGGGCACTGGTGGGCGGCACTGTTGTGTGCTGCTAGGTGGCACTGGCAGGTGGCACAGGTGGGCACTGATGAGCTGGCAGCAGCTCTCCTTGATCGGGACTGATGTCCCTCTCACAGTCGCCAGTGATCGGCGTTTTTTTTCTCCTCACGCTGTCAGCGCGAGGAGAAAAAATAGCCAATTACCGGCTCTGTTTACATCACATGATCAGCTGTCATTGGCTGACAGCTGATCACGTGGTAAGCGATCGGGTCATAGACTCACTGATCACAGAGCATGCCGCGTGCACCCTGCGGGGGGTGCGCAGGCAGCTCGGGCACAGGAGGACGTCAATAGATGTACTCCCGGCAAAGTAGGTCCGAGCTGTAGCCGTCATTCGGTGCATACACCGAAACACTGTACCCCCCTATTACCTTCTGATAAACAGTAATGTAAGACTGAACCTTAGCTAAAACTCAACCTTAGCACATCAACAGTGAATACAGTTAATATGTTTAAGAAAGACCACTCAATGCAAATGTTGCACTTACCCAAGAGGAGCCACTTGGTATAATGGGTTCTATGTTATTTGCCACAACTCTGAACAGTTTCTTCCCCTCTGACATACCTGTTTACATAATGGGATGCCACAAATATCTATGTAAGCACAAATATTAGTATCCTACACACCACTACATTAGGGTATCAGGAAATAAGTACTCGGATACGTAAAGCGGAGTTCCACTCAAATGTGGAACTTCCGCTTATCCGTCTCCGTTATCTGATATCACTTTGGATAAAGTGCAAAGTGATATCAGATATTCAAATAAGTGGAATAGCAAGGATGTCCATAACACTGGAGCAAATTGAATATCTACACCATCACCACTAGGAACGATACTGGAAAGCAAAACGACACCCGGTGGATACATGGTAAGTAGCCTACTTACCAAGCCACCATGACCCCTTTATTTAAAAAGACAGGTCAGGTGGGGCTTTGACAGATTAAGGAACTGTCGCCTATGAGAGCGAAATCCGATGGAATAAACCTGGGAGATCACTCCAATCCACAGTTGCTCAGAAAAGATAAAGAGAGCAGGACAATTGCATAATATCGTTTTATTAAAAATACAAATATAAAACAACTAGCCAAATGGCCTCTTATTTTAAAAGTGCCTTGCCTCAGCACTGAAGGGAGATTGCATAAAAAAACAGGTGGGTTGTGAGCCAGCCGTACCGCTCACGCTGTATGTGGTCGGCATGCGTTCCACTGCCTGGGACTGTAGAAACTGGAAGTAAAAACGTGACCGGATGCGCCTCGATGTACGTTTCGTCGTAATGACGTCGTCAGGAAGCGTCCCGGCCACATGATAGGTCATGTTTTTTTTTGGCCAGATAAGATATGATTGGCTGAGGCTGGACTAATGACTCATCAGGGCTTCTTATGCCATCTAGTGGGTTAAATGAATACTCCTGACACGAGTGAACGAGTACAGCCATTCACAACCCACCAATTTGACAACAGTACACACATTTGATTAAATAGTAGTAGAGTTAAACTAAACAACTTGTGCAACAATAAGAAACAACACACCAAGTGTGTTCTACCTACAGTTAAAATTAAACAAAGGCATCTGAAATGATACCCTGCATAATTAATCATTCTTTAAAAAACAATTTAAATCAACATCTATGTTTAGACCAGCAGGTTGTAAAGTATCTAAATTATATAACCATTTGGTTTCGTTTTGAGATACTACTTTTTTAAAATGGATCCCTCACCAGTGTTTACTTTGTCTATCTCAAAAAAAGTTGCTAGGGTAGGGTAGCTATTGTGAAATAGTCTGAAGTGGTTGGAGAGGCTATGTTTTGAGAAGCCATTTTTAATGTTGGTTAAATGCTCATTAATTCTAATGCGTAGTTTGCGTGTGGTTCTGCCTACATACTGTTTAGGACACGGGCATTGTATGACATACATGACATTTTCCGAATCGCTGGTAATTAATGGTTTAATTTTAAATTTGCTGTTAGTTACTACAGATTGAAAACTATCAATTTTCCTTTTAGTCCTCTTTGTAGTTTTACACGCTTCACACCTGGTGCAATAATGAAAACCTTCCTTGTCAAGGGAGGTAGAGATGGTTTTAGGGGGCTCTGGTATGTTGGGTGAAATTCTGTTTCATAAGCCTGGGGCTCTCTTATAGATAAATTGTGGTTTTGCGGGTAGTACCTGTTTTAAATCTTTATCTTTCAAAAGAATAGGCCAGAACTGTTTGAAAATCTTTTCTACTTCCCTATGTTGGCAATTAAAGCCAGTCAAAAACGCTAGATCAGCTCTGAAGGGTGTTTTGTGTTTCATTGTTAGAAGATTTTCTCTGTTCATGTAGTTCATGTAAGAACCTGTATTTGACATTTCTGTAGTGCCTGGAGTGAATAACCTTTTTCTACAAATCTTTCTGTGAGGATGGAGGATTGCAATTTGTAGTCCTCTACCTTATTACAATTCCTCCTAATCCTCATGTATTGGCCCTTGGGGATTGCTGTGAGCCATTTGGGGTGGTGACAACTTTGGACAGGAACATACCCGTCCCTGTCAGTTTCTTTAAAAAATGTGTGTGTTATCACTTTGTTCTCAGTAATGGTTAGCACTAGATAGTTGATGGACATGGTATCCTATGTGGCTGTGAACTTCAGTCCATAACTATTATTATTCATCATTTCTAGGAACTTTAATAGAGTGGTTTGAGGGCCCTCCCACATTATTATAATATCATCTATGAACCTCTTGTATAACTTGAGGCTACTCCACTGTTATCCATAGATGGTCTCTTGCTCCCACTTGTTTAATACTAAGTTTGCCACGCTGGGAGCATATAAAGCCCCCATTGCGACTCCCTTAGTTTGATCGTAATAAGTCCCCCAATACCAAAAATAATTATTTCTTATAGCTAATTGTAATCCTTCCAAGAGAAATTTCCTTTGTGCTGATTTAAGCTGAGATTGTTTTTTTAATGCCCATTTTACAGCTGCAAGTCCATCCTTTAGTTTGATATTAGTGTATAGGGATTCAATATCCACTGTAACTAATAAAGTATCTGCACGGATTTCTAATGTAGAGAGGATTTTAATGAGTTCTCTACTATCCTTGAGATAAGATTTTCCCCTGGTAACTAGTGGTTGGAGAAAGATATCTAAATATTCTCCCACCCTAGAAAAAAAAGTGAACCGATTCCACTTAGAATGGGCCGTCCTGAGGGGGTTAAATGTTGATTTGTGGACTTTGGGGACAATATAAAGAACAGGGAGTATAGGGGCTTGTGGGACGAGGTATTCTTTTAAGTCTTCTGGGTGTAAGGTTTAGTGTCAGATTGCCTGCTGCACTATTGCAGTCTCATCATAAGTCGCTGATCACCGCCATTAATAGTATGACAAAAAATTCCAGTATACAGTATATTCCATAGTTTGTAGATACTTTACGCAAACCAATCATTATAGGGATTTTTTTTTTACCAAAGACATGTAGCAGAATACATTTTGGCCACAATTTATGAAGAAATTATATTTTTATAATTTTTTTTACTGGATATGTTTTATAGCAGAAAGAAAACTTTTTTTAAAAAAAATTCGTTTTTTTTTCCGTTTATATATTAATGAAAAATTAAAAAAAAACAGTGGTGATCAAATACCACCAAAAGAAAGCTCTATTTGTGTGAAAAAAAATGAAATAAATTTGGTTTGGGTACAGTGTTATATGATCACGCAATTGCTAGATAAAACAGCACAGTGCTAATTAACAAAAAATGGCCTGGTCATAAAGGGGGTAAAACTTTCCGGAGCTGAGGTGGATACAGTACAAATAGTAAACATATAAAAATAATATAAAGTTATATATACACATTTTGACGGCTACAGCGCGGACCTACTTTGCCAGAAAGCTATCATATAACGTCCCCAATACTCGAGCAGCCTGCCCACCCCCTTGTAGGGGGGCACGCAGCGCGCTCTGTGATCAGTGAGTCTATGAGATTCGGCTGATCACAGATCGGAGTAAGGGGTCGATTGCGACCCCTTTCCATGTGATCAGCTGTCAGCCAATGACAGCTGATCATGTGATGTAAACAGAGCCAGGCGGCTGTCAGAGGGACATCAGTCCCAATCGCGGAGAGCCGCTGCCGAGTCATCTGTGCCCACCTGTTCCACCTGCCAGTGCACAACAGTGCTGCTTACCAGTGCCCACCAGCGCCACCTACCAGTGCAACCAATCAGTGCCACCTACCAGTGCCCATCAGTGCCACCTATCATAGTCCATTAGTGCCACCTATCAGTGCCCTTCAGTGCCATCCATCAATGCCACCTATTAGTGCCCATCAGTGCAGCCTATCAGTGCCCAGTGCAGCCCATCAGCGCATATCAATGAAGGAGAAAAATTACCCGTTTGCAAAATTTTATAACAAACTATGAAAATTGTTTTTTTTTTTTAAATCTTCCATCTTTTTGGTTGTTTAGCAAAAAATAAAAACCCCAGTAGTAATTAAATACCACCAAAAGAAAGCTCTATTTGTGTGAAAAAATGATAGAAACTTCATTTAGGTACAGTGTAGCATGACCGTGCAATTGTCATTCAAACTGAGTCAGTGCTGAAAACTGAAAAATGGCCTGGGCAGGAAGGGGGTTTAGGTGCCCAGTAAGTAAGTGGTTAAACTGTTTTCACTGGGGTGAAGGTAGGTTCTTCATACTGTATTTAGCATTATCTCTACCTTAGTTTCTGCTTCTTGTTGCTTATGACAGTTTTCTCCATAACATATTCTTTGACTGCCTTTCATAGAGAAGAGCTATAAATGAATCCCGCAGTCACTGATCTAGTTTTTGTGAGAGCTATTAAAACACTAAAACTTGTCTATGAATTTTAGTTATCAGCAAAAAAGATAAAGTATTATAAAATACTAAACACTCTAGTCCTGTGCACCTCTTCACTCTCCTCCCTGCAGGAGGAGTACCGCAATTTTAGCAATGTCTTTAACAAAGGTCAAGCGGGTAGTTTGGCTCTAGACCGGTCGTATGATTGCGCAATTGACCTTGAACCTGGAGCCATACCCCCTCTTGACCAGGTTTTCTCTTTGTCGGTCTTGGAGGATAAGGCCATGGAGGAGTATGTTGCAGACGCACTTTCTCGAGGTTTCATCCACAAATCTTCATCTCCTGCTGGTGCTGGTTTCTTCTTTGTGAAGAAGAAGAGTGGTGAACTGAGACCTTGTATTGATTAGAGGGGTCTCAATCATTTCACGATTAAGAATTCCTATCCGATTCCGTTGATTGCGGAGTTATTTGAACGCCTCAAGGGAGCAACGGTTTTCACGAAGCTTGATTTGAGAGGGGCATACAATCAGGTGAGGATTAAGGAGGGCGATAAGTGGAAAACTGCGTTTAATACCAGAACAGGCCACTATGAGTACCTCGTAATGCTTTTTGGCCTTTGTAACGTCCCAGCAGTTTTCCAGGAATTTTTTAATGATGTCCTCCGAGATTTATTGCAGTTATGTGTGGTGGTTTATTTCAACGATAGCCTCATATTTTCCAAGTCCCTGGAGAGCCACCACACAGATGTCTGTCGTGTGCTTCAGAAACTGAGAGACAATCTCTATTGTAAATTGGAGAAGTGCGAATTCCATTGTGAAAAGGCTAAAATCCTGGGTTATGTCATTTCCACTGCTGGTTTTTCGATGGACCCAGAGAAACTTTCAGCAGTCCTACAGTGGCCCAGACCCGTGGGTTTACATCCTCTGCAGTGTTTTCTTGGCTTTGCCAACTATTATCGGAAGTTTATTCGTAACTTCTCGTCTCTGGTCAAGCCCCTGACTGATATAACCAGAAAGGGCGGTAACCCACAGAGTTGGTCTCTGGATTCCATTAAGGCCTTTGAGAGTCTCAAGGCTGCCTTTGTTTCTGCTCCTGTGTTGGCACATCCTGATCCTATGTTACCTTTTATCCTTGAGATTGATCCTTCTGAGACTGGAGTTGGCACCCTTCTGTCTCAAAGTCCTACCTCTGAGAGCACTATGCTTCCTTGTGGCTAATTTTCCAAGAAATTGTCACCTGCAGAGTGCAATTACGAGATTGGTGACAGAGCTGTTAGCGATCATTTTAGCCCTGAAAGAATGGAGACATCCCCTCAAAGGTACCACTGTGCCGGTTCTCATGCTTACTGACCATAAGAATCTCACATTCTTGTCTGAGGCTAAACACCTCTCTCCCAGAAGGGTGCGATGGGCTCTTTTCTTGTTTAGTTTCAATTACATTGTCTCATTCTTACCCGGTACTAAGAATGTAAGGGCTGACGCTTTGTCACAACAATTTTCCTCCACTTCCAAGATGGAGTCTGTTCCGGTTATTCCTCCTGATTGTATTCTGGCTATGGTTCGCACCAGTCTCACTTCTCCTTTGGGTGACAAAACTCTTGCTGCTCAGGTCCATGCTCCTCCTGAGAAACCTTGTGACTGCTGCTTTGTCCAAGGGAGTCTCCGTACTGCCGTGCTCCAGACTTACCATTCTCCCAAGGCTGATGGCCACCCTGGGAAGAATCAACTCTTTTGGGCCATTTCCCAACAATTCTGGTAGCCTAGTCTACGTGCTGATGTAACCGCCTTCGTAGCTGCCTGTTCCGTGTGTGCTCACAGTTATGCCCTGTACACACGATAGGATTTTCCAACAACAAAACCGTGGATTTTTTTCCAAAGGATGTTGGCTCAAACTTGTCTTGCATACACACGGTCACACAAATGTTGTCAAGAATGCGGTGACGTACAACACGTACGACGAGCCGAGAAAAATTAAGTTCAATAGCCAGTGTGGCTCTTCTGCTTGGTTCCGAGCATGCGTGGACTTTTGTGCGTCGGACTTATGTACTCACGATCAGAATTTCCGACAACAAGTTTTGTTGTCGGAAAATTTAAGAACCTGCTCTCAAACATTTGTTGGTGGAAATTCCACCAACAAATGTTCTATGGAGCATTCCGACAACAAGCTCACATCCAACATTTGTTGTTGGAAAATCCTATTGTGTGTACAGGGCATAAGACTCCACAACACCTTCCAGTGGGCCTCCTACAACCCATTCCCAATGGAGAGAGGCCCTGGACCCACCTGTCTATGGATTTCATTGTGGGGTTAACCAACTCCCAGGGAAACAGTTATCCTTATTTATTTCCGTAATTATTATTGGTTCTCGAAAATGTCCTATTGAATTCCACTTAAGAAGTTGCCCACTTCTAAGGAACTGGCTTCCATTTTTGCTCGGGAGATCTTTCGCTTACATGGGCTACCCAAGGTGATTGTCTCGGACAGGGGTAGTCATGTTGTGTCCCGGTTCTGTCAAACCTTTTGTGCACAGTTGGGAATTCAGCTTGCATTCTCCTCTGCGTATCACCCGCAGTCTAATGGGGCCGCAGAACGAGCCAATCAGTCCTTGGAGCAATTCCTACGTTGCTATATTTCTGACCATCATAACAACTGGTCAGACCTCTTACTGTGGGCAGAGTTTGCTTACAATAGTGCCTTGAATTCTGCTTCCCAATTGTCCCTGTTTATTTCGAACTATGGTTTCCAACCTTCCATGTTGCCAGACTCATTTGTTCCGTGGAGTATTCCAGCGTTAGGAGCATCTTCGTGGTCTTCGTTCCACTTGGGCACAAGTCCAGGAGGCTTTGCGACATGCTAATGATAGGTACAGACTCCATGCTGACCTCAGGCGATTGCCTGAGCCTTCCTACCAGGTTGGGGATAGGGTCTGGCTGTCGTCTCTCAACCTCCGACTTCGTGTTACCTTTCTGAAGTTCGCACCTTGGTTTATTGGGCCTTTCCCTATTCTTCACAGGATTAACCCAGTGGCTTATGCATTAGGCTTTCCTTCTAATGCATATTTTGACAGAATTTCATGTCTCCTTATTAAAACCTTTGGTCTGCAACCGCTTTACCACCTCGGTGCCTCGTCCTCCCCCTATACAGGTTGAGAACCATGAGGAGTAAGAAGTACAGTCTATTGTTAACTCCCACTTGGATTCCGTGAGCGCATACAGTACCTGGTGCATTGGAAAGTGTACAGTCCGTAGATCTCCCCGTTCTCCTCCGTGATTTCCGTAGATGTTTTCCCCTCAAGCCTGGTGGTCCTCCGAGGGGGAGGGGTCATTGAGGAGGAGGTACTGTCAGGGCTGGGCTCAGCCCTTCCTTCTCAAAGCTGGCTGCTCAGCTGTCAGCTAATTGCCAGCTCCTATCTCTCCACAGTGACTCACCTGTTGATGATATCCTGCTTGTCGGTCCTGCCTACGTAAGCCATCCAGTCCAGATGATCTCTGCCTTCACCTTGGTCACATCACTAGAGAAGCTGTCCTGTGTTTCTGTTAAAGACTTGCTTGGCTGACATTCCTACTGGCTCCAGATTCTGCTTGCTGTTCTACTACGCTCATCTCTGGCTCCCTGATGGTTTAGCTTGTCTGACTATCCGTTCCATTTCCTGAACTCTGGCTATGTTTTGACTATGTTTACTCTGTTTATCTTTTTTTATTATTATTATACAAGTGTGATTTAACTGTACTTCTGTCTCAGTCTGATTCATGGTTTCTGACACTGCTTGAAGAGTCCATAGAGGAAGAAGAAGAGGAGGGGGTGGTGGAGAGAGCTGTGGCAGAATCACCACTAGCATTTTGGAGGCGTGGTGGTGGAACACTCCAACAACACTGAACCCTGTCCTGCATCCTTCCCAGATGCCAGCAGAGTTACCCAGTGCGCTGTGAAGGAAAGGTAACGTCCCAGCCCATGCCTGCTGGACCATGAGTCAGCGGTAATATGAACCTTACTGCTGACCGCCCTGTCCAACGAGGCCAAAACATTGCCTTCCACATGCCAGTAGAGAGCCAGAATGGCCTTCATGAAAAGAAATGGCGTTTTGGAACCTGCCCTTGAGGTACAGCACATTCCACAAATTCATGAAAGGGGGCCGATTCTACCAGCTGAAAAGGCAGCAGTTGCAGTACTAGCAATTTGGCCAAGTTAGCATTTAGACGCTGAGTAGGGATGAGCCGAACAACCCCCGGTTCGGTTCGCACCAGAACCTACGAACGGACCGAAAATTTGCACGAACGTTAGAACCCCATTGACGTCTATGTGACTCGAACGTTCGAAATCAAAAGTGCTCATTTTAAAGGCTAATTTGCATGGTATTGTCCTAGAAAGGGTTTGGGGACCCGGGTCCTACCCCAGGGGACATGTATCAATGCAAAAAAAAACTTTTAAAAACGGCCGTTTTTTCGGAAGCAGTGATTTTAATGATGCGTAAAAAAAAAAAGTGAAATATTCCTTTAAATATCGTACCTGGGGTGTGTCTATAGTATGCATGTAAAGTGGCGCGTGTTTTCCGTGTTTAGTACAGTCCCTGCACAAAATGTCATTTTTAAAGGAAAAAATCTCATTTAAAACTGCTTGCGGGTTTAATGTAATGTCGGGTCCTGGCAATATGGATGAAAATCAGTGAGACAAACGGCATGGGTACCCCCCCAGTCCATTACCAGGCCCTTTGGGTCTTGTATGGATATTAAGGGGAACCCTGCACCCAAATTAAAATAAGGAAAGGTGTGGGGCCACCAGGCCCTATATACTCTGAACAACAGTATACAGGCGGTGCAAACAAGACAGGGACTGTAGGTTTGTTGTTAAGTAGAATCTGTTTGTAATTTTGAACGGGTACATTTTTAACATGTTTAGCTCCAGCCAAAAAATCTTTTTTAAGATTTTTGGAAAACATAGGGAAGGGTTATCACCCCTGTGACATTTGTTTTGCTGTCTGTCCTCCTCTTCAGAAGATTTCACCTCACTTTTTGTCCCAATGACAAATGTTTTTTTGAAAATGTGGGTTTTTTCTGTGGAACAAGAAATGGAAAGCATCAGTGGAAAGGAGAAATGTTTTTCCCATATTAACTCTTACAGGAGAGAATTTCCCTTCCTAGGGGTAGATTTCATCTCACTTCCTGTTGTCTCCTTCCGTTTGCAAGTAGGAGTCGTTTGTAAGTTAGATGTTTGAAAGTAGGGGCCTGCCCTATATACTCAGCAGAAATTTGGGCCTTAGGTGTTGTTGTGGCCACAATACTGTAAGCCCTCACAGGGCCCTGCTGTGAAATATTAGATCAAGAATTATAATTACATGCCCCTGTTGAACAGGGGCAGAAAAATTGGGCCTTTGGTGTTGGTGGTGGTGCTGGTGCCACAACACTGTAAGTCCTCACTCGCTCTTGGTGGGTGCAGAAATGGGCCCTGCTGTGAAATATTAGATCAAGAATTGTAATTACATGCCCCTGTTGAACAGGGGCTGAAAAATGAGGCCTTAGGCACTGGTGCTGGTGCCACAACACTGCAACCCCTCACAGACACTCTAGTTGGAACGCAGGAACGAGCCCTGCTGCAAAGTATTGCATCAAAAATTGTAATTACACGCCCCTGTTAAACAGGGGCAGAAAAATTGGGCCTTAGGCACTGGTGCTGGTGCCACAACACTGCAACCCCTCACAGATACTCTAGTTGGAATGCTGAAATGAGCCCTGCTGCAAAGTATTGCATCAAAAATTGTAATTACACGCCCCTGTTAAACAGGGGCTAAAAAATTGTGCCTTAGGCACTGGTGGTGGCGCCCAGAACCAAAAATGTTCTTACAAGCTATCAGCGTGATGATTGAGGAGGAAGAGGACAATTTCTCAGGGATAGTCACTGAGCATCAGTATAGGCAGTCTTTGAAGGGATCTGAGATTTCAAAAAAAATTATTCGGTTACATCAGCATCAGGTGCTTGGTAGCTGGTGGTGATCCAAGACTGATTCATTTTTATGAAGGTCAGTCGATCGACCGAGTCGGTGGACAGACGCACCCTGTGATCGGTTACAAAGTCTCCAGCAGCACTGAATGTGCGTTCCGAAAGAACGCTGGATGCAGGACAGGCCAGTAGCTCAATTGCATACTGTGCAAGCTCTGGCCAGTGATCCATCTTCAAGACCCAGTAACCCAGAGGATTTTCGGTGGGAAAGGTGTCCAAGTCAGATCTTGCCCCTAGGTATTCCTGCACCATGTAAAACAGACGCTGGCGATGGTTGCTGGAACCGATCATACCTTGGGGCTTGCGACCAAAAAATTGTCTGAACGCATCGATCAGACGGCCACCTTCTCCACCGCTCCTTCTTTGACTCACCGAAGCCTCAGCAACACGTTGTCCAGAAACAGGAGTTTGTAACCTCCCAGTCTCTGGGAACGCGTTGCACAGACCTTTCTGCAAGGCCTCCCGAAGATGTTTAATCCTCTGCTCCCTCTGCGATGGCAAGATAAGGTCTGCAACCTTACCCTTGTAACGTGGATCAAGGAGGGTTGCCAGCCAGTATTGGTCCTTTTCCTTGATACCACGAATACGAGGATCCTTACGCAGGCTTTGCAGGATCAGGGAGGCCATGCAGCGTAGGTTTGCTGAGGCATTCGGTCCGGAGTCCTCTGGGTCACTAAGGACGACATGGTCCGCAGCTACCTCCTCCCAGCCACGTACAAGTCCATGTGTTTCTTGGGACTGATCCCTTAAAGACTGCTGCTGATTCTGAGTGCCAGGCTCCACCTCCATACTGACACAATCTTCCTCCTCCTCCTCCTCCTCCTCCTCCTCTTCCTGTGTGATCGGCGGGCACGCAGGAACACTGTCTGGATAAAGGGGGCCTTGGGAGCTAAGGAAGTCCTCCTCTTCCTGCCTCTGTTCTGCCTCAAGTGCCCTGTCCATTATTCCACGCAGTGTGTGCTCCAACAGGTGGACAAGGGGGACAGTGTCACTGATGCATGCACTGTCACTGCTCACCATCCTTGTGGCCTCCTCAAATGGTGACAGGACAGTGCATGCATCCCTGATCATGGCCCACTGGTGTGGGGAAAAAAAACCAAGCTCCCCTGACCCTGTCCTAGTGCCATAGTCGCACAGGTACTCATTGATGGCCCTCTGCTGCGTGTGCAGCCGCTGCAGCATGGCCAACGTTGAGTTCCACCTGGTGGGCATGTCACAGATTAGGCAGTTCTTGGGCAGGTTAAACTCCTTTTGGAGGTCCGTCAGCCGAGCACTGACATTATATGACCGGCGGAAATGCACACAGACTTTCCTGGCCTGCCTCAGGACATCCTGTAAGCCCGGGTACCTGCCCAAGAACCGCTGCACCACCAAGTTAAGGACGTGAGCCAAACAGGGCACATGGGTCATTTGTCCCTGTCGGAGGGCAGAGAAGAGGTTGGTGCCATTGTCGCAAACCACCATTCCTGCCTTAAGTTGGCGTGGCGTCAACCACCTCTGAACCTGCCCCTGCAGAGCTGACAGAACCTCTGCCCCAGTGTGACTCCTGTCCCCCAAGCACACCAGCTCAAGCACCGCATGGCATCTTTTGGCCTGCGTACTTGCGTAGCCCCTTGAACGGCTACGGAGCACCGCTGGTTCCGAGGACAAAGCACAGGAAGAGGCCATGGAGGAAGAAGAAGAGGAGGGGGTGGAGGAGAAAGGTGTGGAGGCGTGGTGGCGGAACAACCTCCAACACTACTGCACCTTGTCCTACATCCTTCCCAGCTGCCAGCAGAGTCACCCAATGCGCCGTGAAACTTAGGTAACGTCCCTGTCCATGCCTGCTGGACCATGAGTCAGCGGTAATATGCACCTTACCGATGACCACCCTGTCCAGCGAGGCATGGACATTGCCTTCCACATGCCGGTAGAGAGCCGGAATCGCCTTCCGTGAGAAAAAGTGGCGTTTGGGTACCTGCCACTGAGGAACCGCACATTCCACAAACTCACGGAAGGGGGCAGAGTCTACCAACTGAAAAGGCAGCAGTTGAAGTGCTAGCAATTTTGCCAAGCTAGCATTCAACCGCTGCGCATGTGGATGGCTGGGAGCAAAATTCTTTCGGCGGTGCAGAAGCTGGGGCAGGGAAATTTGCCTGGTACAATCTGACGTCGGTGTACCAAAAGCAGATTGCCCACAAGTACTTGGCTGTGACACACCTAATTCTACACCTTCATTCCTCTCAGTGCAGGTCTCAGAGAGGACTGAAGGTATAGTGGGGTTGGAGATCTCAGCTGATGAGGAGCAAGGAGAGGTCCTCTTTGTTCTTTGGTGTGGGTCTTTTAGATACGCTTGCCAACGAACTGCATGGCAGGTCAACATATGTCTGGTCAAGCATGTGGTACCCAAGCGGGAGATGTTTTGGCCATGCGAGATACGCTTGAGACATATGTTGCAAATAGCAGCGGTGCGATCTGATGCACTCGTCTCAAAAAAGGCCCACACCAAAGAACTTTTTGAATAACGCGCAGAGACTGCAGCACCCTGCACATGTGGAGCTTTGGGGTGTGATGCAGTCAATGTGCTGCCCTTAGGCTGGCCCCTGGGGGGCATCCTGCCTCGTTGGTGATGTGCCGCCTCCTCCTCCTCCTCTCTCCTATCAGGCACCCACGTTGAGTCAGTGACCTCATCATCCCCTCCCTCCTCATCACTGGAGCAAACCTGGCAGTATGCTGCAGCAGGGGGAGCATGACTGCCAGATTGCTGTCCTTCTTGGGCACCCCCTCTGTCCGTGCTCATGCTACTGCCTTCATCGAGCTCAGTATCATCATCAGAGCCTTCCAAACGCTGGGCATCCTCCTGGAGCATGTACCCAACACTGTGGTCAAACAGTTCGAGGGACTCCTCAGGAGGACATGGTGGGGCTAGGGAAGGAGTCACTGATGACATTGAGCCGAGGGAAGAGGCCGCTGCTTTGCCAGACAAAGTACCCTGGGCATGGGTGAGAGAGGATGAGGAGGATGAGGACGGCTTGGTCATCCACTCGACCAAGTCTTCCGCATGTTGCGGCTCAACACGGCCAGCTGCCGAAACAAAAGGCCAAGCGTGTCCCACGGCCACGTGCTGATGAGGATGCACCGTCTCCACGACCAGCACTAGACACAGAGCCTGCTTGCCCTCTCTTATTGGCTTGTGACTGTCTGCCTCTCCTTCTTGGCCTTCCAGACATACTAATGGCCTGTAGCTGCACTAAGCTGGGATATATATATATATATATATATATATATATATATATATACTGATACTGCAGCTAGCAAAATCAACTGCCTGCCTGTAGTATGAGAACACCACCAACCTTCTACAGGTAGCTTTAGCTGAACACTGTGCAGAGCTCACAAAAAAATAACTCGTAGCTTTTTAGCTGCCTGCGGTAGTGATAGGATCAGGAAAACACCACCAACCTTCTACAGGTAGCTTTAGGTAAACACTGTGCAGAGCTCGCAAAAAAATAACTTGTAGGTTTAGCTGAATACTGTGAGGTGGACGCACCACATTAACTTGTAGTTTTAGCTGAACGCTGTGAGCAGAACGCACAGCACTAACTTGTAGTTTTAGCTGAACACTGTGAGCAGGACGCACTGCACTAACTTGCAGCTTTAGATGAACACTGTGCAGAGGTCTCACTACACTAACTTGTAGGTTTAGCTGAACACTGTGAGCAGGACGCACAGCACTAACTTGTAGTTTTAGCTGAACACTGTGAGCAGGACGCACCGCACTAACTTGTAGGTTTAGCTGAACACTGTGAGCAGGACGCCCCCCACTAACTTGTAGGTTTAGCTGAACACTGTGAGCAGGACGCACCCCACTAACTTGTAGTCTTAGCTGAACACTGTGAGCAGGACGCACTGCACTAACTGTAAATAGTCTAGCTGCCTGACTGTGGTACTAAAAGGATCAAAAGAACACCAGCAATTTTCTTCAGGTAGCTGTAATTACTGTAACATGACAAGCTTGCCTGTCAGTAAGAAGATAACAGGAACGGATCTAGCTGAACACTGTGAGCAGGACACACCCCACTAACTTGTAGGTTTAGCTGAACACTGTGAGCAGGACGCACCCCATTAACTTGTAGTTTTAGCTGAACACTGTGAGCAGGACGCACTGCACTAACTGTAAATAGTCTAGCTGCCTGACTGTGGTACTAATAGGATCAAAAGAACACCAGCAATTTTCTTCAGGTAGCTGTAAATACTGTAACAAGACAAGCCTGCCTGTCAGTAAGAAGATAACAGGAACGGATCTAGCTGAACACTGTGAGCAGGACGCACCACACTAACTTGTAGGTTTAGCTGAACACTGTGAGCAGGACTCACCCCACTAACTTGTAGTTTTAGCTAAACACTGTGAGCAGGACGCACTGCACTAACTGTAAATAGTCTAGCTGCCTGACTGTGGTACTAATAGGATCAAAAGAACACCAGCAATTTTCTTCAGGTAGCTGTAAATACTGTAACAAGACAAGCCTGCCTGTTAGTAAGAAGATAACAGGAACGGATCTAGCTGAACACTGTGAGCAGGACGCACCCCACTAACTTGTAGGTTTAGCTGAACACTGTGAGCAGGACGCACCCCACTAACTTGTAGTTTTAGCTGAACACTGTGAGCAGGACGCACCGCACTAACTTGTAGGTTTAGCTGAACACTGTGAGCAGGACGCACCCCACTAACTTGTAGTTTTAGCTGAACACTGTGAGCAGGACGCACTGCACTAACTGTAAATAGTCTAGCTGCCTGACTGTGGTACTAATAGGATCAAAAGAACACCAGCAATTTTCTTCAGGTAGCTGTAAATACTGTAACAAGACAAGCCTGCCTGTCAGTAGGAAAATAACAGGAACGGATCTAGCTAAACTGAATACAGTGTATATATATATATATATATATATATATATATGCAACACCTGGGATGCATATATATACACAATACACTGTAAGTGCAGCTAACTGACTGACTGTTCTGCCTAATCTATCTAACTCAAATCAAATGACACTGTCTCTCTGTCTATCTCTTTCAACGCCGGAACACACACTACACAGGGCCGCCGTGCAGGCGGCCTTATATAGTGTGGGGCGTGTACTAAATCCCCTGAGCCATAATTGGCCAAAGCCTCCTTGGCTTTGTCCAATTACGGCTCTCTGTTCAGATGGCGCTGTGATTGGCCAAGCATGTGGGTCATAGTGCATGCTTGGCCAATCATCAGCCAGCAATGCACTGCGATGCCGCAGTGAATTATGGGCCGTGACGCGCCACACGAATTTGGCGCGAACGGCCCATATCGTTCGCAATTCGGCGAACGGGCGAACAGACGATGTTCGAGTCGAACATGGGTTCGACTCGAACACGAAGCTCATCCCTAACGCTGAGCATGTGGATGGCTGGGACCAAATTTCTATTTATGGTTCAGCAACTGGGGTAGGGAAATTTTCCTGCTGAAATCAACTGGCAGTACTGCTAGCAGATTAGCTGCAAGTACTTGGGACACCTATTGCTATACCTTCATTCCTTTCAGTGCTGTTTTTTGAGAGGACTGGACGTATAGTAGGGGTGGAGATCACAGATGAGGAGCAAGGAGAAGTTTGCCTTTTTTCTTTGATGTGAGTCTTTCAAGTGCTGTTGCCAATGGACTGCATGGCAGGTCGTCATATGTCTGGTCAAGTATGTGGTGCCCAAGCAGCTGCTGTTCTGGCCATGCTTGATCCGATTCAGACATAGGTTGCAAATAGCAACGGTGTGATCTGCTGCACATGTGTCGAAAAAGGCCCACACCAAGGAACTTTTAAAAGTCAGCGGGGAGTCACCTGCACCTGCGGAGCTCTGCAGTGTGATGCAATAGGGTGGCTTCCCTTAAGCTGCTCCCTAGAGGACATCCTGCCTCGTTGGAGTTGTGCCTCCTCCTCCTTCTCTCTTCTCTCAGGCACCCAAGTACACTGAGTGACCTCATCATCCCCTCCCTCCTCGTCACTGGAGCAAACTTGGCAGTATGCTGCAGCTTGAACTGAGGAACTCCATTCCTCAACCTAGGAGCCAACATCGGAGCTCCAGATCGCTGCGCATCCTCCAGCAGTATGTACCCAACACTGTGGTCGAATAATTCTGGGGACTCCTCCGTGCATGATGGTGGGGCTACAGAAGCAGTGACTGTGGACAAGGAGCCGGTGGAATAGGCCGCTTTGGCAGCTGCATCGGAAGGCAAACTACTCTGGGTGACAGAGGATGAGGAGGATGAGGATGGCTTTGTTATCCACTCCACCAACTCTTCTGCATGTTGTGGCTCAATAATACGGCCAGCAGCAGAAAAAACAGACAAGCGTGCCCCACAGGCACCTGCAGGGGATGCACCATGTCCACGACCAGCACTGTTGACTGTAGACACAGAGACTGCTTGCCCTCTTAGTGGCCTGTGAGCTTCTGCCTCTCCTTGGTGGCCTTCCGGACATGATGTATTTTTGTTTTGCATCACCACACTACATTGTATTAGATTCTGTTTACACCGCCTGAAGTGTATTAGAAACTGTACACACTGTATTAGATACTGTGTACACTGCCTGTACTTTATTAGAAACTGTACTATGGCTGCACTGTATTGTGTACTGTGTACACCACCAGAAGTGTACTAGAAACTGTAAACACTGTATTAGATACTGTGTACACCACCTGCACTGTATTAGCAACTGTACAATGACTGCACTGTATTGTATACTGTGTACACAACCAGAAGTATAGTAGAAACTGTACACACTGTATTAGATACTGTGTACACCTCCAGAAAAGTAGTAGAAACTGTACTACGGCTGCACTGTATTGTGTACTGTGTACACCACCAGAAGTGTAGTAGAAACTGCACACACTGTATTAGATACTGTGTACACCGCCTGAAGTGTATTAGAAACAGTACACCACAGAATGCACTGTAGATATAGGTTACACTGGATGCAGAGTATGTGTGTGTATGTGTGTAAATATAAATGAATGTATATATATATATATATATATATATATATATATATATATATATATATATATATATATAATCTCAAATACATTGCCACTAACTGAATAACCTGTCTCCTTAATCTAAATCAAGCTATCTCTCTGTCCACGCCAACAACACTACGCACGGCCGCCGTTTAAGCAGCCTTATATAGTGTGGGGCGTGGACTTAGTCCCCCTGAGCCATCATGGGCCAAGGCACCCTGCCTTTGGCCAATTATGGCTCTCTTAGCAGAGCGTGCTGTGATTGGCCAAAGCATGCAGGTCAGGTGCATGCTTTGGCCAATCATCATACAGTAATGAACTAACCTTAAACTACGTAGAGGGTTCTTTACTGTAAGAGCGGCAAGGATGTGGAATTCCCTTCCACAGGCGGTGGTCTCAGCAGAGGGGGGGGCATCGATAGTTTCAAGAGACTATTAGATAAGCATCTGAACGACCACAACATACAGGGATATACAAGGTAATACTGACATATAATCACACACATAGGTAGGACTTAATGGACTTGTGTCTTTTTCCAACCTCACCTACTATGTAACTATGGGGCATTCCGTGGCACTCAAAGTTTCTGCGAACACCCCATAATGTTTCTTCTTCGGCAAACGGGTGAACACCTGATGTTCGAGTTGAACTTATGTTCGACCCGAATATCGAGCTCATCCCTACCCGGCAGTGTTCTCCTGCTGTCCTCCACTTTGCTCCTGTGCATCTGGTCAGGACACCTCTGTATGTCATGAAGAAGGTCCCTTTAGCACCCGAGACCAGGCTCAAGGTCATCCCCTCCCAGACTAGTGGGCACCCTCAAGGGCCACCAACAGCCTAACACTCCATCTCCAGCTTTCACCCAAACTCCACTGCCCCAGCTGGGCTGACCCAGAGTATTTGAGGGAGCCTTCCCGTGCCAACCCATCTGTTTTGGTAAGGGCCCTCAGAATACTCCAGGCAGCTCCTCTTCACCTCCACTCCCATTCTCCAAGAATCTTCTACCAGTTTCTAAAGTAAGGTGAGGTCTCAGAGATTCTTCCTTTGAGTCATTCAGCCCTCCCTGAGTCACTCAAACCCTGACCCAGAAAAATACACAGGCCTGACTGCCAGCCAAACCATACAATTTACCTACTCTGACTAAAAATACCATTCTAGCACACTAGAGGGTGCTACATGTGGAGAGATGGTGTTTATGTCCTTGGGGTGGCAGTATATGCCTGAATTTAAAGTCACTGTAAGGCAGTACAGTGACAATTCACATCTGGTGACAGGCAACGTGGCAAGTGACATTCCGCATCTGGTGACAGGCAACGTGGCAGGTGACGTGGCAAGTGACAATCCACATCTTGTGCAGGCATCGTGGCAAATGGCAATTCACATCTGGTGGCAGGCAGTGTGCCAAGTAATAATCCACATCTGGTGGCGACAATCCACATCTGATGGCTGGCAACTTGGCAAGTAATGTTCCGCATCTGGTGACAGGCAGCGTGGCAAATGACATTCCACATCTAGTGGCAGGCAGCGTGGCAAATGACATTCCGCATCTAGTGGCAGGCAACGTGGCAAGTAACAATTCACATCTGGTAGCAGGCAGCGTGGCAAGTAACAATCCAGATCTGGTGGCAAGTGACAATCCAGATCTGGTAAGTGACAATCCAGATCTGGTGGCAGGCAGCGTGGCAAGTGACATTCCGGATCTGGTGGCAGGCTACGTGGCAAGTCACAAGCTGCATCTGGTAGCAGGTGACAGTGGCAAGTGACATGCTCAGGGCTACCACTGATTCTAAAAATGAAGAAAGAGCTGCGCTAAACCAAATAAAATAATAAATGCAATGAAGTGACCAAAGCAGCTGACACACAAACAAACCAAGTCCACTAAGTATACAAAAAACCAAAGTGCAGCGCTACGAGTATCCAGCATATACTAGACACATATGTGAAAAACAAATAAAATAATTATTGAATATATACATATGACACCATCAAATGTGAAAAGCCAGGCAAAAGCCCTGCTTTAATTGGAGTGTCCAAATAAAAACCAGGACAGCAAATAATGAAAGTCCATAACATGTGAGGTAAAGAAAGGTGTCTTCTCCAAACGGAGGGTAACAGTAGATGCTGGGAGGCGTGTGTGCACTCAAATGGGAAGGCGACAACAGATACCACAGCACATAGATCTCCAATGAGTATAAATGGATACCCTTACCGGATCCGTAGGACGCACATACCGTATAGCAGTGCGTCAAATAGGCATAAGGGGATGATCTCCCGTGATATCCAGACGGATGGTATCCCACAGGCCATGGTCACCGAAAGGAAGTGATGATCACAGGTGGAAGTTGAACAGCTCCTGCATACATCCTCCAATTCTGGACCGGGAAAATCCAAAGACAGCAGTTCAAAATAGGGCCATGGAAAAAGAAAAAAGGAAGCTCCACATGGTGTAGGTAAAAAAAAAAGGCATTTATTGGATAAAAAACATATAAATAAAAGTGATCACAAAAAGATTAAAAATGGCAATGTGGGAAGCTGAAAATGCTAGCCCTATGCATTTCGACTGAATAGACTTCAACAGGGATGCCCCTGTTGAAGACTATTCAGTCGAAACGCCAGTGCCAAAAAGGTTGGGGACCTCTGCTATAATGCTGTAAGGGACCCTGTGCAGCTAATTGAGCACTAATTATTATGCTGATGCTGGCTGACTTTAATATGCCAATATGTTCTGTGATACTTTTATACATTTTAATCTGCTCTATCTTCATAAGTGACAAATCCAAAATACTATGAGGATAGAGGAACAACAGATTGCGTGATTTATACCCCTGAGGGGAAGGTGCCATTAGACTCTATGGTGGGTCTTTATGTGAGGTGAGCACATATAAAGACCGGTGGAGGACACAGTGGTGTGCTTGATCACTTATTTTGGATTGGTCACCTATGAAGATATAGACACGTGCACTGAGAAGAGTTTTTCTTTTGGATTTAATGTTTTGAATCTTCTAGCAACAGTCACTATATATATAAATGTATATATATATATATATATATATATATATATATATATATATATATATATATATATATATACATATACATATACACATTTTTCTTTGCATATTTCTAGATTATATAGATTGTTTTCACTTTTGATTATTTTCACCTAATTGACACCTGCTTTTCCTCCTGGTTCCAATTGTTGTTGCTATTGTCTATAACAATTTTGCCTTTTTATGGTCCTTTATACGCATTTTTTATGTACACCACTTGGGATGAGCTTCGAGTTCAAGTCGAACTCATGTTCGACTCGAACATCGGCTGTTTGCAAGTTCGCCGAACAGCGAACAATTTGGGGTGTTCGCGGCAAATTCGAATGTCGCGGAACACCCTTTAAAAGTCTATGGGAGAAATCAAAAGTGCTAATTTTAAAGGCTTATATGCAAGTTATTGTCATAAAAAGTGTTTGGGGACCTGGGTCCTGCCCCAGGGGACATGGATCAATGCAAAAAAAAGTTTTAAAAACGTCCATTTTTTCGGGAGCAGTGATTTTAATAATGCTTAAAGTCAAACAATAAAAGTGTAATATCCCTTTAAATTTCATAGCTGGGGGGTGTCTATAGTATGCCTGTAAAGGGGCACATGTTTCCCGTGTTTAGAACAGTCTGACAGCAAAATGACATTTCAAAGAAAAAAAGTCATTTAAAACTACTTGCGGCTATTGCATTGCCGGTCCGACAATACACATAAAAGTTCATTGATAAAAACGGCATGGGACGCACGGTGACTTGACGGGTCATGTCCCATGCGTCAGAGTCTGACATTTTGCTGTCAGACTGTTCTAAACACGGGAAACATGCGCCCCTTTACAGGCATACTATAGACACCCCCCAGCTACGAAATTTAAAGGGATATTACACTTTTATTGTTTAACTTTAAGCATTATTAAAATCACTGCTCCCGAAAAAACAACCGTTTTTAAAACTTTTTTTTGCATTGATCCATGTCCCCTGGGGCAGGACCCAGGACCCCAAACACTTTTTATGACAATAACTTTCATATAAGCCTTTAAAATTAGCACTTTTGATTATTCATGTTCGTGTCCCATAGACTTTAACGGTGTTCGCGTGTTCGAACAAACTTTTGTCCTGTTCGCATGTTCTGGTGCGAACCGAACAGGGGGGTGTTCGGCTCATCCCTACACACCACTTTCATTGTTTGACACAAAAACTACCACCGGTAGTTGTTACTTCCTCTATCTCAAAAGGGAAAAAAAAATCTTTGGATGCTTTTTAACTTTCTAAAATCTTTCAAAAGACCACTTTCAACATTCTAGCTGTGTTTTATGTGAAAAAAACAGGTACCTTTTTGTCTGGAGAAATCTGATGCCTAAACTTGTCATTTAATACAGTTGGTGTGTTACTAGGCTTATCGGTTGCTGTTTTTTACAATTTTTTTATAGCAAGGCTTACTTGTCTACAGTATATTGGTATGATCCACATTCTATGCATTAAGATAAAAAGCCTTCTGTGTGCAACAGCCCCCCTAATAGTTACCTGAGGCCCCTCTCTGTCCAGCGATGTCCACAAGTGTCTCAGCCATCCGAGATTCTCCATCCTGATTGGCTGAGACACAGCAGCGGCGCCATTGGCTCCCGTTGCTGTCACTAATAGGGCGTACACACGGTCGGACTTTGTTCGGACATTCCGACAACAAAATCCTAGGATTTTTTCCGACGGATGTTGGCTCAAACTTGTCTTGCATACACACGGTCGCACAAAGTTGTCGGAAAATCCGATCGTTCTAAACGCGGTGACGTAAAACACGTACGTCGGGACTATAAACGGGGCAGTGGCCAATAGCTTTCATCTCTTTATTTATTCTGAGCATGCGTGGCACTTTGTCCGTCGGATTTGTGTACACACGATCGGAATTTCCGACAACGGATTTTGTTGTCGGAAAATTTTATCTCCTGCTCTCCAACTTTGTGTGTCGGAAAATCCGATGGAAAATGTCCGATGGAGCCCACACACGGTCGGAATTTCCGACAACACGCTCCGATCGGACATTTTCCATCGGAAAATCCGACCGTGTGTACGGGGCATTAAAGTCAGCTAGCCAATCAGCGGAGAGAGGGGGTGGGGTCAGTTCAGTGTCTGAATGGACACAGGGAGCTGTGACTCAGCTTGGGTGTCCCCATAGCAAGCTGCTTGCTGTGGGGGCACTGAACAGGAGGAGGGGCCAGGAGCACAGAAGAGGGACCCGATAAGAAGAGGATCTGGGCTGCTCTGTGCAAATCCACTGCAACAGAGCAAGTAAGTATAACATGTTTGTTATTTTTATAGGAAAAACAACAAGACTTTTCAATCACTTTAAGGCCCCTTTCACATGGAAAGCCCACTCGGATCCGCCTGTCCATTTTTCAGGCGGATCCGAATGGGCCATCCATCGACTCCTATGGGGAGATGCATGTCAGCGGAGAAGTGCCTGCCATCCAATCCGATATAAACAGACGTATGGCTATACCTTAGCCATCTATCTTGGCGAATTGGATGAGATCTGATTTCCGATCTCTCCATAGGAATCAGCGGTGCTCTGACAGGCCCCTCCCCGCTCAGTGAGCAGAGTCGGACCTGTCATCCGCTGGCTCAGCGGAGATCAACGGAGCAATCTCCTGCTGAGCTGGTGGACTCCGCTAAACGGATCTGCCTCGTGTGAATGAGGCCTAACACCTGAGTCACTGAATCTGGGTCAGGGTTACTAGAGGCCAGGGCTGTATGACTCTTCCTGGCAGCTATCTGGTGCCTCCCACCGGTATCTGGAATATTGGAGAATGTTCTAGAACTAGAGGGCAAAGGTGAGAAGGAGCTGCCATGAATATTTATGGGACCTCAGCCAATCCCCAGAAGTGGGCTAGCAGGGGGACTGAGAAAATCCCATAAATAGACATGGGCCATGCCAGCAGGGGAGTCGGGTGGAAGATGGAGATGGAGTGCTGAGGAGAGGCTGTCGGGACCCCTGCCGGAGAGGGGTTTTACTTTGGGTTGGAGCAAGTTATCAACCCCTAATAAAACAAGAAAAGCAAGCCAAGGACCAAGGACTGTTTTCTGTGTTGGAATGCATGAAGGAAATGCTGTGTGCCTGGATGTGTAGCAGTGGGGAATCCTAACTCAGCAGCTCTTGTGTGGGGTGTGCTCTATGTCTCTCTCTCTCTCTCTCTCTCTCTCTGTCTCGACCTATATTGTAGCAGGGCAGTACCTTGCCAGGATCCAGGTCTAATAAACAGTCAGTTTACTAATGAGTCAGCTGTGTTCTGGGCTTTAACCGCTTCAGCCCCAGAAGAATTTACCCCCTTCCTGACCAGAGCACTTTTTGCGATTCGGCACTGTGTCGCTTTAAATGACAATTGCGCTGTCGTGCGACGTGGCTCTCAAACAAAATTGATGTCCTTTTTTTCCCACAAATAGAGCTTTCTTTTGGTGGTATTTGATCACCTCTGCGATTTTTATTTTTTGCGCTATAATCAAAATAAGAGCGACAATTTTGAAAAAAACGCATTATTTTTTACATTTTGCTATAATAAATATCCCCCAAAAATTATATAAAAAAAAATTTTTTTTCCTCAGTTTAGGCCGATACGTATTCTTCTACATATTTTTGGTAAAAAAAATAATTCGCAATAAGCGTTTATTGATTGGTTTGCGCAAAAGTTATAGCATTTACAAAATAGGGGATAGTTTTATGGCATTTTTATTAATAATTTTATTTTTACTAGTAATGGCGGCGATCAGCGATTTTTACTGCGACGTTATGGCGGACATGTCGGACATTTTTGACACATTTTTGGGACCATTGTCATTTATACAGCGATCAGTGCGATTAAAAATGCACTGATTACTGTGTAAATGACACTGGCAGTGAAGGGGTTAACCACTAGGGGGCGGGGAGGGGTTGATCAGTACTAGGGGAGTGTTTTCTAACGATAGGGGGGTTGGGCTGTGTGTGTCACTAGACTGATCACTGCTCCCGATGACAGGGAGCAGTGATCAGTGACACTTGTCACTAGGCAGAACGGGGAGATGCTGTGTACATCAGCATCTCCCCATTCGTCCTCTCCGTGAGGCGATCGCGGGGACCCCCGCGGCGGTCGAGTCCACGGGACCCGCGACCCGACTCACGGAGCTCCCGGACGGCGCGCACGCAATGGCACGGCGGGGAATTCAAATGGACGTACCTGTAAGTCCATTTGCCCAGCCGTGCCATTCTGCTGACGTACATCGGCGTGCGCCGGTCAGGAAGTGGTTAAGTAATCACCAGACCAAGGCTCTAGGCTCTCAGTTGGAGACAACTCCACCCTGCAGACAGGAGGTCTGGGCATGGGAGTCAGTAGGGCTTCACTTAGGAGAGAGAGGTGGGACCAGGGTAGCACGAGGCTACTTGCTGTATGCACAGAGGTGCTGAGAGTCCGGTCTGTGGGAGACAGACAAAGGCCCCAAAGTGCAAGGCCTGAGCTGGAGAGTTGCGTTCACAAGCCAGGAGGGCTGAAAATCGTTTACTTTGGTAGCAGGACTAAAATACTGAATACCCCTGTGAGGCAATCTTCTGTGTTTGTTTTGAACTTTCTTTTAAATAAAAGTGGGCAAAACCAGCCCTGAAATGTATAAAAGCGAGTGGTGGTGTCCTTAAAGCGCTACACTTGGAGTGAACCCCTGACTATATACAGTATTTCACAAAACTGAGTACACCCCTCACATTTTTGCAAATATTTTATTGTATCTTTTCATGTGACAATACTGAAGAAATTATACTTTGCTACAATGTAAAGTAGTGAGTAGAGCTGCACGATTCTGGCTAAAATGAGAATCACGATTTTTTTGCTTAGAGGATAGATCACGATTCTCTCACGATTCTCGCGGCATAACATCATCTTTCACATTAAAACAAAAAAAATTGCGCTAACTTTACTGTTTCTTTTTTTTTATTTATTGAAGTGTATTTTTTCCCAAAAAATTGCATTTGAAAGACTGCTGGGCAAATACAGTGCGACATAAAATATTGCAGCAATTGCCATTTTATTCCATATTATAAAATATTATAATAAATAAATATATATATATATATATATTTTATCTCTAATGTTTGGGGGTTCCAAGTAATTTTTTTTAGCAAAAAATATTGATTTTAACTTAAGAAAGAAGTGTCAGAAAAAGATTTAGACTTTAAGTGGTTAAACTTCCTGCATTTACACGTTGTTTAAAGCTTGGCAGATTGCCCAGGTTATTTGTTTACACAGAGAAGTTCTATCCCTTTGATCTAAGAAGGAAGTTAGATACAATGTTTTCAAGTTCTAAACTTGGCAGAATGCCTGGATGTTTTCTTTTGACAGCTGAGTGAGCAGATAATCTCTCCACTTGTTTATATGAAAGAATCGTCAAACTCAGCAGGAGAGATCGTCAGGGGAGGTGAATCGAGATCACGATTTTTTAACGATTAATTGTGCAGCTCTATTAGTGAGTGTACAGCTTGTATAACAGTGTAAATTTGCTGTCCCCTCAAAATAACTCAACACACAGCCATTAATGTCTAAACCACTGGCAACAAAAGTGAGTACACCCCTAAGTGAAAATGTCCAAATTGGGCCCGAAGTGTCAATATCTTGTGTGATCACCATTATTTTCCAGCATTTCCTTAACCTTCTTGGGCATGGAGTTCACCATAGCTTCAATGGTTGCCACTGGAGTCCTCTTCCACTCCTGCATGATGACATCACAGAGCTGGTGGATGTTAGAGACCTTGTGCTCCTCCACCTTCTGTTTGAGGATGCCCCACAGATGCTCAATAGGGTTTAGGTCTGGAGACATGCTTGGCTAGTCCATCACCTTTACCCTTAGTTTCTTCAGTAAGGCAGTGGTCATCTTGGAGGTGTGTTTGGGGTTGTTATCATGTTGGAATACTGCCCTGTGGCCCAGTCTCCAAAGGGAGGGGATCATGCTCTGCTTCAGTATGTCACAGTAAATGTTGGCATTCATGGTTCCCTCAATTAACTGTAGCTCCCAGTGCTGGCAGCACTCATGCAACCCCAGACCATAACACTCCCATCACCATGCTTGACTGTAGGAAAATACACTTGTCTTTCTTCTCCTCACCTGGTTGCCGCCACACATGCTTGACACCATCTGAACCAAATACGTTTATCTTGGTCTCATCAGACCACAGGACATGGTTCCAGTAATCCATGCCCTTAGTCTGCTTGTCTTTAGCAAACTGTTTGCGGGCTTTCTTGTGCATCATCTTTAGAAGAGGCTTCCTTCTGGGACGACAGCCATGCAGACCAATTTGATGCAGTGTGCGGCATATGGTCTGAGCACTGACAGGCTGACCCCCACCCCTTCAACCTCTGCAGTAATTCTGGCAGCACTCATACATCTATTTTCCAAAGACAACTTCTGGATATGATGCTGAGCACGTGCACTCAACTCCTTTGGTTGACCATGGCGAGGCCAGTTCTGAGTGGAACCTGTCCTGTTAAACTACTGTATAGTCTTGGCCACTGTGCTGCAGCTCAGTTTCAGGGTCTTGGCAATCTTCTTATAGCCTAGGCCATCTTTATCTAGAGCAACAATTCTTTTTTTCAGATCCTCAGAGAGTTATTTGCCATGAGGTGCCACGCTGAACTTCCAGTGAAATATATATTTGGTCTGTGTATATATATATTTGGTCTGTGTGTATATATATATATATATATATATATATATATATATATATATATACACACACACACACACACACACACAGTTGTGCTCATAAGTTTACATGCCCTGGCAGATTTGATTTCTTGTCCATTTTTCAGAAAATATGAATGATAACACAAAAACTTTTCTTTCACTCTTGGTTAGTGTTTGGCTGAAGCCATTTATTATCAATCAACTGTGTTTACTCTTTTTAAATCATAATCACAACAGAAACTACCCAAAATACCCATATCAAAAATTTACATACCCCAGTTCTTAATACCGTGTATTGCCCCCCTTTAACATAAATGACAGCTTGAAGTCTTTTGTGGTATTTGTGGATGAGGCTCTTTATCTTCTCAGATGGTAAAGCTGCCCATTCCTCTTGGCAAAAAGCCTCCAGCTCCTGTAAATTCTTGGGTTGTCTTGCATGAACTGCACGTTTGAGATCTCCCCAGAGTGGCTCAATGATATTGAGGTCAGGAGGCTGAGATGGCCACTCCAGAACCTTCACTTTATTCTGCTGTAGGCAATGACAGGTTGACCTGGCCTTGTGTTTTGGATCATTGTCATGTTGGAATGGCCAAGTACGTCCCATGCGTAGCTTCCTGGCTGATGAATGCAAATGTTCCTCCAGTATTTTTTGATAACATACTACATTCATCTTGCCATCAATTTTGACCAAATTTCTTGTGCCTTTGTAGCTCACACATTCCGAAAACATCAGTGATCCACCTCCGTGTTTCACAGTAGGAATTGTGTACCTTTCATCATAGGCATTGTTGACTCCTCTCCAAATGTAGCGTCTATGGTTGTGGCCAAAAAGCAAAATTTTTGGTCCCATCACTCCAAATGACTTTTTTCCAGAAGGTTTGAGGTTTGTCTGTGCTGTTTGGCGTATTGTAAGCGGGATACTTTGTGGCATTTGCTTAGTAATGGCTTTCTTCTGGCGACTTGACCATGCAGCCCATTTTTCTTCAAGTGCCTGCTTATTGTGCATCTTGAAACAGCCACACCACATGTTTTCAGAGAGTCCTGTATTTCACCTGAAGTTATTTGTGGGTTTTTCTTTGAATCCCAAACAATTTTCCTGGCAGTTGAGGCTGAAATTTTAGTTGGTCTACCTGACCGTGGTTTGGTTTCAGCAGAACTCTTAATTTTATACTTCTTGATTAGAGTTTCAACACTGCTGATTGGCATTCTCAATTCCTTGGATATCTTTTTATATTCCTTTCCTGTTTTATATAGTTCAACTACCTTTTCCTGCAGATCTTTTGACAATTCTTTTGCTTTCCCCATGACTCAGAATCCAGAAACGTCAGTGCAGCACTGGATGAAAGGTTTGACAGTCTGTCAGGAGTCCAGAAACTCATTGACTTTTTTTACACACACACTAATTACAAGCAAACAGATCACAGGTGGGGATGGTTACCTTTAATAGCCATTCAAACCCTTTTGTGTGCATGTTATCAGGCCAAAATCACCAACTTTTGATCAGGGTCCTTTGGGTAGTTTCTGTTGTGAGTAAACACAGCTGATTGATAATAAATGGCCTCAGCCAAACACTAACCATGAATGAAAGAAAAGATTTTGTGTAAATTCTGCCAGGGTATGTAAACTTATGAGCACAACTGTGTGTATATAGATAGATTAAAATCTGGGGGTGGTTAGCTCTTGTGGTAGATGAGTGTACATTCAGTATGAACCATTTTTAAGGGCCTGGTAGCCCACTTTTCTTAAAGAGAAAAAACAAAGTTCCAGTTCAACAAAACTGGTTTCCCATGCAGGGGTTACATGCTCTCACTGTATAACAAGTAACTGAATACCAATCCACCTGGCTCTACAGTCAGTAGCACAGCTGCTCTTTGGTCTCCCCGACCATGGGCTCCTTAAACTAACTCAGCCTGTGCTCGCAACACCTTATTGCTCAGGCCCTACTCCTGACCTCTGGATAGGGTTCTCCAAGCACCCTGGGCTCTGCCACTCTTGAGACTCACAGATTTATAACCTGGAATCCCTAGTTGCCTCAGCTCCCTCTGTCCTTTACTGCCCAGCTTAGCTGTCTCAACTCTCTTAGTTCCGTGGGTAAGGGAATCTCCATCATGGATTTTTGTCTCCCCAGTAGGTCACCTCTTTTGGCTGGAGCACACCTCTATCTTCACATACCAGCTGTGTTTCTGAAGGCAGCAGCTCCAACTGCACTGAGCTTTCCTCAAGCCTGGCTTAAAATGATCCTGCACACCCGCACCCTTATACAGAGTGCAGGCAGCTAGCAAAGCCATGACACAGGATTGAAGGCTCTTTTCCACCCAAGACACTTTGGAACCTTCAAACTCAAAGCCCTGATCCAGAACTACCAAATCCTGAGAAAACATAGAGCACAGATTCCTCCAGTCACAATAAACATGCCAGAGCTTCTCAAATTGTACCTTTGAGAATCCTGTGTCTTTTTTTTATACCAATTTGCTAAACTCTTACCGTTGCAGCGCTTCACCCTGTAAATATTTAGTGTGCTAGACTAGGTTTTGTTAGTGTAGGTAAATTGTCAGCCTTGGCTGGCAGCTTTGCCTGTGTTGTTTTTTTAATCTGGGTCAGGTGAGTGACTAGGGGAGGGCTGGGTGACTCACAGGCAGCAGCTCTGAGACCTCCCCCTACTTCTAAAAACTTGAAGATTCTAGAGGAATGGGAGTGGAGGTGAGGAGGAGCTGTCTGGAGTAGTCTGAGGGCCCTGGCCAATCCCCAACAAATGGGTTGGCGGGGGTGCTATGGATGTTATGTTTGTTTATGAGCAACTCTATGATGCATCTCTGTTGTGCTTACTTCCTGTGCGGTGTTTCCTGTTCCTGCTGAGTATTATTCAATGAACATGGCTTCTGTGCAGAAATGGCTTGTGCTGTCTTTACTTACATCACATGAAATGGTATCAGAAGTATCTGGATCTGCGTTCTTTCCACACATTTGATGCTGAGAGCCTGCTAGCTTTGATGTGAGAGTCCTTAGAACTGATTGTGCCTCATAGCAATTGCAGTCTTGTCCTGGACTGGCATCCTGGCAGGTAACTGCATTCCACTGCCTGAGGCAATGAGGTTGAGTGGAGATAGCAGTAACTAGGATAATTTCAGGGCTGAGTTTGAGGATTACTCTCTAGCCACAGGGCTAAATGAGAAGCCTGCAGCAGTGCAAGCAGCCACACTGAGAAGGGTGATGGGCAGTGAATGCCTCCATGTTTACAAGCATAATCTGAAACTCACAGAGGAGCAAAAGAGTGACACTAAAGCCATTCTGGATGCAAGAGAAGCTTTCTTCAGGCCCTCTAAAAATGTCATATATGAAAGAAGACTGTGAATTAATAGACAGGTTCATCACACGGCTAAGAGAAAAAGCTGCAAGCTTTGAGTATGGCTCTCTGAGAGATGAACTTATTTGTGATAAAATAGTTTTGGGTATCACCAGTGAAAGTACACAGCGCCACCTATTGAGAAAACATGATTTAGACCTACAAACAAAATTGAGTACCGCAGAACTTGCTGACAAATATATGAAAGCTATGGAGCAGGATAAACTGATTGACAATATCAATGCAGCCTCTAAACAATAGCAAAGGTTCAAGAACCACCAGCATAAGTTTCAGCACAAGAGTCGCCTACACAACTCACCTGAGTGTCATGCCTGTGTCTCTCGGGCAGCATTGGAGGGTCAGTAGAGAGGAAATAAAGCAGGCAGTTTACACGCTGTAGAGGAGCGCTTTCATTATGGTAGAGGTGAACAGGATTTAACCCAGCTGTGGTTGGCTGCCGCTATGAAGGGACCCGAGTGGCTGCACAGCCAGTTGGCATCCCTTATAAAAGACCAGGTATCCGGGTCGGTAGCGGGGGGGCAGGAACTCCCACGCGCTCAGAGGTCTCTGCCTCCGGAGCGTTTTTACCGGGATCCTCCCCCTGAGCTTTGCGCCATGTTAGGAGCCCCGCCCGGAACCCGTCAGGCACACCTGCTAAGCAAACATCGGCTGCTGCAGGTAGATCACCTGGATGGAATCCTCACCATAGGCAGAGCGAGGCGGCGGGTCACGTGTGCACGCTGCCCCCACCCATTTGGCGTCACTGTCTGGAGCCTGCGGACTCCGCCCCCACTGACACTCATGCGAGGGGGGGTCCCTGCAAGGGAAATGATCAGTCACGGCCGCCAGGCCATTACCAGACAGGACCGGTGGATCCATTCCAGGGCAGGTCCCCCTGCGGGCAGTAAAAGAGACAGAAGTGGCAGACAATCACAGGCTGCCACAAGAGGCACCAGACGGGTGGACCATCAGAGAGGCTGTTCAGGGGCAGATCTGGTGCTGAGAGGAGGGGCCAGCAATGGCACGGATCCTCAGCATCCAGGCCCTCTCCGCCTGGGATGCTAGGTACAGATGATCAGCAACTTCTGGGGGAGCGGTCTGAAGGAGAGCTGTCATACTTAGAAGAGAAGGAGTCACAGAACAAGCAGGCACCAGTGGATTCGGGTGCGACTGTGTTGGGGTCACCCCTGGTCAGCCGATAAGTCTTCCTCCTTATCTCTCAGCTTTTTTAATACAGCATTGGGTGGGTTGTTGGGTTTAAGTGATGGAGGTGATTCAGTAGATACCAGGGCCGCGCCACAGGCTGGGGTCTCGATGGCTGGCCCGCAAGGTGCAGGTAGTACACCTGCCACTTTTGGCATAGATGTGCGGTTGCGCGATTTACTGGGAGGCTTACAGGATTTGGTACGGCGATTTGCGGGGGGCAAAGGGGTACAGCCCCCTTAGCTGTTGCCATGGATTCAGCCAGGTGGTGGGTCGGTTGTGGACGGGGCAGGTACGGGGTCCAGTGCGGTGTCCCCCCCTCCCTCTGGTCCCTCCATCGCCCCTGTCGCCACAGGAATTTCAGTATTGCCCCTGGCATCTGGTGCAGCAATTGCGGTGCCAGAGAAGGCCGGAGTGTTGCAGGAGGTCTTGGGAAAAACGCAGGTTGTGCGGTTAGCCGACGCTGCAAAATGCGAACACGATTATGTGTGCTTTGAAGGGCCGTTAGGGACACATTTAAAACAGGAAGTCCGAAAAAAGAATTGCAAGGGTGAGTATGTGGAGATCTTCTCCTTGCTGCCTTTAGAGAAATTGAACCTGGACGGGCTCAAGCTTGACAACGCTAAGAAGGAGGACGAGGAGACATGGCGGTATAGATTGATTCCGGGGACTTTTGCGAACTGGCTGCAAGTATTTTCCATTATGGCAAGCGTCATTGGGGAGAAGAATCCAGAGCATTGTTCAGCACTTTTTTGTTACATGGACGCCATCAGCAAGGCTCACAGAGTTTATGGGGGATCTGCTTGGCTACGTTACGATGAGCATCCGGCCATCCTTCCATTGGGACCACAAGGATTTTAGCCTCTGGATGTGGCTTATTTCCTAGGCGGGGCTCCAAATCAGTTTTTTCCAGGAGGGTCGGTGGTACAGCCTCCCCTGAACAACCAGCCAATAAAAAATGTGGTCTCTGTTGCCAGTACAACGAGGGATCATGTAAGTGTTGGGGGATCATGCCGTTTTAAACATGAGTGCTCCGGCTGCGGAGGTGTGCATCCCATGTCCCGCTGCTTTAAAAAAGGCAAGGTCCGTGCCAGAGATTTTGCAAACAAGGGGAATGACGCCGGTGAAGGGGGGAAGGATGCAACCTTTCCTAAGTAGATATCTGGACCGGGATACTGCGCAGCTGTTAAGGGAGGGATTCTTGGAAGGTTTTCGCATCCCATGTTCCTTGGCTGCCGTGCCGCCTATGGCACAGAATTTGCTTTCTGCTTTGCAGCATCCGGGGGTGGTCTCTGACAAATTGGCTAAGGAGGTGGTGCTGGGTTGCATGGATGGGCCTTTCCCGGGGAAGCCTTTGCCAGATCTGGTGATCTCGCCACTAGGGGTGATGCCTAAGAAAGAACCACACAAGTTCTGCCTGATCCATCTCCTGTCATTCCCGCTGGGAGGTTCTGTCAACGATGCCATAAAACCAGAAGCGTGTGCGGTGTCGTATACTTCCTTTGACGCAGCAGTGAGCTGGGTTTGCCACTACGGAAAAGGGGCTCTAATGGCTAAATCTGACATTTAGTTGGCTTTTCGTTTGCTTCCAGTTCACCTAGACAGTTTCCGCTTGCTGTGGGTGTGGTTGGCAGGGCAAATTTTATGTCAATCGCTGCTTGCCCATGGGCTTTTCCATTTCCTGCGCTCTGGTTGAGACATTCAGTTCCTTTGTTGAATGGGTTCGGGATGTGTCGGGGGTGAATTCAGTCATTCATTATTTGGATGATTTCTTTGCGTGGGGCCGCCTTCTTCTAATGTGTGTGCGATACTTCTATCTACGTTGCAGCACATTGCAGGTAGTTTTGGTATTCCTTTGGCTAAGGACAAGACGGAGGGCCCGACGACCATGCTCAGTTTCCTGAGCATAGTTCTAGACTCAGATGCCATGGAGTGTCGCTTACCGAAGGATAAATTGTTGACACTCAAGACGGAGATTCTTGGGATATTGGGCTGCACAAAATTCAGCATCGGAGGCTACAATCCCTGTTGGGTAAGTTCAACTTTGCATGTCGCATTATTCCCATGGGTCGGGTGTCTTGCTGTCGACGGCTACAGCTGGGGTTAGGTCACCTACACATTTTATCCATCTCACTAGGGAACATCGGGAGGATTTGTGGGTGTGGCACACGTTTGTGGAAAGCTATAATGGTAGATCAGTTTGGATGTCCGGACCGGTGAGTGTAATGAAACGTCCCACACTCCGCTTGAGTGCTTTTGTCATATACCACTTCCTCCCAGTATGAATATAGATATCAGATATTTCAACTGCTCACAAGCACAAAACAAGACGATACTTGTTTAATTGCTGAACATGGACTCTTTTATTAGAACCAAAATACAAGTCTTATATACAGTAAAAGAGGAGGTTCCTCCCTCCTGCTCATATAACTCTAACAATACACCTGTAACCAGAGACCTAATTAACATGAGCTAGTTTACTAAATCATTTACCCAGACTAGGTGACTCAGAGATATGATCCCTCAGGGTAGACTTCACGTCTCCTAGCTCACCGACTATACAATACACATTATCATGAATATCAACACAGAACTCCTTCATACAATAGCAAGGTTAATTAACACAAACAACAATGGGTGAAATACTCTTAGAAGCCACACTAGTAGACAACAGGAGACCCAGGGCTTTCCAGATCTCAGTAATCAGCATTACTTTCACATACATCTGCTATATGAATCCCAAGCATGCAGAGACCATCATGGCCTCCTTAATAATGTCCTTTTGGGTTACATAACAGAATATCTTCCTAAATGCTTGTAGCTCCCTCAAATGCCAGGGCCCATAGTCGGTAGGCAAGAGGCTAGCATTAAGTCCCCTCCAAAAGCCTCTGTCCTGGGTGAGTCTGTCACAGTGAGAAATTTCGACTTGGAGCTGTTTACGGATGCAGCGGGGTCGACAGGTTATGGGGTATTCTACCAGGGTCACTGGAGCTCCTATTCAGACGCAGGATTCCCCAGTAACCTGGTGCTCCTGGAGGGTGAATCATTTTGGAATTTGAAACTTCAGTTGAATTGCGACAACATGGGTGTGGTTCAAGTCATTAACCGCATCTCAGCGCCGTCACAACCTGTTATATGGCTGCTGTGCCACATATACGCTGCCCACAGATGAATATTTTTCTGTATGCTGTACACCTCCCGGGGGTCGACAATACTTTGGCTGACTCCTTGTCTCGATTTCAGTGGGACAGGTTCCGAGAGCTGGCACCAGCAGCAGAACAACGGGGGGTTCCTTGTTCCAGTTGGCTGTGGGAGATTGCCTTGGAGCCATCGCTGGATGGATCAGAAGGTCAGTGAGTGAGGCCGTGTGGGCGGCATACACCAAGGTATGGCAGTAATGGCTGGAGATGGTGCGGCAAGCTGATGGGGATCTGGAAGATTCGGAGGTAAGGCTGATGGTCCTTTACTTAGTTTCCAGGAACCTGGAGCAGGGCGCGTGGGTGTCTGCCATTGAGCGGAAACTTACTGGCTTGGCCTTTTTTATTAAATTGCAGGGCTGGGTGGATGTTACGAAAGGTTTTTGGGTTCGGCAGGCTTTAAAAGGGTATCGGACGTTGCATAAGCATAAGGATGCTAGAGCCTCATGGTTTCACAATCGACTAATCAAGCACAGGCATTCCCTCAAACAGGAGGGGTTATACAGCAACCAATGAACAATGACTAGGGGAGTCCTATGGGCGTATCTGGGCGGGGGCAGCGTGTACGATCTGCAGCCCCTTGTCTCTGTAAACTATCTTCAGCATGATCACAGTAAGCCTGAGATCATGAACGCTTTCCCCGACGACGACGACTCAAAGATTCCCATTTTTACCATTTGGCGTGAATCCTTATTCTGCGTTGTTCAGAAAAAAATGAATACCCGGACTATACTACCATTCCTGCTGATGGGAGATTATCTGCAGGTGTACGCCATGGCACCCCAAATATGTTGATCAGGCATACAGGGGTGACACGAGCGCACATCTGCTAAACCGATAATGTCTTTGCAGAGCAAACACATCCCCCCAGATGATCGTTCTGTGCATCGTACAGGGGCCCTTCGCCGGCGGACATATCCCCACTCTGCAAACACTTCTCTCCAACCTCAGGAAGTTTTCCACTACCAAACAGATCTCAACCAGCGTCAGTTTCCCCAGTCAGCACTTTAGAGCGGGTTGCGGGAGAACTAACACTGGGAGACACTATGATACATATTAAAATACATCTTCATAAAATTTCCACAACAGCAGGTCTAAGACAGACCAGGTGGGCAAGGGCGCGTGGGTGAGAGAGGGGTTGAGAAAGAAGGGTGACGCTGCAGGGATGCTGGGCTGCAGGAGGTGGATTATCAGCCGGGAGCGCGTGGGTGCAGCTGTTTCCACTGCCAGGTTCCACGGTGTGTCCGGTGGGGGTTGTACGGGAATTTTTGGATGTTCGCCTGGTTGTGGAGGGGCCGTTTCTGTTACATAGGGATGGGTCTCTGTTGTTCAAATTTCAGTTCGTCGCCATTTTCCGGAAGAGTCTTCGGACAGGGTGTTTGGAAGAAAATGCGCCGTCTTGCCTGATCCGACTTTGGCATGCGACTTGTGCTCTGATGATCTTGAGGGAGAACTCCACGCCAAATTTTAAATAACAAACCGGCATGGGATCCCCCTCCAAGAGCATACCAGGCCCTTCGGTCTAATATGGATTTTAAGGGGAACCCCCTACGCCTAAAAAACTGCATGGGGGTCCCCCCAAAATCCATACCAGACTCTTATCCAAGCACGCAGCCCGGCAGGTCAGGAGAGGG
The DNA here is from genome assembly GCF_042186555.1 of Aquarana catesbeiana. Classification (NCBI taxonomy): domain Eukaryota; kingdom Metazoa; phylum Chordata; class Amphibia; order Anura; family Ranidae; genus Aquarana; species Aquarana catesbeiana. The sequence goes on along the minus strand of NC_133335.1, from coordinate 98,246,918 downwards.
GGTGGGGACGAGCGAGTGCCTCCCCTCCTGAACCATACCCGGCCGCATGCCCTCAACATTGGGGTGGGTGCTTTGGGGCAGGGGGGGCGCCCTGCAGCCCCCCACCAAAGCACCTTGTCCCCGTTGGTTGTTGGGGTCTGCGGGTGGAGGGCTTATCGGAATCTGTGAGCCCCCTTTAATAAGGGGCCCCCAGATCCCGGCCCCCCCACTTCTTCCCTCCGGTCTTCTTCCCATCATGCCCTGAGCGGTTACGTCATAAGGGGCGGGGTCACCAGATGACATCACCCCCATGCTTATATAAGTCGTTGCGCACCGTGCACGTGTCGTAGAGAGTGTCGTGTCAACATCGGAAGAAAACCGGAGGGAAGAAGACGATGGTGAAGACCGGGCTAACGCTAGCAAAAGAGCAGGCAAAAGAGCAGAAGATAGCAGAGGGGCCCGGCAGAAGACACCGGAGAGCGGGAGAAGAACCGGAGACTGGGAGAAGAGGCCAGAGAGCGGAGAAGTCGGAAGAGACCCCCCAAGTCAGAAGAGACCCCCGGAGCTGCCTAATAAATTACTTTAAAAACCGGTCTAGTGTGTTTATTTTATTGACACTTTTTTGCCCCAGGTGAATGGGTAGGGGTACGATGTAACCCATACTCATTCAACTAGGGTCGGGGGGCCGGGATCTGGGGGCCCCTTATTAAAGGGGGCTCGTGGATTCTGATAAGCACCCCTGCCCGCAGACCCTGACAACCAACGGCCAGGGTCGTCGGGAAGAGGCCCTTGTCCTCATCAACATGAGGACAAGGTGCTTTGGGGTGGGGGGGCTGCAGGGCGCCCCCCTGCCCCAAAGCACCCACCCCCCATGTGCATGCGGCCTAGTACGGTTCAGGAGGGGGGGCACGCGCTCGTCCCCACCCCCTTTCCTGACCGGCTGGGCTGTGTGCTCGGATAAGGGTCTGGTATGGATTTTGGGGGGACCCCATGCCATTTTTTCAGCGTAGGGGGTTCCCCTTGAAATCCATATCAGACCGAAGGGCCTGGTATGCCTTTGGAGGGGGAACCCATGCCGGTTTTTCATTTAAAATTTGGCGTGGAGTTCCCCCTCAAGATTAATGCCAAACACAGAGCCTGATATTGGCGGGGATCCAAGTCGGATCCCTGTTCATTGAAAGCCAGACGTATGCTTCAAGTCACAGGGCAAAGTCGGATCCAAAGTAGGACAGCTGTCGTGTCGCACCAGTGTGAACCCGGCCTAAACAACATAATCCAACCCTGCCAGCTGGACTCGGGTGCAACGTGTGATGTCATGAGTTTAAAGGACAAAATGAAACTGGCACCCAAAGCACCCCTTCAGCCTTGTAGCACCAAACTAAGATTGTATTCAGGGGAACTAATGGAATCATTGGGGCTTTTCCAAACTGAATGCAGTACATGATTGTATATACACAAACTGAACTTTGAGATTCTTAAAGCCGTTTAGAAACCGCTATTATCTCTTCTCTCTACACTCTTCCACGGGGTGTGCAAAAACCATTTGTAATGGAGCTTTTTATTCTTTTTTTTTTTAAATGATTGTACTGGGGTTTGAGTCTGTGGCACAGCAATCAAAGCAGGAAGCCCAGGTGTTGTTTAACCGGTTCCCACCTGCCTCACGCAGATATACTACAGCAGAATAGCTGCCCTGAGTGAAATCCCGTATGGGTACGTCCACTCCTTTAGCGGCCACCAGAAGGCGCGCACTCGCCACTGCACGGCGGGGGACCGCGCGATCACGTGCACAAGCACCAGTACGGGGATTTGTGTGTGTAAACACACAAAACCCTGTGCTGTCAGGGAAGAGGAGCCATATCGTTTGTTCCTACTAAGTCTCCTCTCCTAGTCAATCCTATCCCCCCACAGTTAGAACACACTGAGGGAACACACAATTAACTCCTTGATCGCCCCCTAGTGATAACCCCTTACCTGCCAGTAACATTTACACAGTAATCAGTGCATTTTTATAGCACTGATCGCTATATAAATGCAATGGTCCCAAAAAAGTGTCAAAAGTCTCTGATCTGTCCGTCACAATACTGCTAAAAATTGCAGGTCACCGCCATTGCTAGTAAAAAAAAAATAAAAAAAATAAAAATGCCATAAATCTTTCCCATAGTTTGTAGACACTATAACTTTTACGCAAAGCAATCAATACATGCTTATGCGATTTTTTTTTTTTTTTTACCAAAAATATGTTGAAGAATATATATTGGCCTAAACTGATGAAGAAATTTGTTTTTTAAAAAAAATTGTGGGGATATTGATTAAAGCAAAAAGTAAAAAATATTGTTTTTTTTCAAAGTTTCCCTCTTTTTGTGTTTATAGCGCAAAAAATAAAAAAACGCAGAGGTGATCAAATACCACCAAAGGAAAACTCCATTTGTGGGAAAAAAGTGCTCTGGTCAGAAAGGGGGTAAAATCTTCCGGAGCTGAAGTGGGTAACCACGTCCCACAAGCCCCTCCCACTCTTAATCCTTTGGCCACACCCATTTTTGCCACGGCGTGCGTAGGGACACTTCTTCCCCCGAGTGTCCCTTATTCTGAAGTTCAAAAGTTGGGAGGTATGCACATTGTGTTACAATATGGAAATCATGGTTCTTGTTGTACAGCAAACCAGTTCAATTCACTGCAAGTCCTGATTCCTAAAAATGTATTGACTTTTCCTTACTCCCAATCACATACAGAGGAATTACAAATATTGAATTTTCATTTTGCATATAACTGAATAAACTCCGGCTTCACTGAGTGAAGGGAAAGAAAATGACTGTATTTCTGTAAGTAAATTAATGCGTTTGGTGAAATTCTTTGGATTGTTATTCCACAAGATGGCAGCATTGACAAAAGTTTATTACTGTTCATTCAATATTCTGCAACTCAGCGAACACAAAATCACAATACAATCGGCATGCTGTGTTTTTTAAACTAAAATAATCCCAGTTAGTATTTCACATGCTGAGCTGCTGAGCAAGATATAAGCTCAGCATGGATTTCAATGGAAATAGTTATCCTAGTCCCATAAGTGAAAGCAATCTTTAATTTTTTTTTTTTTTTTAATCACTATTTTGCCTCAAAACACTCAAAAATAAGTTCAGCTTTTGTAACAAAATAATAAAGTGCACATATATTTTCAGCATTTTTTGCAAATGAGCCTGCAAAGCATTGCAACACCAGTTTATTACAGGTGCACTACCAGGCTCCTGCAGACTCTTCCATCAGCTCCTTGAGTGTACCATCATTTAAAAAGTGATTTGACTTTAATTTCTTTGCCCCTGGTCACACTGGTGCGACTTGTCATGCGATTTGATCGTTTCAAATTGCATGACAAGTCGCACCCTATTGTCCACAATGGAAGCGGTCAAATCTGTCCAACTCCAATGCCTTCGGAGTCACACCAATTTTAAAAGTAGTTCTTGCACTACTTTTTGCAAGTTCAGGTGTGACTTGCATAGACATCTGTCCATGAAGTCACACGATTTCAAATTTGGATTCAGTGTGACCAATGCCTTTTTGAGTGTAGTATAAAATATTATATTAGATGAATGTGTGTAGATGGATCCAACTGTGCCCAAGATACCCAAGCACTCTTCCACCGAGACCCACCTAATACACACAGCTGACTCAGGCATAGCACACAGGCCACACATGGTCCACAGCCCACTCAGAATTCTGCTCTTCTTCTGTTGTGCTCATGCACCTATACCGTATTTGAAACATGGAGTGCCCTGAACACCCACTCGCCATACCCCTGGTCATCAATAACAATTACTCTCATCTGGCTGGGAACACTTCTTGCATTGGGCCTGATGCCTCACACATGTTTCCAGGATAGGGCTCCTATTTCCATATCTACCACAATCCCCTAGCCTGATCAGGTGGGGATTCTTTCTCCCATCGAGTGTATCCTCATGCGATGCACAGTCTAGCTTTGATTAACAGCGTGCTATGTCACCTTACATCATCAGAGGTACCCAGGATCCACTCCATACACTTAAAGCAGCCACAAACCTGCTCTAACTTAATTTTATTGAGGTAGTGCAAAGTACAGTTCCAATAAGTGCACTCTCCTTACCACCACATTAAGCAGTTCCTCTCCATGTTGCAGTGTACCATCAGTGTTGAGTTACCAACATTTCCAAAAAATCTTGGACACCTTTTTTTTTTTGCTGTGCATTCAACAAGCCATTAGAGGTGGAGAATGTATTTTAATTGGGGGTGGGGCATTCATTTAATATAGGTGTGGTTCTACAAGATACATATTGTTAACCTAATAGCATCTTTTAATTAACCATATACTGTATATGAGAGCTGTAGTAAACAAAACAAAAAACATTGGTGCTTAAAGGAACACTGCAAGCAGTGGGCAGTATTCCAGGAGAGGGCTGTGGAAAGTATGACAGTGGGCAGTATGTACAGGAAAAGAGTGTGGAGGGTATGATGGGGGCAGTATGTACGGTCGAGGAGTGTGGAGGATATGACAGTGGGCAGTATGTACAGGAGAGGAGTGTGGAGGGTATGGCAGTGGGCAGTATGTACCAGGAGATGAATATGGAGGGTATGACAGTGGGCAGTATGTACAGGAGAGGAGTGTGGAGGGTATGACAGTGGGCAGTATGTACAGGAGAGGAGTATGGAGGATATGACAGTGGGCAGTATGTACAGAAGAGGAATGAGAAAGATATGACAGTTGGCAGTATATACAGGAGAGGAATGTGGAGGATATGACAGTGGGCAGTATGTACAGGAGAGGAGTGTGGAGGGTGTCACAGTGGGCAGTATGTACAGGAGAGGAATGAGGAGGGTATGACAGTGGGCAGTATGTACAGGAGAGGAGTGTGGAGGATATGACAGTGGGCAGTATGTACAGGAGAGGAATGAGGAAGATATGACAGTTGGCAGTATATACAGGAGAGGAATGTGGAGGATAAGACAGTGAGCAGTATATACAGGAGAGGAATGAGGAGGGTATGACAGCGGGCAGTATGATTAGGAGAGGAGTGTGGAGGATATAACAGTGGGCAGTATGTACAGGAGAGGAGTGTGGAGGGTGTCACAGTGGGCAGTATGTACAGGAGAGGAATGAGGAGGGTATGACAGTGGGCAGTATGTACAGGAGAGGAGTGTGGTGAATATGACAGTTGGCAGTATATACAGGAGAGGAATGTGGAGGGTATGATAGTTGGCAGTGTGTACAGGAGAGGAGTGTGGAGGGTATGGCAGTGGGCAGTATATACAGGAGCAGAATGAGGAGTGTATGACAGTGGGCAGTATGTATAGGAGAGTAGTGTGGAGGGAATGACAGGATGTTTGCCCGCCAAGCGCATAGTCAATAGGTTGTTAATGAGCGGGGGCAGTAAACTGGCCGCCGCATCCACAACAAATGAGTGATTCCCTGCTGACAGCTGAAAAAAAAAAAAAGTATTTCCGGCAATACAAAAAATAAAAAATAAAACTGCGTGGGGTCCCCTTCCAGTCTATGCCAGGCCCTTTGGGGAATGCCTATATAGACAATGCTGTCTGCCTGCTTGAGAGATGTCTGTAATCTGTGTCTCTTCTGACTCTTCTTGTCACCCTTCTCATGTCCTGAAAACAATCCTCCTGTGTTCTGACATGACAGGCTGCTAGCTTACCTCCCCAAACAGACTTTTAGAACTTGAGCTCAGCTCACCTCTCTCCCTGCATGCTAGTGTCAGCAGTAGCAGGCTGGCAGTAACTCTGCTCTGCTCTGGGCTCTTTCAGCATGGTGCTAAAGATCGGGTGGGGGGAGGCAATCTAAGTGAAAGGGGGGGCGCAGGGCGAGTGTGTAGGAGACCTCTGGAGGGAGACAAAGAGAATTCGGAGCTTCTAAATACATACACTGCCAGCGGTTTATGTATTTGGAAGCAATGACAGTGCAGCTGCCCTAACCACTTCAGCCCCGGAATATTTGGCTGGCCAAAGACCAGAGCACTTTTTGCGATTCGGCACTGCGTCGCTTTAACTGACAATTGCGTGGTCGTGCGACTTGGCTCCCAAACAAAAGTAACGTCCTTTTTTCCCCAAAAATAGAGCTTTCTTTTGGTGGTATTTGATCACCTCTGCAGTTATTTTTTGCGCTATAAGCAAAAAAAGAGCGACAATTTTGAAAAAAACGCAGTATTTTTTACTTTTTGCTATAATAAATATCCCCAAAAAATATATATAAATTTTTTTTTCCCCTCAGATTAGCTGTATTCTTCTACATATTTTTGGTAAAAAAAAAAAAAACACAATAAGCGTATATTGATTGGTTTGCGCAAAAGTTATAGCCTCTACAAAATAGGGAATAGATTTATGGCATTTTTATTATTAATTTTTTTTTATTAGTAATGGCGGCGATCTGCATTTTTTATTAAGACTGCGACATTATGGCAGACACATCGGATACTTTTGTTACTATTTTGGGTCCATTGTCTTTTATACAGCGATCAGTGCTAAAAAAATGCACTAATTACTGTGTAAATGACACTGGCAGGGAAGGGGTTAAACACTAGGGGGCGGTGAAGGGGTTAAGTGTGTCCTAGGGAGTGATTCAAACTGTGGGGGGGATGGGCTACAACACACACAACTGTGATCACAGAGCAGTGATCTCTGTCATGTCACTAGGCAGAACAGGGAAATGTCTTGTTTACATAGGCATCTCCCCGTTCTGCCGCCCCGTGACACGATCGCGGGACACCGGCGGACATAGAGTGGGCACGGTCACTGAGTACGCAGCTCCCGAGCTGCTGCTCTGCATGTCCATTTAGACACAGAGTTGTGGTTTGGCCCCGTCCCCTCTCTCATCGGCTCTTTAGCTGTGAAGGGGCCAGCGACATATAGGTGCCTGTGCCTGTAGGAGCCACCCATCCACAGTACCATCTGCCGCCCATCCTGAAGAGGTTACAATCCCCCACCACAAAATGTTGGGTTTACATAGTATTTTTTTTAAGGGAAACTTCTTGGCCAGCTATATTATTTCTTTATCTGGAGACAATGAAAGGCTAGCAAATTAGCTAAGAAAAGTTGTAAACTACAGCTAGTAAATGTACATAGTAACATTTTGAGGAAATTTTTTAATTCTAATGTTTGTTCAGTTTTCTGAATGTTAGTGAGGTCAAATTGACAGAGCAGGATGGAAAATGGTTCTCAATTAGAAAATATACTATATTGTCAAAAGTATTGGGACATGAACTTTGCGCATGAACTTTAATGGAACTTTAAGCTGTTATATCTGCAAAGGGTGGGCCGACTCAATATTGAACCCTACGGACTAATGCCCCGTACAAACGGTTGGCCTTTGTTCGGACATTCCGACAACAAAATCCTAGGATTTTTTCCGACGGATGTTGGCTCAAACTTGTCTTGCATACACACGGTCAGACAAAGTTGTCGGAAAATCCGATCATTCTGAACGCGGTGACGTAAAACACGTACGTCGGGACTATAAACGGGGCAGTGGCCAATAGCTTTCATCTCTTTATTTATTCTCAGCATGCGTGCCTCTTTATCTGTCAGATTTGTGTACACACGATCAGAATTTCCGACAACGGATTTTGTTGTCGGAAAATTTTATATCCTGCTCTCAAACTTTGTGTGTCGGAAAACCTGATGGAAAATGTCCGATGGAGCCCACACACGGTCGGAATTTCCGACAACGTGCTCCGATCGGACATTTCCCATCGGAAAATCCGACCGTGTGTACGGGGCATAAGACTGGGATGCCATTAAAGTTCATGTGTGTGTGTAAAGACAGGCGTCACAATACTTTTGACAACATAGTATATTTTCTAACAGTGAATGTGGGTTTTGTTCGTCAAGTCCATTTGTTCCAAAACAAAAGGTAACTATCAAACTGAAGTTTGAAGTACTTTCCAGCGACATTCGTCGAGTTGTCAAATGCATTGAGAATTTTTGTACTAATTTTCATTTGTAAGAATGTTCTTTCAAAAAACTATTATGCCGCGTACACACGGTCGGACTTTTCGTCTACAAAAGTCCGACAGCCTGTCCGACAGACTTCCGACGTACCTTCGGCGGACTTGCGGCAGACTTTCTTACGAACGGACTTGCACACACACGACCACACAAAAGTACGACAGCCTAGTACGCGGTGACGTACACCAAGTCCGACGAGACTATAAAACGGAAGTTCAATAGCCCGTACGACACCCTTTGGGCTCCTTCTGCTAATCTCGTGTTTATCTCGTGTTAGTAGAAGTTTGGTGAGAGACGATTCGCGCTTGTGAGACTCGTATTTTTCAGTTCGTTTTAACTGTTGTTCAGTCTGTGCTTGTGAGGTTTGTATCTGCTTTTCAGTGCGTTTGGTCAGTTGGCATTGAGAAATCTTTGTTTTATTGGCCGCTCGTTCCTGATTTTCAGGTCGTTCTTCACAGGCCTTGCTGTTCTTCAGTGCGTTCTGTTTAGTGCGTTCTGACCAGCCGACCGTTTTGAAGCCATGTTACCTGTACGTACTCGTCGTAGAGCTCGTGCATTGTATGTGCTTGGTGCTGTAGTTTATTCTTCAGCCCAAGACCAGTCCATGAACAGGGCGAGGAGGAGTTCATGGACCAAGAATTGGTTGCTTCAGCGTGACCAGTTCTGTCACATGCCTTTGCTCCGTGAGATCCGTGAGAATAATCCTGAGGATTTCAGGAACTTTCTCCGGATGACGGACCCCATTTTTGACCGTTTGTTGGCTTTGCTGACCCCCTATATCAGCAGGCAGGATACCTGCATGAGGCAAGCCATCACTCCGGAGCAGAGGCTGGTCGCTACCTTGCGGTATTTGGCCACAGGGAGAAGCCTGCAGGACCTTAAGTTCTCGACAGGCATCTCCCCCCAGGCTCTGGGGATCATTATCCCAGAGACCTGTTCTGCCATCATACAGGTCCTGCAGAAGGACTATATTAAGGTAAGATATTTTTCTTTTATTAGTATCACATGTTCTTTTATGTAATCTTTGATAATGTGATGTATTTCTTGCTTCAAACACTACTTACCATCATTGCAATATAGTGTGAATGTCCCCTTTTTATCCTCACACATGCTGGAATTTTTTACTGTTATTTTTTGTCATGCATGTATATTTTCCTTCTATAACCTTCCCAGCATGAAGTGATGGGAACATATCCACCTAGTCTACTCATTTGGAATGTATTTTGTTTGAGTGTATTTAGTGTGCTGCTAATGAGCTAATATCTAGATTTCACAACCCCCCCACCCCCCCCCCCACCTAAACTCACTCCAAATAGTGTGCTGCTAATGAGCAATTATCTAGATTTCACAACCCCCCCCCCCCCACCTAAACTCACTCCAAATAGTGTGCTGCTAATGAGCAATTATCTAGATTTCACAACCCCCCCCCCCACCTAAACTCACTCCAAATAGTGTGCTGCTAATGAGCAATTATCTAGATTTCACAACCCCCCCACCCCCCCCACCTAAACTCACTCCAAATAGTGTGCTGCTAATGAGCAATTATCTAGATTTCACAACCCCCCCCCCACCTAAACTCACTCCAAATAGTGTGCTGCTAATGAGCAATTATCTAGATTTCACAACCCCCCCCCCCCACCTAAACTCACTCCAAATAGTGTGCTGCTAATGAGCAATTATCTAGATTTCACAACCCCCCCACCCCCCCCCCCACCTAAACTCACTCCAAATAGTGTGCTGCTAATGAGCAATTATCTAGATTTCACAACCCCCCCCCCCCACCTAAACTCACTCCAAATAGTGTGCTGCTAATGAGCAATTATCTAGATTTCACAACCCCCCCCCACCTAAACTCACTCCAAATAGTGTGCTGCTAATGAGCAATTATCTAGATTTCACAACCCCCCCCCCCACCTAAACTCACTCCAAATAGTGTGCTGCTAATGAGCAATTATCTAGATTTCACAACCCCCCCACCCCCACCCTCGTTAAAATTTGCTGGAATGTTCTGTGGTGTTGATTTGTCTAAAGCAAATATATGTTGCACTTTGCAAAATGCATGTGCACTCTACAAGTGCATTTGTTCCAGTGCTTTAGTAAATGAGCAGAAGCTCTGCTGATTTCCATCATCAAATCATATGCAAGCCTCAAAGTGTTTTCATTAATTGCCCTTGCATGTGATTGTGTACTCCTTGCAACATGAATGCCTTTTTACATTACCTCATTTACTGTAAGCTGGTTAGCAACTGCACCTGCAGAGTGCGACAACTGCAGTCTTGTAGCCTTTTTAGTCCCTAAATTCCTGCGTGTCCTAAAAGTAATTTTTTTTAGGGATTTCACAACCCCCTAAAATGTAATCAATGTTCCATCAGAGGGGGTGACCAATCTGATAAGTGTGCCTTTCCATATTAGTTATTCCAGAACAATTAAATTATTGAATGTTATACTGATGCTGGGGAATAATGTTTTTAATTGTTTAATTTTCTTGCAATGTTAGCTTCCAAATTAATTGATTTTGGTTTTCTTGTTTGATTTCCCAGTTTCCTTCAACGCCACAGGAATGGCAGACTGTGGCATCCCATTTTGCCAGCCGTTGGGACTTTCCCAATTGTGGAGGGGCTATAGATGGGAAACATGTCCACATTGTGCCACCACCCCATTCGGGGTCATATTATTTTAATTATAAGGGGTTCCACAGTATTGTTTTAATGGCGGTGGTGTCGGCACACTATGATTTTTTATATGTGGACGTGGGGAAGAATGGCCGGATGTCGGATGGAGGAGTATTTGCCCAGACGGAGTTCTGCCAGCGTCTCCAGAGTGGTGGCCTGGGATTGCCACCTGATGAGGATAACGTGGAAGGACTCCCCTTTGTCTTCATTGCCGATGAAGCCTTCGCTCTCAGCAAGCACCTCATGAGGCCATTCCCCCAAAGAACCCTCACCCCGGAGAGGAGGGTTTTTAATTACCGGCTGGCCAGAGCTAGAAGAGTGGTTGAGAATGCGTTTGGAATTCTGGCCAGCCGGTTCCGCCTGTTTCAAACAGCCATTAATTTGGCGGAATACAAACTTAATTTTATCGTTTTATCGTGCTGCATTCTGCACAACTTTTTAAATAAGCATTCGCCAAATTATATAGGCACAGTTGGGCCTGAGGCCGGACAAATAGAAGCCAACCTTACAGGCCTGGATACTGTCCGTACTGGCTTGGCCCCCCAAAGTGCCCGTCAAGTTAGACAGCAATATGTTAATTATTTTATGGGTAGGGGGGCCATTGCAATGGGCCAGGATATATAATTTTTGACAATAAAAAAATTATTGATGAAATCTTGCATTATATTTATTGCTTGCCTTTCTTTTGGGCTGTCTCCTAGGTTATGGTCGAGCAGTTGTAGTGCCAACTGTATTGTAATTTTAAATGTCTAAATAAGCTCCATTGCCACTGTAAACAACTTTTTTACAATTATAACTAAAATGATACTGAGCCTTGAAATAACAAACCACACATTTATTTAATTCCTATAAGGAGATGTTTTTATTAATGGTTGTTATGCATTCCGTTCTGCATTTAGTATAAAATGTTCATAGACAAAAATAGAATGATATCTTAATAATGTAGCAAAATATAATTATATCTAAATATTTATACCTAATCCACAAAAAAATATTTTTGGCTTTTTGATTTTCACAAACAGGCTTTTTTTTTTGTTTTGGGAAAATCAAGTTTTGTTTTTTTTTTTTTTTTTTTTTTAAAGCAATTTTTTGGTTTATGTTTTTTTTTTTTATCAAGTTATTTTTGTTTTTATTATTTTTTTTTAATAAAGTTTGTATATTAATTTTTTTTGGTTTTTTAAAATCAAGTTTTTTATTTTTTTTGTTTTTTTAAAATCAAGTTTTTTATTTTTTTGTTTTTTTAAAATCAAGTTTTTTATTTTTTTGTTTTTTTAAAATCAAGTTTTTTATTTTTTTTGTTTTTTTAAAATCAAGTTTTTTATTTTTTTTGTTTTTTTAAAATCAAGTTTTTTATTTTTTTTGTTTTTTTAAAATCAAGTTTTTTATTTTTTTTGGTTTTTTAAAATCAAGTTTTTTATTTTTTTTGTTTTGTGTTTTTTTGAAAATCAATTATTTTTTTGTGGATTTTTGAGGTATTTACGAGAAACAGCCCTCCTTTTTTACATTAGGTTAAACAGCCATTTATGTTCTGCCAAAAAAAAAAAAGAGAAGGCCCAGAATGGGGTCAGCAAAACAGGAAATGAAGGACATGATTGATGTTTTGGGGTTTAAAAAAGGGCATTTAGATTCGACCCAAAACATCAATCATGTCCTTCATTTCCTGCTGCATACGATCCAGCCGATTCCGCATTTGATCGATCTCCCCATTCCAGGCCATGATTTGAGCAATTAGCCGTTGGGCACTGTCTGTGGTGAAATAGTCACTTGGACCTAAAGTGGAATGAAAAAAAAAATATGTTTAGAAATATGCACACATAAGTTTACCTTACCATAAAGCTGGTGTCTCAAACACTGACCTGGTGGGGTGCCCATGTCGCATACTTCATGAACATCCTTGGGGGTGGCGCTGTTGCTTGACTCAAGCACAACCAGATCACCTAAAATAGAGTAGAAAAATTACATAAAATAAAAGGCAGCCATGCATAGATTACCGTAAGCTGGTGTGTCAGACACTCACCTGGTGGGGTGCCCATGTCGCCCACCTCTCCTTCCTCCACATCCTCAATGGGACTTGGGCTTATTTCCCAATCATGTTTTGCTTGGGGTGGACTGTCTTCTGGTTGTTGGCTGAGTGATTTTTCCCCTATGTGAAACAAAAAATTAATAATCTAATTAGCACACAGATATTTTAGTACATAGTAATTTTCCAACATTTGTAATGAAGTGGTTTGTGTAGAGTTCCTATTTTACCTCAATATTTAAAATTAGAAAGACATATCGGATAGATAGATATCAATATCTCAAAATATAGTTAATAATCTTTTGATCTCTCTCTATATCTGGAACAAAATCTCTAAATATCTAACTAAATGTAAAGCCAAAAAATTAAGATAACTTCAAATCTTCAAAAAGAATGTTTTACATTTCTATATCTATCTATCTACCTATCTCTATATTTCTCTCTCTCTCTATATATTTCTCTCTCTCTCTCTCTCTCTCTCTCTATATCTCTATATCTATCTCTCAACATATATATATATATATATATATATATATATATATATATATATATATCTCTCTCTAGTTATATATATATATCTAGTTATATATATATATATACATATATATATAACTATATATATATATAACTAGATATATATATAACTAGATATATATATATAACTAGATATATATATATATGTGTATATATATGTATATATGTGTATATATGTGTATATATATATATGTGTATATATATATATATATGTGTATATATGTGTGTATATATATATATATGTATATATATGTATATGTATATATATATGTATATATATATATGTATATGTATATATATATGTATATATGTATATATAGATATATATCTATAGATATGTAACGAGGTTTCTTAAAAGATCGTTTAAAACGATGAACAAAAAATCGGATAGGAAGGAAAAGCACATGGAGCAGTATACAAGGTAATAAACACAAGAGAAAAACACGACAAGTACTTACTTTTTTTAAGAACTTTCCGGATACGTCGGTATTGATCCGGCTCCCTGAGTTTCAGGTCAGACCATCTTTTTCGCAGTTGATCTTTGGAGCGCTGGACCCCAAAAGATGCCTGCAAAGTCTCCACGACCTTCGCCATTATTTTGGCCTTGCGCAAATTTGGCCGTGCGTACGGCCCATATTTGCCATCATAGTCGTCTTTGTGAAGAATGGCCACCATCTCCACCATCTCTTTAAAACTCATATTAGAGGCCTTAAATCTAGGCCTCATAGATTTCGCTGACGTTCCAGCCTCCGGGCTGTCTCCACTACCTGAGGTCGTCAACATTTCAGGTGTCTCCGCCATTCTTTAACTCCACTACGCGCCGTAACAAAAAATGGGCGGAGAACATGAGTTAAAATCGAACGTCAGGGGCGGGCGACGCAGGCGGAGTTTCACACATGCGTAGTGTATAAAGAGGGGCCTTGCGCACGTGTCGTACGTACGTTCTGTGCGTCGAATTAGGGGGCGGAGAACATGAGTTAATTTCGAACGTCAGGGGCGGGCGACGCAGGCGGAGTTTCACACATGCGTAGTGTATAAAGAGGGGCCTTGCGCACGTGTCGTACGTACGTTCTGTGCGTCGAATTAGGGGGCGGAGAACATGAGTTAATTTCGAACGTCAGGGGCGGGCGACGCAGGCGGAGTTTCACACATGCGTAGTGTATAAAGAGGGGCCGTGCGCACGTGTCGTACGTACGTTCTGTGCGTAGGTGATAGTGGACCAGGACGTTACAAAACGAAGGTAATTTTAAATATATTTTTTATGGGTTTTATGGTCATGACTTTGTAGCAAGCGGCCTATATGGCTTGATAGATTGATGAGGCCTACATAGGGAGAAGATGATGAGGGGTTAGCCGAAACCTATAATAAAAGTGTTTTTTGTCTTGTGACTTCATCTTTTCCAGATATAATGAATCCCCTATTTAAGGATCCAGAGTTCCCTACATCTTTTATTTCCAAATATCGAGAGATGAGGAATTTGTGGGAGGTGAAACACCCTCAGTATTATGCTAAGCATGTGAGGAAGTCAACGCTGGAGAGACTTCTGGCCTTTGTCCAGGCGACCATCCCGGAAGCAACAATGGAGACATTGCTCAAGAAAATTGGGGTCTTGAGGAACATGTATAAGAGGGAGCATAAGAAGATCCAGGAATCAAGGAGATCAGGAGCATCAGCAGATGATGTTTATGTACCCAGGCTGTGGTACTATAATCAACTCCGTTTTCTGGATGACCAGAATGAAGCCAGGCCATCACTTTCAACCCTTCCCTCCACCCTTCCCTCCACCCCAGCAGAGGCTGATGAGGAGCAAGCTGGGTCTTCCATCCTGGATGAACCAGATATGACCATCTGGAGTCAGGTAAATTATTTGACCAAATATTTACTGTACTAATATTAATGATGTTAACTGGATGTTATAATTGTCTAAAATAATTTGGCACTCAAAATTGTGTATACATATCAATTGACAGTAGTGGCTAAATATGTTTGGCACCTGCTTGAAATAATTAGGGTGTCTGATTAGACTCTTTTATTAAAGAGAAGTATTCACATTGAATTTGCTATTCATGAGAAGCAAACTGTGTGTCATTGATGAACCCAAAAAAATATACTCAAACTATTGTCCTTTTTTTATACACAGGATGAGTCCATCCAGGAGGAATGTGGGGAAAGTGGCAGGCAGGAGGAGACCAGGCCCATGGACAGCCTGGAGGAGGCCGGATTCACCATCATCCTGGAGGAGGCTGGGCCCAGTGTCAGGCAGGAGGTGGCTGCTCCCAGTGAGGTGGCTGCTCCCAGTGAGGTGGCTGGGCCAAGTGAGGTGGCTGGGCCAAGTGAGGTGGCTGGGCCAAGTGAGGTGGCTGGGCCCAGTAGGAGCCTGACCGAATCCCAAGTGCCTCCCCTCCACCTTCCCAAAAAAAGGGCCAGGAAGGGGATGGTCACACAGGACGCATCCCTGCGCCTCATGCAAGAGGCCACCCGTTTTTTAAGGAGCCCCCCCGAAGCGGAAGAATCCTATGGCTGCTACTTAGCCAGCAGGCTTCTTCAGATGAATAGGGAGCAGCGCCTCATTTGTGAGCGCCTATTTGGGGAAACAATCCATAAGGGGCTGCAGGGCACGCTAACACAAAACACCCAACTACATGAGGCAGCCCCCCCTCCTCCTCCTCCTCCTCCTCCTCCTCCTCCTCCTCCTGCCACAACTGAAACACCAGAGCCACAGCCTCAAAAGAAGGCTACAGGGAAGGCTGCAGGGCAGCGTGGAGGAAAGGCTGCAGGGAAGAGAAGAAAATGATGACCTGGGTTCAGTCTGGTCTGACAGAAGACGCAGGCTGTTGTAGGACCACAGTCTGGGGACATCTAGATCATCTGCTGGTGCTGTTGATCTCTGGGATTCTTGGACCAGATTGTGCTCCCTCTTATATGGACTCCGCAAGATCCCAATTTTCTGGTACACCGACTTTTTCCAGCGTTGACTTCCTCTTTATTTTATTTTGACCATGAATAAATGGATCATTTTTTGAGTTTAGCAAAAGACTTTTTATGTTTTTTCTTTGAAATCATTGATTTTACACACAATGTTAAATTAACAAGGGACAACAATCTCATTGAGTTAGAAAAAAAACACACCAAAAATACATTACTAATGTTAATAATGTTCAAGTGGTAAGTCTTGAAAATCCAAAAATTTACGTAACCAAAAACGGTGCTTTGGGTTAACTTTATCTAAAAACTAAAAAATAATCACTATAAAAAAAAAAAACAGAATAATGGGTTCTTTGTGGTAACTTTACAAACCTAAAAAAAAAAAAGGGGAAAAAGTATTATTAGTATGGAAACATTGTTTTTAAAATGCATACTATATCATTCATGAGATCAAAGAGAAAAAGAATCCAGAAATCAGTTTGGGAGAACTCTGATTATGAACAGCAAAACACCTTCGTTCTTTATAGAGCCTTCGTAAAGAAGAAATAAAATGCGCTGCATTCAACGATCACAGATTTTGCAGCGTGATGAATGTGCTACCTACAATACGAACACTAGTTTTACTAGACCGAGTGCTTCCGTTTAGTTTTTGCTTATGAGCATGCGTCGGTTTTTTGTCCGTCGGACTAGCATACAGACGAGCGGACTTCGGGGTCCGTCGTACTTACGACGTAAAGATTTGAAGCATGCTTCAAATCTAAAGTCCGTCGGATTTGAGGCTAAAAAAGTCCGTTGAAAGTCCGGAGAAGCCCACACACGATCGGATTACCGGCCAGCTTTAGTCCGTCAGCGTCCGTTGGACTTTTGTAGACGAAAAGTCCGACCGTGTGTACGCGGCATTAGTGTATGGCCAGCTAAAGTCTCAGCTTTGTGTATGATAGGAAGAGCCCTTCACACACATAAGAAAATCTTGTATTGGGAGATGATGTGATCATTGTCTGACCCTCTGCTATGACTATGTCTAGGACACTTTGCCTCTGTTCCTTCTCTTCTGTAATAATTAGACAACGTCTGGTGTGGAGGAAATCTGACCTCTGCTATGAGGATAAGCGTATTCTGTGGGTGTTGGCTTTGTCTCACAAATAACTTGATAACACTTCATATTTTTTCCAAATTAACCTTGAATCCGATGCCTTCTTGAGACGGATTCTGTTACTAGAAGTTTAATTGGTTGCCTAATGCAATCCGCTGTTGGATTCATGTCTTGTGCGGCTAAGTAGTTACAGAACATAGAATGGAGACTTTACAGTTATAGATTGTACTGGCAAGACGGTTTAATAAAATCACTGGCAATAACCCATGGAACCAGTGCCAATATATTACATCGTGCTCTAATCATGAATAATGTTTATCTGCATTGTAATCCCCTTCTTATTTCCCCTGTATATTGCCTCGTTCAAGGATGTAGCCATTGGCCAACAAGAGGTGTTATTACTGTTTGAGTGGCAGTGTTTATGTCTGTTTTGCAGTTTGCTTAAAAGCTCTGTTTTAATTACTGTATAAAATAGCTTGGGGTATGTCTGGAAATCCTTCTATATTTAAAGGGAAGCGATAGTTTTTATGGATTTTTCTAGCGAAGATGCACTGTGTCGCTTTAACTGACAATTGCGCGGTCGTGCGACGTTGCACTCAAACAAAATTGA